>NC_140592.1:1088568843-1089008831 GCF_964204655.1 Triturus cristatus
CGAGCCTGATTTACAATTGAGTAGTTCAGCCATAGATTCGGCTTCCGAGACGGCTGCAAAATCGGATAAGATAGGCAGTGATGGCGAGAGAGTGGTGGGCTTTTCTTCCCAACCTAATGTGTCGAGGGTGGGGAAAGAGGAGTAAATGATTTCTATTTTATCCTCAAAAAATTTGGAAAGTTTATCACATAATGATTGTGAAGCAGGCTGAGTCTGAGTCAGCGCGTGGGGGTCTGTGAAGGATCTGACTATATTAAAAATCTCCCTAGCGCCATTACTGGCGTGCGTGATTCTGGAGGCTAGAAAGTGTCGTTTGTGCTTCTCAATCAGTCTCCTATATTCTTTAAGGGCTAATTTATAGGAGATTTTGCTGTCGATGGTGTAATTCTGTCTCCAGAGGCGTTCAAGAGATTTGCAGGAGGCCTTTTTCTGCCTAAGCTCATCAGAGTACCAGGGTGCCGAAGGTGCAGCCCTATAAGTTTTGATGGTTTTAAGGGGGGCCAGAGCATCAATGGCCTGACTAAGCCATGTGTCCAAGTGGTCAATCTGTAAATCCGGGTCAAGGGACGGGCAGGGTTGAGTATTTTTTAAATATTCCCGGAGCGTCTCAGAGGTGATGCGGCTCCAATTTCTTCCAATTGTTTTGGGAATGATAACGGGTCTAATGTGACAAGAAATGTTGATCTCAAAAGGAATAAGGAAATGGTCCGACCAAATGACCGGGGTAGGGGGAGTCGCCCGAATAGATGGTAGGTTGGAGCAGATCAGGTCCAGAGTATGACCCGCTTTATGCGTAGGTAAAGATATTATTTGAGCTAGGTTACAGGCTGCAAGCGTAGAGATGAAGAGCTTGCTGTGCGAGCAAGACTCATTGTCAACATGGAGATTGAAGTCTCCCAATGCGGTAAAGTTAGCATATCGTGTACTAAGCTGAGTAACATAGTCAGCTAAAGCAGGTAAGTAAGAGGTATTAGAGTGAGGGGGGCGGTAGATGAGAATTCCAGAGCAGGAGAAAGAGGGGGAGATATGAACAACGAAAGGCATACCCTCTATACATTCAATTTGATTGAACGGAGGGAGGGTAACCGACCATTTGGAATTATGAATTAGAGCAATCCCGCCTCCCTGTATATTATTTGGTCTATTGGCGCAAACAATACTGTAGCCCTCCGGTAAGGCCAGGGCGATTGCGGGATTCGTGGTGTCGTTCAACCATGTTTCGGTTAAAAAGAGCAAGTCCCAGTTGTTGTCCTGCAGGGACTGCCAGATGTCAATGGCATGTTTGCTCAGTGAGCGACAGTTAATCAGCGCAGCTCTGAGAGTCAGGAGGGACTGGGCTCCATAAGTGGAGGGAGAGTTCGATGAGTGTATTATGTTGGTGCTAGGATCTGAAGCCGGAAGAGTGAAATTACAGACAGGGCAAGAATAAGCCAGGCTCCAAGTGTCTGAAATAGAAAGCGGGCAGGTCACACATAGTGGGGGTCTCACAGACATCAGCTCAGTCCGAGAGTATATTGCAGTAGTGTGGCTGAGGGGGCGGGGAGAAAGACCGGCCCCGGTCGCGTCCTGATCGCGGACGAGCGCAGACGAGCTTGCCTTTAGCGCGCCTTCGGCGCGCAGTCGGCGCGCCCGCTGCGCTCGTCCGCTGCGCTTCCGATACATACACATATTTATGAAGATGTGACGAAGGGAGAGGGCGTGGCCTCGGAGTGGGCGTCTCCCAATCAGGGCGTGGGGAATGGCGGTCACGAGAGGTCGTCAGTTTCGCCCTAATCAGCGCTCGTTGTGCTGCGCGAAAGGGATCCTGCAGACTGCAGCTGTGTAGCAGGCAAAGTAAGTAAGTTCTATTTAAAAGCAGAATTTTAGCAGTTTGTTAAAAATAGAGACAAGCACTATCAATCTGGCTACTCCCGGCTGAGCCTCAGGAGGATTCGAGAGTTATCTGATCGTGTACAAAGCAGCGCGTCTCTTATCAATGCTCTGCAGGGGGCGTGGCCTCGGAGTGGGCGTCTCCCAATCATGGCGTGGGGAATGGCGGTCACGAGAGGTCGTCAGTTTCGCCCTAATCAGCGCTCGTTGTGCTGCGCGAAAGGGATCCTGCAGACTGCAGCTGTGTAGCAGGCAAAATAAGTAAGTTCTATTTAAAAGCAGAATTTTAGCAGTTTGTTAAAAATAGAGACAAGCACTATCAATCTGGCTACTCCCGGCTGAGCCTCAGGAGGATTCGAGAGTTATCTGATCGTGTACAAAGCAGCGCGTCTCTTATCAATGCTCTGCAGGGGGCGTGGCCTCGGAGTGGGCGTCTCCCAATCAGGGCGTGGGGAATGGCGGTCACGAGAGGTCGTCAGTTTCGCCCTAATCAGCGCTCGTTGTGCTGCGCGAAAGGGATCCTGCAGACTGCAGCTGTGTAGCAGGCAAAGTAAGTAAGTTCTATTTAAAAGCAGAATTTTAGCAGTTTGTTAAAAATAGAGACAAGCACTATCAATCTGGCTACTCCCGGCTGAGCCTCAGGAGGATTCGAGAGTTATCTGATCGTGTACAAAGCAGCGCGTCTCTTATCAATGCTCTGCAGGGGGCGTGGCCTCGGAGTGGGCGTCTCCCAATCAGGGCGTGGGGAATGGCGGTCACGAGAGGTCGTCAGTTTCGCCCTAATCAGCGCTCGTTGTGCTGCGCGAAAGGGATCCTGCAGACTGCAGCTGTGTAGCAGGCAAAATAAGTAAGTTCTATTTAAAAGCAGAATTTTAGCAGTTTGTTAAAAATAGAGACAAGCACTATCAATCTGGCTACTCCCGGCTGAGCCTCAGGAGGATTCGAGAGTTACCTTAACGCATGCTTATTAGGCGCAGCGTTTGTGTGTTTTTTCACTTATTTTTGCACCGAATCAGGTCTTCTAGGAGTGGTACTTGCACTGGGCTGGTCCCAGTGTAGTCCTGAGGAAGAGCTAGGGAAGCTCGAAACTAGTCGACCATATGCTAGGTACACTTACCCATTAAAGTAGTTTATTCTAGCATATTACCCACTTTTTTAACCAATTAGCTAGGAGCAAGAATAAAATATATTTGGCCCACTAGTTGATTATTTTAATTCACTTTAAACCACTCCATACCACGACACTTGCACCACACATAGTCTTGTTCAGTGCTCCTACGTAATCCGCAAGTCGCAGCACGCCTCAGTCCGTAGAGTACTGAGAGGACCCCAATGATGAAGCATGTCACCGTGGGGAAACCCTGGTGAGTGAGGGGACTCAAGCAAGGAATTGTTCTGCCCCTTTCTTTTCCTTGGGTGTTCTTTCGGGAAACAAGTGCCTTCCTGACACCCCTAGGTTAGGTTCCTATAACCTGAAGATTCAGGCTATTTATTTATTTATGTATACAATTGGAGGGTGAACCTAACCGTTAAAAACCTCTCCTTCCCCCCTTTTTTTGATATATGTCATTGTGTGCTGTCACCCACTCCCCAATGTGCTTGCCATTAGGCATCCCAAGGACACTGTATGAGCAGCTCTTCCACCTAGGTTATACTTTTTCACTGGGTCCCCTTTTTTGCTGTCTTCCACCGTGCTGCCAGCAGTATACCGATTGGTGGCAGCTTCCCCTCAATGCCCTTTCAGGAGAAATCCAGCTGCACCATGTTATGTAGGAATATGTCCTTGCCTACCCAGGTTAGGTGTACCCCATCCTCTAAGTGGTAACCTGGTGTTCTGAGGTTGATCAGACTGTGAATCTAAAAGTACAAAGGTATGCTGTTCCTAAAGAGGCTGTCAAAGATTGTGGAAAAGTATAAGTCAGGAGGAGGTTCCTCCTTCAGGAAAGAGACCCTCACACATCCGGCAAACTAGCTGTCATATGTCGTCAGCAGGTGGCCCACATGTCAAGTATCATCATCAGGTCTGCTCCGAATCGGGGCGGCGCTGCAATCCCCGATCGGCGACCTTAGAGGCGCCTTTTAGTGGAGATCTTTATTCCATTCATTGCCGGTTGGTGAGTGCAAGTGGGGGCCCTATTGTGATGTGCGTGTGAGACTAAGTGTGTTAAAAATAAGTAGTGGAGATCCTAAATAACAAATTTTAATAAGAGAGGTCCCACTCTTAATTAAAAACAATAGCATGCGTAATCTTCCAGTGAGGGTGTCTGAATTACGCTCTAGTGAATAGTGGTCAACATGTTTCTTGCATCGGTCAAGTTGGCCGCAATTCTTCAGAAAGTTCACACACTTATTGGTAGTGGTAGCAACTAATACTTACCACTGATACAGCACCCTAATAAGTGGTTACTTTGAAATATAAAATAGTGACGCCTGTAAAAAAGAAAATAAGGGACAAAAGTACAAATCAAACAAACATATTTGCTATAAACAATCTTGAGTAAAATCGCCTCATGAACTGCACCCACAAGGTGTCATGCAGTATTGGTGATGTGCAGGTACATAACATGCTATATAGTGGCAAACAAAATTCTCAATGACTTAAGTAATACAATAGTCATGTGTGATAATTGCTACTGCAGAAATGGTGTGTTGAAGATTTTGATATTTGATAGATTGGAAAAACATGAAATAAACCTTAGTCAAACCTGAACGGTAAACACCACTCACCCTGGTATTCAGGGCCTCCGGTGTCAGCGAGAAGGCGCTGAGCAAAAACACTGAATAGTGCAGTGTTCTGTTGACATAAAAAAAAAACAGGATAAGGAGTGTAAATAATTAAATCAGGTATGTATAACGTTAACTTTCTCATTGTTTATCTTGAAATAGCAGTGCTCTCAGGTTCATTCGAATAACAATGATATTCAATTTCACCCTCGGGGGATATATATCTCAGAAGGATATCTACAAGATCATAAGATCTCAATCAGGACAGTAGTACTATCTATCTTAGATTGTCCTAACAAAAGGGTATTAATCTTCCCTCTGTACAAGCAAGTAAGGAACTCAGCGGAGTCACAAGGTATCCCCAGGACCGTAGTTTTTACTTACGGCAGTCCGCGATTTCGAATGCCTTGGTTCCTAACCTTCGTCCGCGCCAGCTCGGTGGACAACACTGATCACTGGCGCGGGGCATACATAGGCACTGGGAACCAATCAACAGACTGGGCTCATCGGCACACGTCCAGGAGGAAGCGTGTGCGGGATGTATAGCCGCTATGATAAGTTCTCGTGTCCGGTCAGGTGGGAGTCGACAACCAATCAATGCTCAGGGGCAGGGATGTCAACCAATAGGTGATCGTTTACTTGACTCTAACTCGTGGCAACAGTCACTAAGCAACAAGGTGCCGTGCTTGACATATCGATAATCAAAAAAACCAAGCTGTTCGAAGCTGATCGTGAGAATGTAGAGTTGTAGCTGGTTGGCTCAAAAACTCGAAGAAATTAATTTATACGGGTCGAGGGAATTAAGAAGAGCCCCCAGTGTTATCCTTGTGACAACACTCATCAGGTAACGCGTTAGCGTTCTCAAGCCGTTTACAGTACTCGTGAATTATGTGAGTCACATGGAATTTAGTAACGTGAACACAAAATATAATCCAGCAATTCTCATGCAGGTCATAGGTTATATCGATAACAGTGTATCAAGGGTAAAATAGATTCCTGTCATACACAGAGTCAGCAGAGTAGGGGAGGGCCCTCTCCACAGGCTAACAATGCTGATAGAGTAACGGGTACTATAGGTACCGAAGAGATAAAGACACAAGCCAATATATACCTGTGTAAATGCTCATTGATGCCTACCCTATATCGGGCCAGCATCGTCTGAATAAGTAATCTGTGATGTGAGGCCCGCCCAGGGTTATCATTCCCAGTCTATAGTTAGTTCTGTATGTGCCAATAAGTAGTTCATCATCAGGATCAAGTATTCAGCAGACTAGCCCACGGGATATCTTCATTCAATCCTTCCAGGTGGGACGATAATCTCATAACCCACCTTTGTTCAACAGAGAACAATTTAGCTTTGCTAATGTTCTTAAAGGATTGGAGGACTGTCCACCGTAAAGAATCAGGGGAGTGTTTTTTGTCAAAGAAATGTGTTGTCATTTTTGTGTTGACTTTATTGCACCGAAAATTACTCCGATGTTCAATGATTCTGGTTTTTACCGGTCTTGTAGTCATCCCTATATAGGGGAGATTGCAAGGGCATGAAATTAGGTAAATGCAATTTTGGGTATTGCAATTAGTGTGGGTTCTGTATTGCCATGTGAACCCATTCGGAAATTCAATGTTTTTCATAACTTTGGTAAGAGGGCATACAACACATGAGCCACAAGGATAATGGCCCGTTACGGAAGGTAGGTTCCATAGAGTGGCCTGTCTGGTATTGTTATGTGGTTTGGGTCTCGTGTGTATAAGCCTGTCCTTCAGATTGGTAGTACGTTTAAAAGCAAACCGTGGGGTAGTCAATGAAAGTATCCCGGTGTTAAGGATATTCCAATGTTTCTTGATGATGTTTCTAAGTTTTGTCGAATTAGGCGTGTAAGTGGATACACAGGTGAGGCAATCATCAATAGTGCGTTCCCTTGGTTCCAGTAGCCCTTCCCTGTTGTTATTGCGGGCACGTTTAAATGACTTCTTTACATCATGACTCTGATATCCCCGTTGAAGGAGATTATTGGTCAGAATCGAAGATTCCTTTATGAAGTCAGGTAAAGAACTACAGTTCCTCCTAATACGGAGGAACTGTCCAAAAGGGAGATTTTGCTTAAGAGCTACAGGGTGGTAGCTATCAAAGTGTAGCAAACTGTTCCTATCGGTGGCCTTACGATGGAGTGTGGTGCTCATCGTATGGTCTTTTAGTAGGATCAAAAGGTCCAAAAAAGGGATTTGTTTGTCAGATATAGTATGGGTAAACCTGCAGATAAGGGTTTAAGGTGTTGACCCATTCACAAAACTCGTCACAGTGGACTCGGTCACCTTTCCACAGAATCAGAATATCATCAATGAATCTCTTCCACAGTAGGATGTTAGATCTGTAGGGATTGGATTCGTGGTGAATGGCTCTCTCCTCAAATGCTGCCATATAGATACAGGCCACGCTCGGGGCGAAGGTGCTCCCCATCGAAGTGCCCTGTATTTGATGGAATAATTGGCCCTCGTATTCGAAGAAATTTTCTGTGAGAGCTAGAGAAGCACATTCTAGAATAAAGGGACGCGGTGTAGCTGATATCCAATCCAGTTCACTAAAAACATCCTCTATCACCTCGAGGGTGGCCCTTTGTGGAATGTTGGTGTAAAGGGCCTCAACATCCAGGGTAATGAGGAGATCCACTTGTCCCTGGTGTTGAGAACCCTCTAGAAGTCTGAGAATATCCATAGTATCTCTAAGGAAAGAGGGAGTTTTATGGACCACAGGTTTGAGAAAGTGATCAACAAACTGTGAGAGTGGTTCGAGAAGAGATCCGATTCCGGACACGATGGGTCTACAAGGAACCGGGTTAATCCCCTTGTGTATTTTTGGAAGGCAGTAGAAGTATGGGGTTTTTGGTTCAGCAGTAACCAAAAAGGTAGCTTCCTTAGTAGTGATCCACCCATGGGTCTCAGCATGAAAAACCATAGTGTTAATCACTGTTCTGAGTCGAGTAGTTGGGTCCTCTGTGATCGGTAAGTAATATTTCCTATCACTGAGTTGGCGTTCACACTCCGTGCGGTAATCTGCAGTTGACATGATTACCGTTGCTCCCCCCTTATCTGCTTGTTTGATAGTGATCGAAGGATAGTCACTAAGTGACCGTAATGCTGATTCTTCCCCATTGGTGATTTTGTGAAAGGCCTTAGCGGGTTTTATTTGTTTCCAGTCCTTCAGGACTGCCTGCTCAAAGGTTAAGACCTCATTAGGGACCATCCCACTGTGTGGTGTGAAGGTGGAGGGTTTATGTAGCCCAGAGTCTTCAATGGAGATCTCTGGTTCTTCATGGAAATACGCCTTCAAACGTATTTTACGAAAAAAGGCCTGTATTTCACACATATCTCTGAACGAATCGATCCTAGGTGTCGGGACAAACCCCAAACCTTTTTGGAGAACTGTTTTCTCTGTCTCATTCAATATACGAGGTGAGAGGTTAACAATTAACGTCTCTTGTTCTTTGCTTGGCTCCTGGTTTCCATTGATGTTGAGGGTTGATCCTGCCAGTGTACCCTTTTCTCTTCTCCTCTTCTCCGCCCTCTTCCTCTGCCCCAGCCTCTGCCTAAAAAAGGGGGGCCTTGTTGGTAAAAGGGGGGAGGAGGACTCTGTTGGAAACTGGGAAAATGCCAGAACGGTGGGGTCGGTTGATATTGTCCCTGAAATGGGATCATCGGGTATGTGGGGTAATTCTGTTGCCCTTGTCTATTCCTATTGTTCGAGTAGCCTCCGCTGCTCGAATCACTGCTTGTGTTTGAGTTGCGTCTAGAGCTATTGGACTCCTCATCTGAGGAGTTGCTGTTTAACACTGATGTGTAGTCTGCCTTGAGATATGGATAAACCTTCTCTTGATCAAATTTCTTGATGTCTTTTTGCAACTTAGTTATTTTTTGTTTCATCAAAAATTCTTTATTTTCTGCTATCTCATTGTTAATTTCTGATAATTTGGTTTTGAAGACAACGGTGGTAAGGGAGACTTTAACAATACCCTCTAGATTCTGGATTCTGATTAGGAGTGCATCCGCTAATCTCTTTGCTGTGTTGATGATAAGTATCAACCAGTCCCTGGCGCACTTCCAGGACACCAAGGACCATTCCTTCTTGAAGATCATGTCTTCAAGAAAAAGGCGGGGAAAGTTCTTTACAATTAATCCATTAGGGGCGATGTTGGCCCTAAGGTACTCCGTCATCATTGCCCCATGCAATGTGATTTTTAACCACTCTCGTTTCAGGGTAGTAAGGGTCGTTAGATCGTCAGATTGGGCTCCAGAAGTGGAGCTGGTATCTAACCCCAGTAAAGATGGTGTACGTAAAATTTCTGCAGCTGCGTCGTCGCCAAAACTTAAACCCTGGCAGTCGTCCATGGTCAAGTTGAAGCAAGGGATGAAAAGGAAAAGGGGAGAACAAGGACAAGAAAACTTTCTGTCCTCTGATGATATATATGGGCCAAGGCTTCAAGAGTCTGAATGTCCTTGGTATCCTAATCAGTTCCTACGAGGAAAAACCTAGTGCTAGGTACTATATAAAACAAGGAGGAACAGGGGGCTATTTAAGACAGGTCCAGCATACTTAGCCCAGGCATGAATCTAAAAGTACAAAGGTATGCTGTTCCTAAAGAGGCTGTCAAAGATTGTGGAAAAGTATAAGTCAGGAGGAGGTTCCTTCTTCAGGAAAGAGACCCTCACACATCCGGCAAACTAGCTGTCATATGTCGTCAGCAGGTGGCCCAGATGTCAAGTATCATCATCAGGTCTGCTCCGAATCGGGGCGGCGCTGCAATCCCCGATCGGCGACCATAGAGGCGCCTTTTAGTGGAGATCTTTATTCCATTCATTGCCGGTTGGTGAGTGCAAGTGGGGGCCCTATTGTGATGTGCGTGTGAGACTAAGTGTGTTAAAAATAAGTAGTGGAGATCCTAAATAACAAATTTTAATAAGAGAGGTCCCACTCTTAATTAAAAACAATAGCATGCGTAATCTTCCAGTGAGGGTGTCTGAATTACGCTCTAGTGAATAGTGGTCAACATGTTTCTTGCATCGGTCAAGTTGGCCGCAATTCTTCAGGACCAGAAAGTTCACACACTTATTGGTAGTGGTAGCAACTAATACTTACCACTGATACAGCACCCTAATAAGTGGTTACTTTGAAATATAAAATAGTTACGCCTGTAAAAAAGAAAATAAGGGGACAAAAGTACAAATCAAACAAACATATTTGCTATAAACAATCTTGAGTAAAATCGCCTCATGAACTGCACCCACAAGGTGTCATGCAGTATTGGTGATGTGCAGGTACATAACATGCTATATAGTGGCAAACAAAATTCTCAATGACTTAAGTAATACAATAGTCATGTGTGATAATTGCTACTGCAGAAATGGTGTGTTGAAGATGTGGATATTTGATAGATTGGAAAAACATGAAATAAACCTTAGTCAAACCTGAACGGTAAACACCACTCACCCTGGTATCCAGGGCCTCCGGTGTCAGCGAGAAGGCGCCGAGCAAAAACACTGAATAGTGCAGTGTTCTGTTGACATAAAAAAAAACCAGGATAAGGAGTGTAAATAATTGAATCAGGTATGTATAACGTTAACTTTCTCATTGTTTATCTTGAAATAGCAGTGCTCTCAGGTTCATTCGAATAACAATGATATTCAATTTCACCCTCAGGGGATATATATCTCAGAAGGATATCTACAAGATCATAAGATCTCAATCAGGACAGATCATCCCAAAACTTTTCATGCAAAAGAACAAGAATCTACAGATCGCTTTTTTGCAAAAAAAATCATGAAGATTTGTCTAACGGCACCAATGATTTGGCAAGTCAAAAAGACGTTTTTCTTATGGAAACATGGTCCTAGCTATAACTACCTACTTGTGACCACAAGTAGGTAATAAATATTTTATACATGTTCCGTTTGATATTTTGGAATTATGGATTCATTATTTTGTCCTCGAGATTTGTGTATTGTCAATATTCTAACTTCAATATTCAAGGGGCATTCCATTTTCCGATCCAAGCAATCTTCTGTGGGTTCAAACTTAAGTGAAATTGCAGGAAAGTTGAAATGGCCAGCTCATTTCAGACAATTCTCATAACATGAAGCTCATCATCTGTTTTTAACGATACTATGCATCATGCTACCATGCACCGAAACCCATACGCCCCTAAGATATTTAACCATGTGCCCACCAACATCAAAAGTGGCAGTATTCTTCAGGCATTCCTCCTTATTACCAGGGCAAAAAGCTAACTGGTAATTAGCTGAATAAGGGCAAATGCAACAAAAGCTATCCAAAATTTACATCATGACCATAACCCCTCCCAGGCACAGGAGTTCCCCTCGTCCTTCTAGGCCATCATGCATCATTCCCTCCTGCCAAACAATCAGGGGACAACAGTGTGTGGTGCATAAAGGCTGCAGTTTATTGCAAAACATGGACCATACATCTCTCAAATGACTGGTTGGTCATTTGCGACCCAAGTTTGTTTATTACATATCACATTTATCACTCTGAATATTGACCACTGGTTTTCCTTCAATTTCTGGCTGACAGCACTGCCCCTATGCGATGACCCTTTTGCAGGTGTCTCAGATTCTGCATGTTCTAGGCTTACTTTGCTACCAACCTTGGGGGTGGCCATCAGACCCAAGCCAGGCTGCAAGTGCCATTCCGCTTCACTGGACCCTCGCTGGCCATTTGCCTGCTCCCCTTGTCCCTGCTGTGTGACATCCTAAGGGCAATGCCTGACAGCTCTTCTATTCTGGCTGTCATTGTGTGCTGTCACCTACTCCCCAATGTGCTTGCCATTAGGCATCCCAAGGACACTGTATGAGCAGCTCTTCCACCTAGGTTATACTTTTTCACTGGGTCCCCTTTTTTGCTGTCTTCCACCGTGCTGCCAGCAGTATACCGATTGGTGGCGGCTTCCCCTCAATGCCCCTTCAGGAGAAATCCAGCTGCACCATGTTATGTAGGAATATGTCCTTGCCTACCCAGGTTAGGTGTACCCCATCCTCTAAGTGGTAACCTGGTGTTCTGAGGTTGATCAGACTGTGCCACACGAAACCCCAGCCTTATGCTTTGACCTATCGACTGCCCCCTTGTCGACTGCCGCTCTCCATACCTTCCGGGATATTATCTCAGCACATATGTTGTCTGCTGGGTGGATTAGCCTTGCATGGGCTGCTAGCCCCGCATCGATTAACCCTAGCAGCTCTCTCCTCTACCTGCATGCCAGGTCGTTTCCCCCAGGTGAATAACTAAGGTGACCGGCACCTCTCTGGTTTGCAGTGCTTCCTGCACAACGGAGACCAGCTTCTCCCATTTCATGCCCATTTGCCCCAGCCACATCACTGCCGTGATCTGAAACCATATCTGAAGCATATCCATGGCACAGCCAATGTCTTGCCCGCGTGATATAGGGATGTCCCAGGATCTTGCGCCGGGCCCTGTTGGACCTTCTGGGAGAGAGACATAGTTCAGATCCTGGTGGGGCTGATGTATCCTTTGAACAAGTCCCTCGCCCCAGCCCAGTTTCTTAATACGCTCGGCATTGAGCCCCAGGTGGGCCGCAGTGGTTGCTACCCCTATACGAAATGAGTGCAATCCAAACTCCCCAGGGGAACCCAGCTTGCCCCAGAGCATTCTTCATTACCACTGTAAATTGAAAATGACTGAGGTATGACCCGGGGTACCTTTAGCTGGAACCGCCAGCTCACTAATCCTATAAGCCCCGAAGAAAACCAAAGCAAATGCTGCTCTGAACAACACTACCTCGTGGTGTCCTGTACATATCCCTGGTAGTGTGTCCAGTACTGCCTTCAAAACCTCATAGTCGATGGGTCTCCACCTATCAGGTGCCCTGGGTTGCAGCCTCCTCCAGACTTTCATTGTTGACCTACAGTAAAATGACCCTGTTGGGTCCTTTCCAGTTGCCAATTTGGCAAAGTGAGTCACGGTGCTAAGGTGTGTTTGTGCCCAAGACTTGGTTTTCCCATTCCTGAAAGCCCATTCTATTAAGGAAACTACCTCTGTCTGGGTGACCCTGCTCAGGCTTGTTGTGCCAGTCACGCTTCTAAACACCTCACCGCACTTTTACGGTATCTGATTGCGGTTTTTGGGGCCAATGCATTATCCACCAGCCGTGCTATTCGGGGTCCATAAGGTTCCAGAGGTATCCCAGTATTGGTATCCTGTACTGCTCTGTATGCGGTGCTAAATCCCTGAATTTGTCCCACTGAAAGTGAGATGGCACATCAGCTATTGAGTTTGTTACCTCTGCAACGTGCCTGGCCCTCACCGCAATGTTCTCCTTCAGTTGGCATCCCACCAGCTGGCACAGTAACGTACCACTGCTGGGCATTTTGCCATCCCCAGGTTTATTGCCTGTGCCACTGCATAATTGTCTGACCACAGTGTGATCTCCCTGTTTACCAATCTGTCTCCCCATATTATAAAGGCAACTGTGATGGCAAAGAGCTCCAAGAGTGTGGTGTTCACTGTGATCCCTTTGGTGTGCCAGCTGTCTGACCACTTGTCTGCTGCCCATGCTTATACCAGTATCATCCCAAAACCGTGACCCCCGGCAGCATCTGTGAAGAGCTCCAATTAAATGGAAGACATCCAGTGTGCCATTGAATTTGGTCAGGAATGTGTCCCACTGTTTTAGATCCTCCTTCACCCCTTGTGTGAGCTGCACCCTGTGGTATATTTTTTGTCATGCCCCTGGTCAGCAAGGCCATTCGTATGGTGAAAGGACACCCAGCAGGGATTACCCTGTTGGCGAAGTTCAGCTTCCCCACTAGCTGCTTCAGGTCCCCCAATGTAGCCTTCTTTTTTTTAGTAGCAATTGTCTTATGATTTGTCTTTGATTTGTTTCCTTATCGCTGAGCAGCCTGCATTGCCCCTCCACCGTTTAGTTTAATCACAAGGAAGGATAGCCTGGTGACAGTGCCCTTCATTTTTTCTGGTGCTAGCAGGACTCCCAGCGTCTCTGCCAGTTCCCCAAATCAGCCTAGCAGGGCTGCGCATTCCCCTGTTTCTGGTTTGCTAATGAACAGGAAGTCTTACAAATAATGTATGCACCCCAGACAGGGAGGCGTGACCCAGTTCCAGTTCCAACAAGCTACTGTAGGCACACAAGATTTCACACCCCATTGGCAAGCATTTGTCATAATAATAAGCCTCATCTAGTTGAAATTCCAGCAAGTCGTAGCTCTGCGGGTGTACTGATAACAGACGGAAAGTGGATTCTATATCAGTTTTGGCCAGCAGGGATCTCTTGCCTGCCCGCTTGATCAAATCCACTGCCTCGTCCAGGGTGGCGTATCACACTGAACAGCTATCTTGCTTCAACCAGCCATTTACTAAATCTCCTTGGGGGTATGACAGATAGTGTATTAGGCGGTACTTCCCTTCATTCCTTCTTTGGTACTACCCCCAACTGGGACACTATCAGGTCCTCCAATGGGGGAATGCTGTAGAGGCCTGCCACTCTCCTCAGCTGGACCTCTTTCCCCATCTTCTACCTGGCCACTTCTAGGTTGTCTCTTATGGATTTCAAATTTCTGCTCAGTTGCATGGCTACGGGGCCTTTGTAGGCCTTCTGTGAAACCAGCTGCTAGTAGTTGTCTCTCTTTGATCTTGGGGCATCTGTTCAGTGGCTGGATCAATCTCCTGACTCTGATCAGGGTGGGCGTTGTCCCTTCCGCCTCCTGTCTCCCCCAGAGGGTGCCCCTGCACACTCCCTGTCACTTCCTGCTGCCGCTCTCTCTGTTTTCCCCTGCTCCTTTTGCTTGCTTACAATGCAACCCTGGGTGTGCGCCGCCACAGTTGCTCCAGCTGTGTTCAAATCAACAGGCGTGCTCCAACTTACACTTGTCTTTGTCATACTTCAAGCAGGCTGCGGTGCATCCTTTCCCCGCCTGACCTCAAGGGGGTTGGGGAGCTCTGGTTGTGGTGTCCTGTGTGGAACCCTCATGTTTACCCTTTAAAAATGAAGGACGAAAGTTGTTTTTGCACAAGCCTACCCCTACCCTGGCAGCCACCATGTGAGTCATGAAGCCTTCTATGTCTTGGTGAGTCAATTCTATGATTAGCCATGTCTGCATCTTCTACCTGAAACCCTTGTCATAGCGGAGCCAAGCATTGCCTTTATATTTCTGCTGCACCATTTCTGTTCATGTAGGAACAGGGCAGCTGCACTCTAAGGAAATTTCTCTACAAACACGCACACCAGGGTTCGAAGGCCCCTAGCCAGTTAACTCTAGTCCTTTACATTCTAGACTAACGCCTATCTATCCTGTCCTCCTCTTTCTTATCTTGTGTCATCAGATCCAACCCTGTTTGGCTCACTTCCAGCAAGGACAATATATCAATGTACTCCTTGCAGCAAGACCATTCTTTTACTGCTAGTGGTATTAGGCTGGATGCCCCTTTATGCAGGTTGGAATGGGAGAATGTAGTCACTGGCAGGTTTGCCCATGGCCCCCCTGTGCCCCCTCTCCCATTCCTGCCTTGGTCTGCCCTGCCTCTGTGCCCACTGCTGTGCTACCCATGGTGCCCTGGTCAGTCCCTTTGCCCCCTTCCTTGCTCATGGTGCCTTCCTGTCCAGTGCGCCCCTCCTTCCCAGGTGTCAACCTGCTTGGCCCTTTTTTCCCAAGGCCTGTCCCTGCTGTGGGGTATCCCGCTCTGACCTTTGTTCTCAGTCCTACCCATGGCCACCAAGGCATAAATGCAGCAGGGTGAAGGGATTGCTGAGGAAAGGGTATGTGGCCCCATGCCTCCCCTTGAAACTCTCTTTCCCCTTGAATACCCCTTTGATACGCTTGCCAGGGGTATGGAAGTCCCCAAGGCCCTTGGGCTGTGGAGTTTGTGACCCCCTTCTGAGTCCGTTGTTGCCAATGCTTCCTGCTTCCCATGGAGGCCTTTCCAATCACTACTGCAGCCCTGCGCATGAGCCCGCCCCTTCACCCTGCGCTTGTTGCTCACCAGAATCAATGACTGTGCTGCAGCCCTCTGCACTCCGTGACGAATTTGGGAGCTGCTGTTTCGGCCCCAGTCTCCCAGTCTGAATCCTAGCTGCAGCACCCCTCCCGAACGCTGTTGTCCTCTTCCTCCATTGGCAATGGACTCCTGCTCCTGTAGCGTTGGGCCTGCCCTCCTTGGGCTGGTCTTTCCTTGCCCCTGCTGTCTGTTGCTGGAGGCTGCAGCCCTTTTACCCAAGCGAACTTGGCACCCCGCATGGTGGGGGTCACTGTTTTGGCTCCATGCTACTTCCCACTGGGACTTAGGGGGTCTTTATTTTCACCTGCAATTTTCCTGGCTCTCTTTGCTGGCCCGACTCACAGGCCCATGTTCATTGGGTTGTCCACGTCTCCTGGCAGCCAAAGCCCTTGCCTTTTCTGGTAGAGCTTCCAACTCACTGTCAAGCTCAGACCGTATTCTCCCCGAGGCCTGTTCTGCCTGGCCGACCCCACTCTTCTCTCGCCAGTCACTTCATCCTGGAAGCGTGCTGGCCTCTTACTCTGTCTGCCCCTCTCTCTTGCTTCTTCTCACCATTTCCCGTCGCTTCACTGGTCGCTCCCAGGTCACGATGCTGCTGACCAGATTTAGGCTAATCCGTAGTACCAAGGTGCATGCTCCGTCGTAGCCGTCTCACTCCCTTCAGCTTTGGCACTGTTGCCTCTGACTGTGTTCCAACTCTTGTCTCACTGCAAGTTCTGGCCACAACACAATCCCAAGGTGCATGCCCCATCACACCCACCTCGCCCCTTTGGCCTTAGCGGTGCTGCCACTGGCCATGCTCCTGCTCCGCTTGTCTCGCTGCACGGAGGGTGCCAACTCGGGCCACAATGCAGTCCTGAAGTGGTGGCCTGCAGTGTCATGACAGTGACGCGATACGCCATATGCGTACGCGTCCTGTCACATGGGCTGACTCAATAAAATACGGTCTCACGCATACATACGCCACTTAGGCTACGACGGCGGACCTAGTGAAACCAACTCTGTGTCCCCGCGCATTATCATAGTAGGCCTACAGTTGCAGTCCCGTATACAGACGGGATCCGGAGAACATAACAGAACTGGCGAAGAGGGCGGGCGTGCCCTCGACAACGCGCAGCGTGCTGGTGTGGCGGATGCGAGCGCTGCCTTTGGCTCGCGGCGCTCGTGCCCCAGCGCGGCGCGGAGGGTCCGTTACAGTGACTCTTGTGATGTGCCTGGTGCGCGCTCTCACATCGCGCCCTCCGGCGGTGGCGCTGCAGTGTTCGCGCTCGGGACGACAGAGTCCTCGGCCTGCCTGCCACGTGGTCAAGGCCATACTGAGTGCCGGTTGTAGCGCTCCAACGCGTGTGCTCCCCACCTGTCAATGCTGATCGTGTTGCAGAAGTGAGGGACAGCAGCTAACAGCCTGTGAGTACAGGGAATGGTGGGTCTGTGGCCCTGAATGTTGGGAAGTCAGCAGAGGTCATCACTAGAGACAGAGGCCCCGGTGTTCACATCCTTGCCCAGGAGGGAGGCCCACCAGTCAGGTGCAGTCACAGGGCGCTGTGAGAGGCCCATTCACACATAAGGACAGGAGGGGAAGGCCCGAGAGGACTGGAAGCGCGTGAGGCAGGGCGCACACACCCGCAGAGGCCAGAAGGGACCACGCCCGACGCTGAGCATTGGCCATGGCCACGATACCGCCCATCAAACCCTTCATAGTAGAGGGGCCACCTTCGACAGTTGCGGCCAGGTTGAAGGACTGGGAGGATCGGCTGCGTATATTTTTCGAAGCTACCAAGGTCCATAGGGACCAGAAAAGGGCAATGATTATACACCTGGGCGGAAAGGACATTCACAACATCATTAAAACGCTAGCGGAAGCCACTCCCAAAACGCACTTGACACTGATAGCCGTCCTTAACGAACACTTTGAACCGATGGCCAACCGCGATTATGAGAGGTTCATCTTCCGGCAGGCGCGCCAGCTTCCGGAAGAATCACTAGACACGTATCACGCCCGTCTGAAGAATCTTCCAGCCACGTGCGGATTCCGGGATGAGACTGAGGAAATCAGAGGGCAGATCATCCAGGGCTGCACCTCTGCCAAGCTGTGAGAGCGCATACTGGAAGAGTCCGGGAAGCCGTTGGCGGAGATCCTAACGATGGGTCGGACTAAAGAGCTATAGAAAGCGCGGGCGGCGCACATGGAAGCCGCTCTTCAAGCGCCAGTGAAGACCGAACCGGTAAACGCGGTGTCGACCAGACCTCCACAGAAGGGGAGTAGGAAAGGAGCAGGAATCCAGGGCCCCGGGCAGCCAAAGTCGTGTGTATACTGCGGAGGATCGCCACACGCAGCAGCGGAGTGCCCCGCGAGAGGCAAAAGATGCTCAGGGTGCGGAAGGTTCAATCACTTCGAAAAGGTATGCCGGTCAAAAAGGTACCGCAGACCCCGACAAACGGCGAACACCCTCAAGGAAGAGGATCACGCACCCAGTGACATGGATGATGATGAAGAGGAGGAGAGAGTGGTGCACAAAGTCCACATGATTGGCACCGCCACCCGCAAGGCACAACGCCTACCACAATGCAGTATCCGAGTGGGGTCGCAAGAGGTCACCGCAGTTGTGGATACGGGCGCCACCATTAACATCATGGCCGCCGCGCTACACAGCACCATGCACCCGAAGCCGGCTCTTCACCCCTCAACGATTACAGTGTTTGCATATGGCCAAGACGCTCCCTTGAAAGTACGCGGGTGTTTCAGGACGGTAATCTCCCATGGCAGGCAGTCAGTTACCACCAACGTGTACGTCACAGAAGATGGTCAAGGGATGCTGCTGGGGTGCCGAGCGGCCGAGGATCTGGGAGTCGTGATATTTGCGTTCGGAGTACACCAGGAATCCCTGCAGCACATCCTGGGCGAGTTCAAGGAGGTTTTCCGAGGGATCGGAAAGTTCCGAGGGAAAGAGATCCATCTCCACATCGACCCAACGGTCCAGCCTGTCGCTTTACGACATCGGCGGATAGCATTTCACCTAAGGCCATTGGTAAGGAAGAACTCAAGAAGCTAGAAGCAGCAGGAATAATCGAAAAGGTGTCCGGCCCCACACCCTGGGTTTCTCCCATCGTTGTTGCCCGGAAGCCCAAACAGCCGGGCGCGGTGAGAATCTGTTTTGACATGCGACTTCCCAACGTCGCGATCAAGCGGGAACGACACATCACCCCCACGATCGATGATCTCATCGGAGAAATGGCAGGGGCCTGTTGGTTCTCAAAACTGGACCTCAGGTCCGGATATCACCAGCTGGTATTGGATGAAGCCTCCCGCAACATCACCACTTTCTCCACACACGTGGGACTCCGGAGATACACCAGGCTGAGTTTTGGGGTGTCCAGCGCCGCGGAGGTTTTCCAAAACATGATACAAGAACTTATCACAGGCATCCCAGGAGTAATTAATGTCAGCGATGACATCATGGTCCACGCAAAAACTATCCAAGAGGACAACGAGCGACTGCTCCAAGTATTACGCCGGATACGAGATGCTGGCCTCACTCTTCATCGGGAGAAGTGCGAATTCTTATGCACAAAGCTACAATTCTTCGGCTATATCTTCTCGGCGGAGGGAGTCAACCCAGACCCTGAGAAAGTGCGGGACGTTAAAGAAGCTGTCGCCCCCACCAACATCACGGAAGTCCGCAGCTTCCTTGGAATGGTCAATTACTGTGGAAGGTTCATTCAAGACCTGGCCAAACTGACGGCGCCGCTGAGGGAGCTGACCAAGGAATCCACCACCTGGAAGTGGGGCGAGGAACAAGCCCAGGCCTTCAAGAAAATCAAGGAGTCTCTCTCTGAAGCCACTACCCTGGCATTCTTTGACCCCACCAAGTTGACATTGGTCGCCGTGGATGCTGGTCCAGCCGGATTGGGAGCTGTCCTCCTGCAAAGAAGGAACCCTCAAGAAGAATGGACCCCAGTGGCATTCGCCGGTAGATCCCTTACCACGACTGAACAGAGATACTCGCAAATAGAGAAGGAAGCCATCGCCATTCACTGGGGGTGCCACCATTTCCATTTGTACTTGTATGGGAAACCATTCGTAGTAGCGACAGACCACAAACCGCTGGTGGCACTCTTCTCAGGGACCTCGACCAAGCCGCCGCCGCAAATTGAGAAGTGGATGCTCCAACTCCAGAATTACAATTGCAAAGTAGAGTATCAGCCCGGGTCCAAGAATCCAGCCGACTACCTGTCCCGCCATCCTCGGAAAGCCACGGCCCAGGAGATGGAGGAGGCCGCAGACACTGAGGAATATGTTAGGTGCGTCACCGCTCGATCGTGCCCCATAACCATTTCTATGGCCAGTCTACGGGAAGCCACAGGCCAAGATGAGTGTCTGCAGTGCGCCAAGGAAGCCATCCGGAACAACAGTTGGCACAAAGCAAAGGAAGAGTGGAAGAGTTTGACAGCCACAGCACAACGAATAATGGACGGGTTGTACCATGTCCGGGAGGAACTCACCGAGGATGACACTGGGTGTTTGCTACGAGGACATCGGTTAGTAATTCCAATGTCCCTAACCAAGAGGGTAGTGGATCTTGCCCACGTAGGACACCAGGGCATGGTTAAGACAAAATCGAGACTTCGCACAAAGGTCTGGTTTCTGTTAATGGACGACTTGGTAGAGGCTACAGTCCACACTTGCCCCTCGTGCCAGGTCACTGGAGAAGCACCCCGACCTGCCCCTGTCATCGTGGAATCTCGGCCGAGAATCCCGTGGTCCCGAGTGAGTATAGACTTTGGCAGCCTGCCGGACGGACGCCATACCCTGGTAGCCATTGATGACCACTCTAAGTATCCTGAAGTGGAGATACTATCGGCTCTCAGCTCGACTGAAGTCATACTGAAAATTGAAAAAATCATGTCTGCCCATGGACTCGTGAAAGAAATACGAACTGACAATGGATCACCTTTCCAAAGTCAAGAATTTGCCTCCTACCTACAAGAGCTGGGGATACATCATCGTCGGGTCACCCCCCGTTGGCCGCAAGCGAATGGGGAGGCTGAAAGGTTCATGCGAACACTCAACAAGGTAATACGCATTGCCCATGGCAAGGCCCAATCAGTAGAGTTGGCCATATTCACCTTTCTACGGAGTTATCGCCAGACACCCCACATGACCACCGGGGTGGCTCCTGCACATCTACTAATGGGGCGAATAGTTACTGACACCATTCCTCATCACCCGGAGTGGAGATCAGAACTTCCAGATGACAGTGCCATTGATGTCAGGCGACGGAAAACACATGCCCATGTCAGTGCAAGGTGGAGAGCCGTTGTACCAGATATCCTCCGAAGGGACGCTGTACTGCTCAAGAACCGAGCCCAAGGAAGTAAATTCCGTCTGACCTTTGAAAAGGATCCCTGGACGGTAGTGTCCGTCAGAGGAACTTGTATCACTGCTACTCGCGGAAGGGAGAAAATAACCCAAAATGTGTTGCATTTCAAAAAGTATCATCCGCAGCAAGCAGAGCCACTTCCCGACCAGGGGGATGATATCCGGGACACCAGGCGAGTAGAAGACGTCGAGACTGGTGGCGGTGAAATGGAACCACCCAGGGAGGACGCGGGAGAATCTGACATTCCCTGGCCATCTCCCCCCAGAGAGTCGTCTGGCATGACTGCAAGTCCTGAGCGACAGTGTTTCGAAGCTAGACCGTCCGTCGAGGAGCACGGTGGGGATACCGGGAGCTCACAAGGCCGGGGCGTGTCGCAGTACAGCCTGCGGAACAATCCTGAGCCCTCCTGCCGACTAAAGGACTACCTCGCGTAAGACTGTTCCATACTTTTGTTATTTGGGATGTTTGAAAAGTTGAGCTACAGGTGGACTTTTAGTGGGGAGTCTAATGTCGGGAGTATGGTAGCTAAAGTTGTTTTTTTTTGTTTGTTGGGGAGGAATGTAGTGTTGGGACAGTGACGCGATACGCCATACGCGTACGCTTCCTGTCACGTGGGCTGACTCAATAAAATACGGTCTCACGTGTACATACCCCACTTAGGCTACGACGGCGGACCTAGTGAAACCAACTCTGTGTCCCCGCGCATTATTATAGTTGGCCTACAGTCGCGGCACCCCGGCGGTTGCAGTCCCGTATACAGACGGGATCCGGAGAACATAACAGTGGCCCATCGCCCTGGTCTCTCAGGCGATTACTTGTGCCAGCCATTGTCCTGACTGCCTGCTGGTAACCCTCCAGTCCCCACTGCTTCGTCGACTAGGCAATGGAGCGCGGCAACCTCTTGAGCGTTCCTGCTGCCATGGTCTGATGGTCCTTCCGGTGACGCTCTTTCCCTGGCAACGATCGAGCGATGTTCCACGGCGATGAGTCGAGGTCCACGGTGATGAGGCAAGGTTGGTCTCTGCTACCCGTTTGACCCTTATGGCCGCCCCGCCCTCCATCGATCATTGGGTGATTTGTAAACTTTCAAAGAATGCGCCCAATAGTTGCACGACCTTTTCGCTGGCTTTTGCCACTGGCACTTATGCTGGTCCTGCCACCGATAGGGGTTCCCTGCAGGCCGCTATCTGGTCCGGCTTCGCCTCTCCAGTCAGCATTACTATGTTAAATTTTGGAAAAGAAGTCACAAAATACAAGATGTAAAATTATGTGAGTCATTCAATTTACTTATTTTAAATTCCACTGTACTAAAAATGCTGGTACCAATACACTTTGTGACAGAAAATTGAATCAGTTGTTTGGTTACGTGCCAAGAGTTTACTCCAGATTCATACGTTTGAATTGTGGCAGCAAAACATAAGCCAATGAGGTAGGCAAGCGTCAAATTCAAAGCACAGGAAGTTGAGATAGAGCTCAATTATTTTTTTTAAAATTAAAATAGTAGTCAATAAGTCTAAGAATACGTCTGTGGTTCCAAATGTACAAGTAATGATTTACACCTAAAGGAATCTGCAGATGTGTTTAACTTCTTTTTCCATATTTTGGAGCTTTGAGGCTGTTTGTGAATCTGAAAACGTGAATGAAGGAGCATAGCTGAAACATGGCTTGTAAGCCAACTCTGAAACATTTAGTAACTGTAAATACAGACTTCCAGGAGCCGGAATGAAAACACAGCAAGATCGTAGAGGATGCAGTAACCGTTTGTGAAGATTTATGGGGTAGGGCTGAAAGCCAACAGTCACTTCACTCTGGAAATTATACCCATTTTAGCACCACTAGACCAAAATAATGTATTGATATTGCTTTTGTTTGGCAAGACTGAGGAATAGTCATTAAATGTAGCTTTCGCATTAAAAATCCCATGCTTGCCATAGTGCACACATATTTCACTGCAATAACAGTGCTCTGATTCCATTTTATAAAGACTGAGTTGTCCCCGATGTGAATGGGTGAAATGAGGAGGAGCATTTGGGAAAAAGCTAAAAGGAAGGGCCTAGCTCATGTGCTTTTTCTTCAACATGGATTATATAGGCAGCATCCAGGAAGCAACAGATACTCCCACTGCTGGTCACACCTACACATACACAGGCAACACTGTCTACCTACACATATTCCACCAGCTACAAATTGACCACCACATCTCCTCAACAAATGCCACCACCTACACATAGAACATAACATAAACCTACATCACATAGATGTGCATTTAAGCACAAGAAAGCCATGTTGTAGCACGAGTGCGCTGTACAATGTTTTCATAACATAACAATACTACAGAGTTATATACAGCACCATCCAGCTACACGTGCTTCAGCAAATAGCATTCAACATCAAGAATACTCCAACACCTAGACATCCACACTCATACACTAATATGTATGTACAGCACCACAACTCTAAAAAAGCAGAGGAACCAGGAGCTTGTAAGTACCAGCCCACATGCTCCTTATGACAGTAACAGAAAGAGAAAGAAGGGTGTGCATTTCCTTAAGGTAAGACAACAAAAGACAAGGGTTGTCCTTCGTGTTCCACAGGTATGCTCCAATAGGAGCAAGAGCCCTCACACACCCAAATGGGTGTCTTGCTTCATCATTGGGATATCTCCTCATTGGGCCGGCGATGCAGCGCCCAATGGGCAACCACTAGGGGACTCTTTGCTGGAGATCTTTATCCTTTTAGCCATTTGATGAAGTGAGGATGTGCGGGCTCCCTTGCCCTGAACCATAATTTGGGATTAATGAGCCATCCTACAACCCTAATTAACTTCAAAACCCAGCAATACTCCTCAATTCACTTCCAAACACATCCAATGCCACTTCTGCAGCTCAGCTAAACTCGCATCACACTTGCCTCCACCCACAACCATTGAAATACACACCAAATCCACCCAAAACAGCATAAGACACATGAAATCACAATGAAACCAAGCCAAATCCAGGTCAAACCAACTCGAAACCAGCCCAACTCCTATATCCATGAAACAAAAAAATTGTCCTGAACCCCTAAGGCACAGGAACCCTAGGTAACACCAACCCTAAACCCTAAACACCAACCCTATTGGCCAAACACTAGCTCTAAACGCTAAATACAAGCTCTAAACCCTAAATACAAGCCCTAAACCCTAAATCCCATACCTAAACCCTAGACACTAATCCCAAACCCTAAACAACCAACCCTGAACCCTAAACACCAACTCCAAACTGAAAAACAACTCAAACCTTAAAAACGTAGGCCGAACACCTCTCACAGCCCTAAACTCTAAAATACCATGAACCCTATACTTCCCAACCCTAGAACACACCAACTCTATCCTTTCCCAACCCTAATTAACCTCAAAACCTTAGTGTATGACCCTAATTAAGTCATAAACCTACTCTAGAACCCCGATTAAGCCCTGAGCCCTAATCTAGAACCTTACCCTTGCCCTGGACCCTAATTCAGGATTAACAAGCCATTCTAGAACCCCAATTAATCCCACAACTCGCCAACACCCCTCAATTTTCTTCCAAACACATCTGGTGGCATTTCCGCATCATTGCTCAACTCGCATTGCACTTGCCTTCACCCGCAGCCATTGAAAAACACACCAAATCCACCCAAAACACATGAAAAAACACAACCAAATGCAGCCAAGTCCAAGCAAAACCAACTCAAAACCAGTCCAAATCCTATATCCATGAAACAGAACACTTGCCCACACACCCTCACTTCATCACATAGCTAAAAAGAAAAAGATCTCCGGCAAAGAGCCCCCTAGTGGTTGCATTTGCAGAGCCGGCCAGACGAGGAGCTAGCCCAATGATGAAGCATGACACCCATTTGGGGGTTTGAGGGCTCTTGTACAGCAGCACATGCATGAACACTCATGCCACCATTCAAGTATATACACCAGCTACCAGTGATGGTGGAACAATTTTCAGTGTGGGGGGATACTTCCATCAATGTTACATAAATGAATTAATAGGGATTGTGAAAAATTAAAGTGTCACACAAGGAACAAGTATACCAAATGAGATAGGTGTATTCAGCAGGAGAGTGGTCTGACTGTGGTATGTAGCTTGTAGTGCATTTTGCAGTACACTTTCACAAATACATTACTAAAGCACACTGTTGTTTACAGGCAGCACATTATCCGTTGAAATGGACACTAAAAGCCTGATTAGGAAGGTGGGCGGATTCATGTCCGCCCACCACCCTAATGGAGATGGTGACCACCCAACATAGTGTTGGGGGTCTCACAAGTCAAATTACAATGCTACCACTACTGTGGCAGTCGGATTGGACAGGTTTTCCATTGCAGTGAGTACAGATGCCTGCAGAACCTGCTGCAATGGAAACAAGCATTGGCATAGCCAATAGGTCCCGCCTTTGGGACCTTATAAGTGTTTTGCCATGCAACACTTGCATAACTAAATACTTATAAGGTCCCAAAAGCGAGACCTATTGGCTATGCCAAGCGGCCGTGTGGCCGCGAAAATGAAAGTGATCGCGATTACGATCAAACATCAAAGCGGCCATGCGGCCGCAAAAGTGAAAGTAATCGCGGTAAAGCGCGGCGCGCGCGCCCGCGTACATGCACTGTAGCTCTAGGCTGGCCTGGTAGCACTTTTTGGAGCCCTCCCAATAAGTCTGCCAGACCAGCCCATGCGCTGGGTCAGGCGAGACCTAAAAAGGAATGTGCAACACATCCCTGTACTACGTGACAGGCACCATATGGTGCCTGTCACTTGGTACAGGGATCTGTTGGGGGCACCATAGGTGCCCTCCTACACCCAAAGAAAAGGGCCCGGGGTGAAGGGTGGTCCACTATGGGCCCACAATGTCCATTCCCGCCAGCCTTTCCATGGCGGGTAAACCGCCATGGAAAGGCCGGCACGGGGGACCATCCTAATCTCTACCGCGGTGCCTGGTAGGCACCGCCACCATTGTAGGGATTTGGAGGCCCTCAGCAGCACCGGCGGGATCAAGAGGGGATCCCGCCGGTGGCGGGATGTGGCGGTCGGGCTTTACGCCCGCCTGCACACCGCCCGCTATCAATACCTGGCAGGCGGAAAAGCTTCTTTGCATGGCGGGCAGACCGATACCAACAGCCTGTCGGTGGTGGGCTCCCCGACATCCTAATCAGCCCCTAAATTGGCACAGACATAGAGTGTTACTGCTAAAACTATGTAGTTTATAATATGTGGAAATAGGGTTTTAGCAAATATATCTCATTTTCACATCACCAAGAAAAGTCTCTTGATTTGTTTTAATCCTATTAAAATCATTGTTTCCATCACAGTTCAGAATTATAATAAAATGTACCTGGTATGCCATAATAATGGCTGATATATTTTAAAATATTTTTACAGTTCGTTTACAGCTATTTAAATGGAGTGTGTTAGAATAAAATTTACTTTTTATGACCTTTGCTTTCACACTGACTATACCATAGAGAGATTATCTAATAGATCACTTTACAAAATCCTTTTTTTTTGCAGTTTGAGAAAAAAACGTAAACGCTAGTCTCCATGTTGAAAGAGTAGGCAGTAATTTGTCAAAAAACAAAGCCTGACATTTGACCTCTGTCTTTGAACACACACAAATGTGATAATGTAAAAACAAAGTTTAAAGGTCTCTTTATTACTCATTCCCCTTCTGATCTCCATGGTTATTTTGTGGGTGCTGCAGCACCCCCCAACACCTCCTTGCAGCGCCTATGAACTACACCAACCCCTAACATAACCAACAAAAAACCCTAACCCTGAACATCTAAACACAGATCATACACATAAACATACACCTACATCTTGAAATAAACCACCAGATACAATTACATCACCAACAGCACTACTACTAAGTGTTGTCATATACATTCACATGCTCCTACACCTCTAATTCTATATACACTGAAGTAAACACATCAACACAGTGGTGCATATTTATAAGAAAGGTATGCAGCACAGCAAGTCACCTTGCTGCACTGAGTGACAGGGAAAGGGCAGGAAAATGCTCTACTTAGAAGAATATAGCGCATTACTGCCTTGGTCCCTGCGCTGGTGCACTTTTGGCTACCTAGCGCCAATACAATCACCCTTTCACGAATGTATGATGTTCCAATGCATACATTTACAATGCATGCCTTTACAACGCAGGTTTTACATCGCAACATCCTTTACAACGCATTCTTTTACATTGCATGACATTACATCGCATTATACCTTTACAACGCATGCCATTACATCGCATTTAAGGTAAGTGTTGGATATTATAGGGGTAATAATTACTATTCTAACTCCAGTGAGTGCAACAGTAGGGTAAGTGTTGGATAGTGTAAGGGTACTATGCGTTGTAATGGTATGCGTTGTACTGACTTGGGATGTAATGCTTTGTACAAGGATTCTTATTGTGCAGGATTGGCCCCTTCCTGTACAAAAACAATCACCCGAGGCATTTTTCTCTTTCTACGTGTTCTATGAAGCACACATAGGAAGAGGAAGTAACGAGAAGAAATAAAGATATTTCTCCTTGTTACACCTCACCTGGAAAGGAATAGCATTTTCGTGCATTCCCAGGTGTACCACTTTTGGTAAAGTGAGCTACTCTGCATTTATGAAACCACACAGGGCCACGTATTGTGGCCTTCTGTGGCTTCATAAAATTGCATTGTGGGCTTGCATAACCCATGCAGCACGTTGCATGGTGCAAGCGCACTCATAAATATGCCCCAGTATTTTTAACTGTCAAACCACACCATTTTTTACAGTCTCATCTACATCCACATAAACACATCCATGTCACGTGCACTAACCTGTATTTAGATATACTGCCACTAATCAACATATAGATATATACATATATTACTACTTGATGTACCAAACACATGCATACAAAGACACTTTTCCCTTTTCTTAATAGATTCTGCCACGATAGGTTCTCTCATGCTTATTGGTGATTCCTGCTCTAGCTTTATTTACCGTCTCTGCAGAGCATGTCGTTTATGAATATATTGATCATGAAGACTTTTTTTTTAGCAAAACAAAGAGGAGTGTCATAAACAGAGATGAAAGAAGGGCCAGATTTGATGACACTCATGTCTGAGAACACCAACGCTTGGGAAGGGGAGAAGGAATTATCCAGAGTTGAGCCTATTTTCTGGTGGTGCGTCAGGCGATGAAACCGAGACAGGTCACTAAACAAGACAGCCCAGTCCAGTTGCTTTGTGTCCAGGTGTCAGTTTGAGATAGAAAATATGAGGGGCCAATGAGAAGGGATTAACTGAGCATGCCTGACATCGAACACAGAGTCTGAATGTGGGTACATTTCAGGACTAGAGAAAATGAGAGAAAAACAAAAGAGAAGGAAAGAAGCACAAAAGAGAAGGAAAAAGAGAGTGAACAAGTGAGGATTGAGTGGGGAATGATGATAAGAGTAAAGCATGCAAAGAAATGGAGGACTAGTTTAACAATACTATTAAGTAACCGAGGCTGTTGGCACAGGAAAGGCAAGGAAACCTGTTATAATTCTGAATCTTTAGACTAACAATCAGTATTTCATCTTTTATGGTTGTGATTGCGACGGAATACAGATTGATTTGATTTGACTAACAATCAAGCATAGTGCCATGCAATCTGCACACAAAATACGAATCAGGGGCGGCCCATCTTTGTCGCAGCTGTAATGCTTATAGTTTAGGATTTGGGTCCTCTCACAAACAATGCTGCAATCTCCCAAAGGTGTATTTTATCACACTACAATTCACCTGGCTTGATTCTCTTTGTTGCTGGCCACGTCAGCTTTTGTTTTTAGGGTTTCTGAACTCTTCTGAAAAATAGACGTCTTAGAGACACATAGGATTAGTTGCTCCTGGAACACACATGTAAATGGGGGATTGAACTTCCCTTTCACTGTGTCTCTGAGCACTTTCTCCAAGTCAAATTGCTGAGGGGCTGCTGAAATAAATGCCTACTCTATCCAAGATGTCTGCTGAAGAGCACTTCCTGTTTAGAGAAACTCCTTGAGTTTATCTAGTTTGCCACAACCTTTCAGGAAGAAAGCTTCATCCCGAAGATGAATGTTTTTATGTATGTTTGCATGTGTGTGTCTTTAATGTGCATACCAACCACACAGCCAACAGGCAGTAAAGCACTGTGCAGGGACAATGCTTAATTTGTAAAAGATGAAGTCCGAGGGCCCAAAGTTCCTCAGCCGGTGCTAAGAATATTGGGGTGGCTGAATACCAAAGCTGGGTAGTTTTGATTCTGTCTCATGCCTCTTTTATCCATCGCCAGACACTCACTTCCCTAGTATCTAACTCCTGCTGGTTCTTTCTCACCTCTGCTTTCTCACGTTGCCACTGTTTTTCTTTCTCTTTCATTCCGTTTTATGTGTTTTTCTCTCTCTTGCTCTGGGTGAAAGTCTAATGAAAACATATATTTGCCGGTCCCAAGAATTGAGTGCGGGCGGCCTCACCAGCAACCACCAGCTCAAATTAAGCACTGCGCAGGGGTCGTCCATCCATACTGCTTAAGGATGGGAATGTAAGAGACAATCAACTTCATAGAGTGACTGAGTAGAGAGAGGTCCGGGTGGAAGAAAGCAAATTTGAAATTCACAAACCGTACGACGTATACAATAGTGATTGATCAGCATATCTTGCTTCTCAGAGTACGTTGCACTGATACACATCGTCAGGAGAGTCAGTCAGGAGAGGTGTCCAATGACCTCACCGCACCACTCGATATTTCAGGCATGGTGTTGCACCAAAACTGGCAATTAGTTAGTAGCGCCTCCTCCTACTGAAAATGTGTGCCCTGTGTGAGCTAGACCTCTCAAACCCCTCTTTGGATTAATGCAAAACATTGACCTCGATGCCCTTCTAAATGTTAGGAGAAATGTGAGGAAGCAGAGACAGTCCTTCCTAAGGAGGTATAGAAATTACTTTTGTTTCCCATAGCCGTTTGGTGGCTCCCAGTGATAAGCCCTACACCTGCATGTATTATAAAGAGTACAGTAACAATAAGATGCGTGCTTCATCGTTTGAAAAAGACAGTTCATCAATCTGTGGGTGTCTACCACTATACCAGTCCCCCTTATGCTCATCACGCGAAGACTGAATAAGGGCTGCATGAAGACATTTCCCCAGTAAAAGGAATTGCTCTCTCACCCCCTAAAAGCCCCTATCGCCTAACGTGGCTTAATGCTACCTTGAAAATAAGGCCCCCTTTCACGCTATGCTTAACGTGAAAGGGGTGGGCAGAGGGTTTTGCGGTGGGCGTTCCACCACAACACCCATTGTTTTTTACGCTGCCCCCTATTTACAAGGGCAAAATGAGGTGAAATGCTTTATTTCTCCCTGTTTTTTACTTTTTGTGCAGCACACATGGAAAAAGCATAATGTCTTTGATTGTTTATGTGTAGGAAGGTGTCCCTTCCTGCACATAAACAATCCTTAAAAAAAGGACCTTTTGTAACTTCCATGTGTGCTGCATTAAGCATCACACAGAAGTGACAAAATGACATTTCAGGATTGTTTATGTGCAGAAAGGGACACCTTCTTACACATAAACAATTCTCCCATGCAGACACCCTTGCACTATGGTGAAAGGGTAACTGGATTGGCGCTACACTGCTAAGTGTAGTGCCAGCGCAGGGGGAAAGGCAAGGCTGCACCATACCCTTGTGAATATGGGGCAGCCTTGCGTTTCTGAAGTGGCGGAGTGAGGCGTTAAGCCATGACAGCTAACGCCTCAATCCGCCACTTCCATGTACATATAGTCCACAGTTTTGAGTCCTGGATCTCACCAAGATTATCACCAAGCGCAACTCTCCCAGCCACAAATTTCACCCAGAATCACTTCTATCTGTTTAGGAAAGTTGAGAAATGTACCGAAAGGTTAGACTTCAGAAATATCATAAAAGACATCCCCCATTCCATGTTACATTTTGGAAATATCCGTCTTGACTAACCATAACTGATCATTATCCCAATTAGTTTCACTCTCTGTGATGCTGCATGGCTTGACAGGCACCAGGTGTCTCGCAACACATTCTCCTAATTTTAGATCACACTGTAATCATAAGGTTATGTGTCTTGTCCTAAGCACGTCACCTACAACTTTGGTTTCTCATCTATTCTTATGTCTCGTGGCCAACCAGAAGAAGGAAGGCCTACAAATAGTGATCATCTCGGTGCACTGTACTAATGCACTTGCTCTGTCTTTCTCATGAATACCCAAGCATCTATAATTCAGTTGATGCGTAGTATGTATACCTCCCACCAACATTTGCAGTTTTGGCACACATCTCTTAAATAAAATGGCATATTGCGTAAGGAGAGCCAAGTCAATACAAAGGGCAAAGTTACATAACTGTAATATGGTATGTAGCCTTCACCGCTGCAGTACAAGATATTTCCAATGTTCAACCGTTTACTTGAAATTGAAAGCATGGAATCGAAATAAAATGCATCATTAATAATTGAGCCTGACTGGCTTCTTCAAGCTGTCATTAGGTCTGGTTTGCCAGCACAGCTGTCTGTGTGACCTGCTGTTTTCAATATACATAGAGCCGGCTTTGGGTCAGTCCCTTCAGACCATGGATTGATTGGGTCCATCCCCTTGTGGCATTGCTTTGAATCTTTCCCGATCACATCTTGATCAAAGCAGAAGAGTAAACCTCTCCCACCTCATGCTATTTGATTTGTGGTGTATCACTCCATACTCCATGTTATGACCAATACACCTTGTTGATGTCACAGTGCACAATACAAATATCATAAACATTAACATTTCTCTTACCGTGAAATACTTGCAGTGAATTACATGAGGGACAAATTTTTGCAAAAATGTGCACTCAACATTACACTTTGTCAAATTAAATTTTTCATGTCATAGATCTATCAGTCACAACACTCAACCAAATCACACCTCTGTTCAATCAGGACCCTATTATCCACAACAAGTACCACCAAAGTTTAAAAATTATGCAAAGTTTAAAATGATGTGTGTTAAATGCCAACATTTGCAACATATCATCACTAAGCCCTTGACCTTGACCTCTAGTCTGGGTCAAACTCTCTCCCCAGCAGCTCCACAGTGCTGTCGCCGTGCCGCAGTAGTGAGACCTCTTCCCGGTGAGGTTTCGCGCCTGCTGCCAGATTCCTGCCTGCCTCTGCCTTTGTCTACCTGGTGCCCCCTTCTTGGGAATTGTAATCTCTCTGCCCCGCTTGGTGCATTCACTTAGTTTAATTTGTTTTAATTTTATTTTCATTTGCGGATGGTTTTTCCCGCTGCTGCTGCCCCTGCGGCCCCTCCCCCTGGACAGCCCCAGCTCCTGCCTCCCAGCACCTCGTCCCGCACCCGCCCACCTATTTAATGGCAGCCACTGCGGGGGAGCACGAGTAAGACTTTGCCTCTGGTCTGGGTCAAACTCTCTCCCCAGCAGCTCCGCGGTGCCGTTGTCGCGCAGCAGTAGTGAGCCCTCCCGGTGTGGGTTAGCACCTGCTGCCAGATTCCTGCATGCCTCTGCCTTTGTCTACCTGGTGCCGCCTTCTTGGGAATTGTAATCTCTCTGCCCCGCTTGGTGCATTCACCTAGTTTAATTTAATTACATTTTATTTTTTATTTGCAGCTGTTTTTTTCCGCCGCTGCTGCCCCTGGGCACCCTCCCCCTGGACAGACTCCGCTCCCGCCTCCCAGCACCTCGTCCCACCCCCCTCCCCTATTTAATGGTTACCGCTGCGCGGTTGCGCAGCGGACGTACCGGCGCCAAAGGCAAGCCAGACTGCGCCCGGCCGCGACCCAGCCGCGGCCAGCGCCAGGAATCCTGGACCTACGACCCCCTCGCTACAACTCTTCTGCTCTCCTCGCACTCAACCCCGGATGAACAACAACTGCCAAGGATTGACGCCGAAATCCACCTTCGGCCTGTTCTCCTGCCTACACTGCCGACAATCCTTCACCATCAACAGCGCCACCACTACCGCTGAACCCACGCCGGATGACCGCACCACCGAAGCCCTGACGTGCATCCTCCTCAGTCTGCGCTCCTTACACAGACATGCCACAGAAATCTGGGACCTGCTTGACACACTCTCCCCAGACATCGCCTTCTTCACAGAAACATGGACCAACGCCACCTCTGGCCCGAAATTGCCACCGAACAATTCACCAAACTCCCCAGTGAAGCCACGGATGTCACACCTTCTAAGGACCTCTGCTACAAACTCAGCTCCTACTTCCACCTGAAAATCAAGGGCCTCTACGACAACTTCAGCAAACAGACTCCAGGCACCACCCCCATCCACACCACCAACAACCAGCCGACCATCACCACCTGGAAATCTGCCACCACTGAAGACACGACCACGAGCACGAAGAACACCCACTCAGGAGCCCCCACAAACCCCTGCCCGCCGCACATCTACCACAGAGTTGCCGCCGCCATAGCACCCCAACTAGGCCGGACCATCAATGCCTCCATCGAATCCCGCACCTTCCCCGATGACTGGAAGCAGGCAGAGGTCAAGCCCCTCCTCAAGAAACCTTCGGCCCACCTGACGAACCTGAAAAACTACCAGCCCATCTCTCTCCTTCCCTTCGCAGCCAAAGTCACAGAGAGATTCATCAACGCCCAGCTGACCACCTTCATAGAAGAGAACACCATCCACCATCCTCAATTCCTCCCAGTCTGGATTTCACAGCAACCACAGCACCAAGACCGCCCTCCTTGCCACCACCGATGACATCCACATGCAACTTGACCAGGGCCCCACTGCGGCCCTCATTCCTACTAGACCTCTCCGCTGCCTTCGACACTGTCTCCCACTGCACTCTCGCAGCCAGACTCCACAACGCCAGCATACGAGGAACCGCCCTCGACTGGATCCACTACTTTCTCAGACTCCCTCCCTTCCTCCCCAAACCTACAGAGATCAACTGTGGAGTACCCCTAGGATCCTCGCTCAGCCCCACACTCTTCAACATCTACATGGCCCCCCTTGCCGCCATCCTCAGACAGCATGGGCTCAGCATAGTATCTTACGCTGACGACACCCAGCTCATCATCTCTCTCACGAAGAACCCAGAAGACACCAGACTCAACTTACAAGAAGGAATGAAAGACATTGCAACCTGGATGAGCGACAGCTGCCTTAAACTGAACTCGGATCAGACAGAGGTCCTCATCCTTGGACCCTCCCCCACTGTGTGGGACAGTTCCTGGTGGCCCCCTGCCCTTGGAAACCCACCCACCCCGACGGACCACACCGGGAACCTCAGCATCATCCTAGACTCCTCCCTTACCTTGACCCACCAGATCAACGCCGCTGCCTCCAACTGCTTGAAAACCCTCTGCATCCTCCGCGAAACCTTCAAGTGGATACCACCCCAATACAGAAAGTCCGTCACCCACGCACTCATAGCCAGCAGACTGGACTACGGCAACACCCTCTATGCTGGAATCAACAAGACCCTGCTATACAAGCTCCAAACCATACAGAACACTGCAGCCAGACTCGTCCTCAGAACCCCATGTCACAAGTACATGACCCAGCACCTACGAGACCTCCACTGGCTACCCATCGAGAAAAGAGTAACCTTCAAGCTACTCACCCATGCCTACAAATCCCTCCACAACATCGGACTCAAATACCTCAATTAAAGAGTCTCCTTCCACGTACCCGAAAGGAACCTCTGCTCTACCGACCTCGCCCTGGCAGGGACCCCAGGCATCCACAGAACCAGAGCAGGTGGAAGAGCCTTCTCCTACGAAGCAGCAAAGACCTGGAATGAACTCCCAGTCAACATCAGACGCTCCCCCACTCTACACACCTTCAGGTAAAACTCAAAACCTGGCTCTTTGACTTATCCGGAGCTGCACCCCACTCACAGCAACTTGAGACACTCACGGGTGAGTAGAGCGCTTTATAAACCCCTGATTGATGATTGATTGATTGAAGCATGTAGAAAATTGCATTTATCACTATAGTTAAAAGGGACGATACATCCAACAATTTTTTTAAAAGCAACACATTGCTTAACTCCCCCACATGAAACCCACAAATGTACATATAATATTAAAAACAAATGGGAAATCCACACAAAACAGTACTAATATATCTGTTGTTTTCGCTGATCCGTTATATAATATCAAACACGATCCTGATGAAGCAGATATTCATCTATGTCCCTCGTTTTGAATTGACACATTTCGGTGGATTTGAAAAGAATTCGACCACCTTCTGCAGGACAATAGATTTTTCAAAATAGTTGATTTATTCCATGTGGTTATGTCATTTTGATGTCAAGGAGAGAGTGTTCTTACTGTGCTCTAATACCAATCTCCTAAACTCTGCCACCCTCTGCCCCCTACTTCGCCACAGCTCTGTCTTGAGTCTGTTATTCTTCTAATCCTGCCTGCCCTTTTGCCTTATCTGTTCCAATATCCACCAACTACTGACCTATTCTACATCTGTTCTCTGAAATCTTCCTATCTCCTTTCCCTTTGTGTCCTCCTGACGCCTAGCCCTCTCCCCTCCTCTTCTTCCCCTCTTATGCTTTCTTCCCTTTGTTGCCTTTCCAGCGTTGTAGTTTCCACTATATTTCATCTCCCAGCAATAGTTCCCAAACAGGATAAGATCTCTTGAAGCATGGTCTTGTGACAGGGATGTCACAACTCAGAGCAAAGAGATTATGGTTGAGTACCCTACAATCCCTGAAAAATGTTTTGTGAAGAATCCCAAAGCACAAAATTACATTTCTGAATGTATACCCATTTCCGCTCAAGAGGCATCCTATGAAGATGTGTCTGTTTCCATATTATGACTACAGCAGAAGGAGGAAGTATGTAGCTCTGTCAGCTTCAAGCAACTTATACTTTTTTAGCCTGCACATACAGAAACTGGTGTGCATGTTTCCAACACCTGAAAGTGGCAGGCTGTTGCAGAGGAAGCACTGCTTCAGCTCATTTTTACGTCTCACCTGCAGTAGAGAATGAGCTGCAAGTGCTCTTGCTTGCAAAAGATATTGTATACAACAAGGGGCTTGCGCCCCTGCCCATTGCCTAATATTTGTTGGCTTCATTGTCACCATTATTTTCTCCCTTCTAATTGGCTAGAGTGTGCTGGCTTCACTTCCTCTTCTTTCACCTGTAGCACGGGCCAAGTACTGATTTCTTAAGCTTGATAGCTTTCCTTCCACTGATCATGCTGGGATTGAGGTACTACTTATATTTTTTCTTCTTCCCTGTTCTCCTTGTTGAAATTCTTGCAGCTATATTTTACTCAGCCTTTTTCTTCTTTGAAATGGGTGTCTATTGTGACAATAGATGCTATATGCTTCCAAACGTTTGGTCACTAAGACATGGGTGTAATTGCTTTCTTTATGTGAAAGGATTTGTTGCCAAATGTCATATTTTATTTCTTTTTCCCTCATGGGGAGATTAACTGATTTGTGCAGAATCACAGGGTTTTTGATTGATCCCTGACAAGCAGTGGCAAAGCCAATGGCTAGTGTCTTTGAGACTGTGGCCTTACCCATTGCCTTTGTTTATGCTGTACATCATGTCCATTGCTGACTTTGTCAATGATTTGTAGCTATGGTGTATAGCAGTGTGGGTGATGTACAACATGGCTAAAGGTAATACTATAAAGCCCTATGATGCATCCAGTGCTAATGCTGTTTTGTTTTCAAAGTGCATTAACCTTGGCTGCTTCATAGCGCTGTTTTAACATTCATTTTAGCCACACTGGAAAGTATCCTTGCTGCCCTACAGCATGGCTCCAAAACAATGCCAACGTCAATAGCTCTCATTGGCAAGACCTATTGCTTGCTAATCTTATATTTTACCACAATTCATTGGGACTGAATGCAGTGTCTTTGCTTTTAAACAAAAAAGAGTTTATATTGTCTCGTGATGCCTCAGAGTGGATCAGAGGTGTTGGGGAGGGGGGCGCTTGACTGATACATTTTTATTGAATTAATCTTCAATGATACTACAAGAAGAAAACAAATTCCTGAGATTTTTTCCAGAGTCTCTACTTGCCAATGTCTCATGTATTTATCCCTTCGTGAGATTTCAATAGAGAGGCTTTCTTAACCAAAGTCAATAGGTTTCGCTTTAATGGAAACGTATGAAAACACAGGCATGTACAAATGTGGTGTTTCCAGGCCCTTGCCCATTAAAGTCAGGCTTTTTGAAAATCTGTGTATTTCAGTGTATTTCAATGGAATTATTTAATTGTTATGTATAGAGCGAATACCTTGTCACTATCATTAATAGTTTTTTAATCCAATGGCTCAGGGTTAATATATCATGGCAGTAGAAACAAAAATCGTTTTCCACTGCCATTATATATTAATCTTCCTTTATGCCACTTACCTTGACCTCAGCTACCATCTTCATGCACAGCTTCAAGCACCTGACAGTCTAAATACAGGCATTTAATTTTTTTTTCCTCTGCCCCTTAAGTTGGGACAAATCGGCTTTGCTTAGTGGCAGTTAAAAGTGCCCTATTTGTCATCGTCACCCCCACATATTTGCACTAGATGATGCCTTTTTTATAGATCTGGAAGTGCACTGGGGACTGCTAGCTATGCCCCAGTGCCAGTGCTTTTCCCCTTAAACTGTAACTGTTAAATTGGTACATCCAATTGGCAAGCACTTATCACTCCTTATAAGTCCCTAGTGGATGGTGCAATTGGTACACAGGGCAAGGGTTGTAAGAGGGTCACCAGGGCTTTACCACATATTGTGCCACACTGTGGAACCAGAGTAAATGTATGTCTGTAGGTCTGCCATTGCAGCCCCACATGGGCAGCTTGTCTGCTTGAGAGTGACTCTGCATACACCATGTGCTGCAGAGCCACACCACTACCTTAATGTGAAAATGTCACTCTTAAAGTAGTCCTCCAAAGCCCAGGAGGTAAAGTGCATTAGATTAAAGGTGTGCATATATATGTACATACATCTATATACCTACAGTAACCTTGTAAAGAAAGGTTTCACTCTAATCCACCGGCGGTTCATCGAGTAACCTGGGCTGGCTACCAAGAAAACTTGAGAGAGCAGCTCCATTATGGAAAAAATGAATTGTGTTGTGTTTGCTAACAACCACGTGCTTATTCACCCCAACATGATTATTGTGTCAAGGGTGAGCTTGCATGCACAGGGGTGCCACCCTGAATGGGTATCCCCCTAGGATAAAAAGCTCCAGTGCCTTGGTGGGCTTTCCCGAACTGTTAGCCACCAACACAAGAGTCTGCTCTCCATGTGGGATGTGCTACCACTTCCTCAGGATGGAGACAAAGGCCTGGGCAAGTCAGAGGTCACACCTCCACCTTCCCAGGATGGCTAGTGTTTACTGTCATCAAGGCGGCGAGTCTCAAAGGCTTTCACCACCCTTAATGTGTAATTACCTTGCCCCCCACTCGAAGACAAAGCCCAGGCAGGTGGGAAAATTTGTTATTCAGGTGGTGCACATTCCCCAAAGCCTAGCCAGACCTTTAGTGTGGGCTAGGTAGTCTCTTCTGCCAAGGAAGGGTTCTGCCATTTTGACAGACCCTGAAATAGAGTATTTTGGGTAGCACAGTAATGCACACCCACACAATGTTGTCACTACAGGGACAGGTTAGCCGCAAGGCCAAGTAGCCCTTTGGCCACTGTCCCTCATACTCTTAACACCCCCTAAACTAGGATTTAAGGGGCTGCCCTGGCACCAGAACCTCAGTTCTAATTTAGAATCTGAGAAGAGGCACAAAGAAGACAGCATCACCCACAACAGGACTTTGTACTCTGCTGCAGCGCAAAGAGAGGACACTTAAGTGCCCTGAAGAGACCATATACTGGAACCATGTGTCAACATGTGTCCATGGCAAAAGCTCATTGCTCCCTCAAAGAGGGACTTCAGTGGATGCCAGAAACCAAAGCAGACTCCCCTGACTGGTGGCACCAGTCAGCTGCCACCTTTAGAAGAATTGACATGCTGTGTCACAAGAATTGCGACCCGCTGGGCCTGTCAAGAGTGACCCCAAAGAGAAGTGAAGCCCTGCAAGCCCAGAGTGGTAGCTAAGCTCACACCAAGTTTCGAGCTGCTAGTCCACTATTGTTGACCTCCAGTCACCAAAGAACCCGAGGACTACATTTGCCGCAGCCAAGGCTTGGTATTCACCAGTTGGGTAACCGACCCTTTGAGTGACATCTCCAGCTCAAGAACAACTCACAGCGACCGACATTGGAAATGACCCCGCTGCTGTGTTCCTGCATCCTGAATTTTGAGTCGTCGAGTGTGTGACAAAGCATCTTTAGCACGACCTGCCCCAGTGATTGACATATGCCAGCTACTTCTGCACCCAGAGCCAAAGAGCAAGATAGAAGAAATCCAGCTGTTGCCCCTGGGTCCTGGGATTCCAAAGACCTCTCATCCCCATGAGTATAGTGTAACTCCATTGTCAAGTGCAGTTTTGCCAAGTGCTGCATTTTTGACAGCTCCCGCGGATCCGGTCAGCACCAAGGACAGCCAAGTAACCTCTGCACCCAGTCTCCCTGGGCAATGTAACAAAGCAATGACTGTCGAGTCTCGGACTAGGGCCCCGCAGAACCTTAACCACAAGAGGGCTCATTTGAACTCTCCCTGCAACTATCGTTTTGGCAAGTGCGTTTTCCCCCATTAACTTCAAAGGTGAACATTAGACAGCTTTCATTGAATTTATTGTTTAATACTTTGAAAATCTATAACTATGGTTATCTGCAATGTATCAAGTTCATTTTTGTGCCTATATTTATATAAAAGTAGAATCTATTTTTATAAATTGGTGTCAAGGTTTCTTTTGAGTTGTGTCCCTTACTTATTGTCAATGTTGGTACCAAGAAAGGCTTAACACATGTTCCTTTGAGTATGCCTTTCTGCTCTGCACAACAGTACCAGGACCGAGCTAAGGCTGCTAAGTGTGAAACCGAGCTCCATCTCTGTGTGCTGTATTACTAGTACACAATAAGGCCTCCCAGCCATATCATATAATACTTCCAACTTGCAACAATGGCACAATGTCTTCTGTAAAGGAAATGCCTCCATTAAGAAAATTACACGTCATGCCTGCCTGCCTCCCTCCTTAAGATGGTCTCTGGGACTCCAAGCCTTTACGGTACACACAGTTGAAAGGCAGCCTAAATTCAAAGGCATGAATGCACCTCCCAGCAGCCTCGCTGCACACAACCAATCTGTGGCCTACCTTATAAAGAGCCACAAACCAACCCAGCCGCCTACTTATGCATTGCCTGATAAATCGGTCAGCCCACGAAACAGAAACAAAATATACCCAGCTTATAGCAGCCCACTTCTAGACCTCCCACAATAAGTGATGAGCTTTGCAGTAAGAAATCCGTGAAGACGGAAAACCATCAACGGTTTATAAAGAACTGAAGAAGCTCAGTTACAAAAACACACCAATGACAAACAACTACTTTCAGGCTCTTAAAGGCACTTTAAGCAGACAATAAACCTTAACAGCATTACAAATACTCTGCAACACCTACTTGTTAGACCTAATATCCTTAGTGTGGCTTACCACCTAACTTTTTGCCTTCAACCCAACTGTTTGCTGACTTTGTTTTTGCTGGCTTTAGGACTCTGCTCACTTTACCACTGCTAACCAGTGCTAAAGTGCTTGTGATCTCTCCTTAAAACATGCCAGAATTGGCCTTTACCCAGTTGGTATATGTATTTTACTTTTAAGTCCCTAGTAAAGTTTCACTACCTATCCAGAGGGCCCGTAAATTAAATGCTACTTGTGTACCTGAAGCACTGGTTGTGCCATCCACTCAAGTAGCACTTTAAGCATGTCTGAGGCCTGTGTGTGAAGTTGTAAACTGTGATTTCAACCTGGCAAAATAAACCTTTTGCTAGACCTAAACCTGTCTTTGTAAGACATATAAGTCACCCCTAGGGTAGGCCCTGGACAAACCAGAGGGCAGTGTGCAAAGTATTTAAAAAGTAGGACATGTACTTTTATGTTTTACCTGCTGGTAGTGGAAGACTCTTAAATTCGATTTTGAATACTTCAAGGCCTACCTCTCCAATAAGACAACATTGGAATTACCTTATTACATTTAATAAGCTGTAATTCCCAAATGGGGACAGGTAACCAGTTCATGTTTGGTGCCTTTGGAATTGCAACTATTTTATAGTGAAGTAGGATTTTTGGTTACAATTTTGAAAATGCTACTTTTAGAGTTGGCATTTTCTTGACTTAGCCATCCATTATCCTGCTTTAGTCATGTGACCATTAGGCCTGTAGCCTGTCTCTGGGTCACATCACATCACATCACTTGTCCTAACTGTAAAAAGGCACTCCCCCAACTTATATGTCAGGCAACTAAGCCAAACAGACCACAGAAATGGGCAAACACCGAAATGTCCAAGGCAAATCCATTTAAATGTTTATTGTTAAATTCCAGATCGTTGGTAAAACACAGCATGGAGTGTGCCATACTTATGGAAGATCATAATATAAAAAATGCGTTTATTACTGAATCTTGGACTGACGAGGCTTCAGGACCTGATCTAGTTAAAGCCACTCCATGGGGGTTCCTCTGTCATACACAAAATAGGCCCATTAGGACAGGGGAGGGGCTGGCAGTAATATATCACAGCTCTTTAAATGTTTCCTTTAATACAGCATTTAATTTAACCTGTGTAGCACTCTCCTTTAGTTTCCGCCTTTCTCAGTACCAGTCTTTCAAGGGGATTTTATTATACAGACCATCTGGACCTAGGGACACGTTATTAGCTTCTATTGGAACCCTGTTAAAAGAAGGGCTCTGTTCTGACTCATTTACCATTCTCTGGGATTTTAACTTTTATCTGGAAGCACTGACCCACCCTGATACAATAGCTCTGATCGATGTGATAAGTAGCGTTGATCTAAGGCAACATGTGGAAGGTTCTATTCATGTCGCAAGCCATGCGTTTGATGGGATTTTTTCCAACCATCCACAGCTAACCTGCACAGGGTTGCTGTCACTTACATGGACAGATGACGTAGCAATTCTGTTCAAGTTGGTCCCTCCCAACACACACAACAGTACTGATAGAACTAAGAAGCATGGAATAAAATTAAGGGCACAGAGTAGAACTAAGAAGCATGGAATAAAATTAAGGGCACAGAGTTGGAAGACCTCCTCAGTGCGACCACCTGCTTGTCGCCTATAGAGGTAGAGGAGGTCACTATTTGTCACACAAAGTGGGTGGAGACAGCCTGCAAAAAACTAGCCCCTGTGAAATGTTTGCACCCAAAACGATCCAAACAAAAGCTCCTTGGTACTCTGCGGAACAAGGGGAACAAAAACTCATTTGTAAGTGTCTAGAACGCAACTGGAGAAGAGAATATTGCAAAACTGAAAAATAATTATATTAACTAAGTCTTACAGTTTACAAAAGGCTTTTATTTAGCACAAAAAGCTCATTTTATGCGAATCAAAGCAAACTGGCCAAATGTTCCGCCAAAGAACTCTTCAGGACCGTATCTAGATTGGCTACCCCCTTGCCACTTAAAACTCAGAGTAGTCAAGAATTATGTGAGGAAATTGCCACCATCTTCCTGCAGAAGTTGAAACACATCTTCTCATTGTTTAGTTTCTCCACAATTGGAGGAACACATGTTCCAACTCGGGGCCAAAATATCACCTGACTTATTGCCTATCTTTGATAAGTTTGTCTCACAGTCCACTACAGATACTTTAAAATTAATCGCCTCTATTAGGTCAGACTCTTCTTGTGATCCTTGCCCGGTTGCTGTGATAAAACTTGCCCCTGAACTTATTGCTATTTTGCTCACTTCCTTATTTAATGCCATGTTTGAGTCAGGGCATTTCCCCATAACTTGGAACATAGCATCTATCCTTCCACTGTTGAAGAAACAAAACTTAGACTCTAAGGAGCCCAAAAACTATCGGCCAATATCCCACCTTTTATTGCCGGCTAAAATGGTAGAGAAAGCCATGAATACACAATTTAGTGCCTTTTTCCAGGTAAATCATAATCTGGATCCTACTCAATATGGGTTTAGGGAAGGACATAGCACAGAATCTGTCCTTATAAAATCCACTGCGGAAATAAGGGATGCCCTGAATCAGAGAGACAATGTAGCACTGATTATGCTGGATCTCTCTGCAGCCTAAGATACGGTACATCATGATCTCCTGATGGACCGTTTGTCAGCCTGCGGGATTCAGGGCAAAGCCTGGAAGCTACTGAAAACCTTTCTAACAGAAAGAACTCAAACTGTGGCGCTGGACAAATTTTGCTTACAAACGTTTTCCTCACCTTGTGGAGTGCCGCAGGGATCATCCCTTAGTCCCTCTCTTGGTAACGTTTATGTATCTCCCTGGCCTCCCTGATCAGATCCTTTGGCTTCACCTCTCTTCCTATGCGGACGACACACAAATTGTAGTGTCTCTGCTGTCAGGTAAGGAATCTGAGAAGGACAAGAAGTTCTGTGGCTGCATGAAATTAGTCAAAATGTGGATGTCACAGAACTGCCTGAAATTAAACTCAAGCAAAACTGAGGTCATCATCTTTGGAAATGATCCCAGCTTCTGGACTACCGATTGGTGGCCAGAAGAATTGCCCATTCTCCCAAAGCCCAACAGAAAAGGAAAACATCTGGGAGTTATAATTGATGATAAACTTTCTTTTGGGAACCAGATAAATGCCATCACATCAGCGACTTTTCACTTCAAAGAATGATCAAGAAAATAATGCCGTTTCTGCCAGAGGACAGTCAATGCATAGTCGTGACATCTCTCATTCTATCAAGGTTGGATTATTGTAATGGCCTCTACCTGAACATGCAAGAGTGACTTTTAGACAAACTCCAACTTTTGCAAAACGCGTCAGCTAGACTGCTTACTGGCTTGCCAAAATTCGTATCAGTCACTAAGGAAATTAAAAGGCTTCATTGGCTATCACTGAGAGAAAGGGCGCGCTTTAAATCACTTTGCACCATCTTTAAAGCCCTTCAAGGAACAGGACCAGAATATCTCAAATGTCAACTTAAATGGTATGTCCCTAAAAGAACTCTCCATTCATCATTAGCCAAGATGGTGATAGTACCTCCTATCAAAAGAGGCAACTGGGGAGGGAAAAGCTCTGTCACTGGCGCCTCAAGGGCCTGGAATGAACTTCCTTTCCACATCAGAGCCACCACTGACTTAATGGCATTTAGAAAATGACAAAAAACCTGGCTTTTCAGCAAGTAGGATTTCCATGACAACCTGTGTTCAAATGGTAGCAGCCAGCGCCAGGACACCCTCGGGTAACCGTTGCGCTTTAGAAATATTCATAACATAACATAACATGACTGGGTGTAGCTGACAATTGGGCTTAATGTATTAGTCAAAAACAGCCACACACAATAGAGAGGTGAGGTGTGTCTGGACGGGCCATCGCTGGCAGGATGAGAGGGTGAAGCTGGGCACAGCCCTAATTACACTTGAAAAGGCTGTGTCCTGCTTCCACACAAAGGGCTGCATACCCCCTGTAGGTAGCCTGGAGCCAGGACAGGGAGGGTAGGATGCCTGGGGCATTCAGAGGGAAACCTCTAGAAGCTTCTCCCACTTCAAAGGAAGGTCCAGGTATAAATATTGGACCCCAGTCAGCAACCCTCCATTACACTTCTGGACCTGTGGATACTCTGCCAGGAAGAAGGACTGCTTTGCTGCTGAAAGGACTGACACTTTGCTGCCCTGCTGCCCTCTTTCCTAGGTAAGAAGGACTGGACCTACATCTGTTGAGAACAGGACCCCGGAGTGACTCCAATGGCTAGGCGGCTGATGTTCTGACTTGAGCCTCAGGGATAGAAGGCTCCAACAACCTCAACCCCAGAATCTGGACTTCGCCATCTGTGAGTCTGCTCTGCCAAGTAGTACCACCCCAGTCCTGGACAATTGGTAGTGGGCCTGAGGTGTTCTGCCGGCCTCTGACGATCCTGCAGAACTTATGCATCCTCTTTGCTGCACGGCACAACCCCAAGCAGAACTAATGCAACGTCACCATGACGTGAATCCTTCCCTTTGCAAAGACCCACATCACAGCCCACCACCTAATCGGAACCGCCTTGTTGATGGCAATCTCAATGCTGGAGTCCCCTTTGCTGCCTCGCATCTTCTCTGAACCAACACATTGCTACGACTGCACCTAAATCCTCAACACCGGGCTTCCCATTGCAAGCCCCCATCAACAGGATCCTTGACTATGACACAGGCCCTTGCATCACAGCCTTGCAGCATCTCAGAACCAACCCATCAAATTGGCTGCATGATTTATCTTCAACGGGTACCCTCGCAACACTCCGCAAATCAGGATTTAGGATACTTTGCTCAGTTGGCCTATCTGGGTCCCTCTAGCCGGCCTCTAGCCGGCCTGCACTCGCAGTTGTCCTGAACTTGTCATTTTTTCCAGTTTGGTGCGCTTAGATATTCACAGTTGGCGCTTTGTGATTTTTGGTGCTATTGTTACTGAAATATATAAATATACATATCTCCGGCTCTACCAATTGGATATTTTTTTTTGTCTTCTTTAATTTATTAAAAATAACTCTATTTTTCTAATCTGGTGTGGGATCATTTTTGTGTGGTGTTTTCTCTTTATTACTTTTTGAAGCATTGCACAAATACTTTTCACTTTGCCTCTGAATTAAGCCTGACTGCTCTGTGCTAAGCTACCAGAGGGTTGAGCACAGGTTAATTTAGGGCTGGCTTCTGCCTCACCCAGACAAGGATTGAGTATGCTACTTCGCCACAGTTCACACCCCAGTCAACTATCAACCCGATTTCTCACACTACTGTAAGGAGAAACATTGAATAAGGTCACAAAAATTGGAGTCACCTAACAAACGAAAGACTGCAGTTTAAAACAGCACAAGGAAACAGATCTAAAACAATCAAGCAAGGCATAAAATTGTTCCACAAATATGTAGAACCATTATTAGTAGTTAGAAAGATAGAAGATATAACGCTAAAGGAACTGGATGAACTCATATTCAACTTTAGATGCTCCTCAAAAAATTAAACTGATGATGTATATGATCCATCAACAGTAAGAGGGCTATTTGGCAGCACTGACAGACCCCTATTTACTCTGGAATATCTAATCACCATTTACAGAACAAACACAATTATTTCTGAAATACCACACAAACAATGATACCAAAACAAAAGAAGAGTAGAAGCCTACGAAAAATAAAACTGAGCAAAACAAAGATGAAGCCCTAACTGATGCTAACAATTGACCTATTGCCCTTAACCTTCCACTATTGGTCTAGACAATCCAACTTCACTTCTGCCTATGCTGTTTTTTGCACTTCCACCCACTTTGCCCAAATTGCTATTCATTGCTAACATGGGAAGACAAACAAATACTAAACAACAATAGAGGCAACAAATACATACAGTACAATGAGAGACAAAAACAACTCGCACAGGAAAAAATTCAAAAGAGGTCATACCAGTACAACCAAGCATATCTGAAAACAAGAGTGTCTAAATATTGACCCTATCACAGCGTGCCTAGCATAGGCAGCAAACTGAACTGAAAATATGAAACATCCATAGTCTCCTTGTTACCTTTCATCAAACACCAATTATAAGTCCACTGTCTTACTAAGGTACAGAGCCATGATTATTGGTGAAAAGAAAATACCCACAGTCATGAAGGCTTTCAAAGATCCAACTGGATTATTTGGCATAACAGAATAAATAAACATAGCACACAAAAAACTGCAATTCAGAAAGTAGTTGACAACAATGTCTCATCAAACGATGTAGGCCAAATACCAGAGCACAATAACTTATAATCAATCAACAACTACTCGGATTAGTCAGAAGCCAAGCAGCAATATTTCTAATACTTAAAACACATCCACTGAAAAGTAAACACAATCTTACGCAACTTCAACAATAATGCAACCTACACTGCATCTGCCATCAACAAGCCGCTATTCCATCACTAGTGTTCCATCGCCAAACTGCTAAATTTCCCGTACGGCCTTCTGTGCATCAAACAACATATTAAACACTGAAAACATAACACTGTTACAACATCAAACTCTCCACAACCAAAAAGGAAATAATGTAATTGGTTTAGATAATAAAAGTGAAATTGCGATCATTATTCAATTTAAAGTTACAAATAAATATTTTTTCCGACATCAAGCAGGTTCTATTTTTCATTTTGTTTAAAGGTGGGACTGTAGCAAGGAAGAGAGCTACAGCTGAGGACCAAAATAGAACATTTATTGATAACTTCAACCTAGGAACCTGAAGCACACTTCAATAAATACAAACGTAGCTAATGCCAAATGTTGCAAAGTCCTTGAGTGGGTCACCAGTGTTCTACAGAATGGACAGTAGCATTTTTTTTTTAAACATGATGTAAAAGTATACAATTCTAACAACTAAAAGTTACTTTCTAAGTGATCTGCAGAAGACTTGGGGACAGATTTACTCATTTTTACAACACAGCACAGAAACTAAATGTGCTGCACTGAGTTGCACGAGGCCATAAATATAGCACAAAGCCATGTCTATTAACCCCTTGTGTGCCCCGCCCTTTCCCCGCCCTGTGCCGGGCGTTGAATTAGCGGGCGGGGTTCATGACGAGATAGTCTCGTCACGTGCACAGCGCAACCGCGCTCCATGACGAGACTATCTCGTCATGGGCACTGAAGGGGTTAAGATTGGCCTGATGCTCATGTCCTCATCTGGGCTCTTAAAGGCTGCCTTGTGCAACACACAGTGTCACAGAGGTGAGTGTGTGATGTTTAGCATAGGATAGTACTGGACGTATATCCCTCCAGTGCAAATCCCAATGCCCAGTCATATTTCAGAAGGGTACCACAGTGGCGTAGCTAGGGAAGGGGCGGTGGGGGCAGGCCGCCTCAGGCGACACTGTTTTGGGGGCGGATAAAGGCATTCAGATAAGACTCGGCTTGCTTTCGTGGACGTTCGGGGACGGGCAGAGAAGGAATAGGACTCGGGCAATGTCCTCTTCTTTTTTGTGCTGGCAGCTGTCCCCCCCACCCTCTTCCTATTATTCCCTCTCTTTCTGTCTTGCTTCTCACTTATTGAAAACCGTAACTTGAAGAAACGGTTCACAACCTCTTTCCTTCTTTCATTTATTAGCTTCCCTGTGAAATGGATCCAAAAAAGAAAAACACTCTTGCGGGAAATGCACTTTTTCTGAAATTTTCTATTCCAAAATGCAGCAGGATGGAGAGAAATAGAAGGTTTTAAATAGGAAAAATAAATACATAACTAAATAAAGCAAGACAGAGTGGTTGCAAAGTGGCCAGATTGATTTTATTCACATCCAAACACATCAGCCTCACTTTACAGACTTTGCAGTGAAGCGCTACTTTTGTTTTCTCGTCTTTCTTTGAACAGCATTGTTGTCCCCAGGTGGGGAAGTGCACCATTCCTGGAGGTACTGCAATACCTGATTGATGGATGGATTGGAAAACAAAATGTGTGCCATGGCTCTGTTTATGGATGTGGTCTTTTTAAACCATACTGCTTACGTTTATTAAGGATATAAGCAATGGATATTGAAACGGTTCCCTTCAGGGCCCTGTAGTCATGTCCTTAACTTTTCAGGTAAAACCACTCGCTGATTTCTGAATAGTGAGTGAGAGATCGTTAAGGTAACCATGTTATTCCTGCTTACATTTCACATGCTTTACTTAATCTTGCATTTCTTATGAGTGTTTGCTTTTACTTTTTTGTTTTTAGGCAGCATATTACTCTTATCAAGTGCATAATTTGAATTGAGCCACATCCAAGTGCTTATAGCGGGCACATTTAGGTTGCAGCTGAAGGCAGTGCGAGTTTCTCTGAGTGGGGCAGTATAGTGTTCAGTGGGGGAGAGGATGTGGCACTATGGCCAGAGCTGTCGAATTTGGAACTGGGGAACTGGGTTCAGCCTTCATGACCAGTCCACCAGACCACTCTACTGAGGGAGCATATTCCCATGCTAGACCTTACAAGGCCCCACTAGACCATAGAAGGCTTGATGTCTTAGCACAAGCAGGTGTACCCTAGTGGTGTCAATTGTGAGTTAACCTTGAAGGCCTATCCACCACAATCCATACTGAAGTTCATCTCCAGTCTTGCGGGCAGGCCTACGAAGCAGCACACCCTAGAGCAACAGTGATCCAGTCACTGTGACTCTGTCACTGAGGTCACATGAACCATGAGCAGGTTAGGGCGGTGCAAACGGTGTGACCGCACTGGGTACCTATTTCGGGTGGGTGCGTAGTGTTTGCAAGTATATTATGGTTTAAAAAAAACTTGCTGCCACCTTCCAGGCCTCCAGCAATTTTCATTAACAATAAAAATGTCATGATAACTTCGGTGATTAATGTTCTTCCTAGAGAGAGATACCAGTTTTGTCTAGTGGAAGGGTTGACTCCTGGAAAGGTAGCACAGAGGGTTAATAACTTAATATGCCTGCTGCAAAGAACATGTACCATGCAGATCACAAAGTGCACTGCTTTAATGGGGGGACCATGATGAATGGTTATTTAATGTCAGCTGTAGATGATGGATCCCTGAACAGTGTCATGTATGTGCATGTTTGCATTGTGCTTAGGGGATTACCAGATAATTGTTCACGCAGCTCTCTGATGGATGTCAGATGCGGTTTTTCTGAGTCCCCAGATAGATCATGCAGTCTGTGTGTTCTCTTTTGTACTGCCAGTCACTGGTGTATTCAACTGTGCAGCCTTGGACCGTGTCATGTATGTGCATGTAACTTGCATGATCGAGGTAACTATTAGCTGCGATACTACGTGTCTCTCGGTCCTCTTTCAAGTGCTTGCCATCCTTTTTCCCCAGCGACCCCCCCCCCAGGGGCGGCAATCTGAGGGATAGCCCCGGGCGCCACAAGCTCTAGCTACGCCTCTGCTACTGTCCCTGTTTATTTCGTGTAGTTGCCACCCCTCGTCTTTTACCTAGCCTTAATGTAGCAAATGCAAGACTGCTGAGAGGCTAAGCGTTGAAAATGGAATCAACACTGCGACGTCACTGGGTGTGAAAGGGTGCATGATGTAATTTCCCCAACACCTGCTATTTTGGAGAATTGGCCCCCATGTCTGCATTTATCCCAAACAGCAGACTCTAAACCCACTGCCTACCTCAAGCACACTGAGGGGGAATATTTGCAAGCCCCTTTCGCCACTGGAGCGTTTTATTTTATGCTCCGCTGGCGTGGCACCATTCCCCATATTTACAATGTGGCTTAACACCACCTTGTAAATATGCCCCTTTCCACCGCAGTCCGCTGCGCAAAGCGGCATGCTATGGTTGTGGCAGTGGGCGTTCCACCCCAACACCAATTGCTTTTTGACGCTGCCCCAGATTTACAAGGCTGAGGCAGCGCAAAAAACTAAGGCTAGGAAATACCCGATAACTGGTCTTAGAATGGTGTTACGAGAAAAAATTATTAATTTATCCTCGTTTTCTGCTCTTTCTATGTGTGCTGCATTCTGGGCGCTTGCTCTGGCATTAGCCTGCTTTTTCATGCCAGCACTAGGGGCAATACAGCGGTGCACCGTATTTTTGTAAATGCTGTGCATCTCCACCTTGAGAAAATGGTGGAGCGCCGCCTTGCCAAATTAGGTGGAGCACCGCACTCTGGCATGTTCTTGAACACATGCCCCTAGGTTTGTAGGACGAAAGGGTTACTTTTGACTCTGTTTCATCTAACAATGGTGCATATATAGTACTGCTATGCCCAAGAAAGGCTGCCCCATGCTATTAAAAAACCTAAATGTGGACGCAAGCCTCAACTGTTCAGCAAATCGAACAAAAAGAAAAAGTGCAAAACAAATAACTCAGTCCTTTGGAAATTGTTCTTTGGCTCTGTTGGCATCTGCTATCGTTGCAGCCATGGAACTAAAGAAGACTGATATAGCGAATATTTAGCCCAGGCATAAAAATTATAGATAATGAATTCGCATTTAAATCATGGAAATTGTATTAACCATGCTCGGCCGGTAATAAGCAATGTAAAAAGTGGAACCCATCGGTGTTTGTGATTCCAGATTGTCAACAGTTTTATTACTGACTGGGAAACAATTACACAACCGTAATAAAAACATAATTTTTTTTATGTCAGGATTACTGTTCTCTGTAATGTGTGCATAATGGATGGCTGGGAGGACGAGGCGCAGACTAGATAATATGGACAGAAAACAACAAGCTGCTGTTGCAGAACAAAAATAATGAACCCCACTCCGGGATAATTGAGAGGAGCAAATTAACTGTGTTTAGCACCAGTGTGGTCATATTTCTTCTTGGCGCTTGTAGGAGTAGCGGCGCGCGCGTTAACATCACATTCTGCGCGGGAAGCGCGAGATACAGTGTCCGCCCAGGTGCAGTCAATTAAAATGTCAAAGATGCGGTAATGAATTACAAAATATCAGCCGGCACGTGCTTTATTTATTAGGAAACAGAGTAGTAATAAGCTGGCGGAATACTTGATCAGACCACTTGAGGGCCTATGGAAGCGTTGAAGCGCGCCATATATATATTTACAGATGGGAAACCAACATGCGTATGCAATTGCAATCCGTGAATGTTTACACACGTTGGGGCAGATTTGCAAGTCCCTTGAGACACCTTTACGCTGCCGTTGCGTCACTTTTGTGACGCAGCGGTGGCGTAAACCATGCGCCACGTTGCAACTTATTTACAACGTGACGCATCTAGGCAGGTGCGTCACGTTGTAAAGCCCTGCGCCACATGAAACCTGCGTCAGGTTTCATGTGGGCGTTCTGTCGCAGGGTGGCCGTTCCCTCGCAGGAAAGCCCCGTAAAACTGACGCAGTGAAATCTACAAGATTTCACTGAGTCAGTTTGACGACGCTGCTGCGTCAAATCCTTACGCCTGCTTGAATCAAGCATAAGGAGTGACGCACCACGTTAAGTATGGGAGGCCCCTGTGCATTGCAGGAGTTGCGTCACGCTTACGATGTGACTCCAGCAATGTGCCGCCAGTACACCACAAGGTGCGTCACGCATCTGCCCCTCCTTGCACCATGGTGCGACGCATTGTAAATGCGTCGCATCCGTGGTGGCGCAAGGGGGGGATTGCGTGACGCATCTTTTCTGGCGCATCCCTGCTGATTTGCAGAGATGCGCCAGAAGTTGTAAATCTGCCACGTTGTGCTTAATGAGAGTGCGTGTGGGAACATTTAAAATATTTTGTGGGTATGAGCCTCACCTTCAAGGGAAGTGCTTCACTGAAACAATACCCCCCTTCGTACACCCCACTCCATGTGTGATGCCCGAAGCTGGGATTTTCTGTCGCTTGAGTCAGAACACAGATCAACGTCACAAACGTCAGCAGCATCATAAATGAAAGCCTGATATTAACTTCATTTTTTCATCTCCATGGTGGCTCTGAGGACTTGTTTTACGTGCTTTTTGTAGAATGCAAATTAAAATTATCTTGTAAAGTCCGTCCAGTTAAAAACACCAAGAATAGAGTCGCCCAACAGAGCTGTTATAGAATCAAATAGAAAATTCTGGAAAGCCTTATGTTTGAGTCCCCATTAACAAATGTCAAAGCAACTAGTCAGTGTTGATAACATTATAAGCATTATAATGTTCTAAATCTAATCCACTCTTCTTCGGCTCTTACTGGCACACGCGCAGCACTAAACTGTGGTGAGTGAAGCAAAGTGGTGCAAAGGCCAACACGGAACACCTTTCTAGCACAAAAGCTACTTTAGGCCAAAAGTTGACATGACGAAAGTGCCAAAATCACTTTGTGTTGTGCGAGAGCGAGACCAACACTGCCAAGTAATGAATGCAAAAGGGACATAAAAAGGACAGGTCAGTTTTAAAAGGCGATGGACTTGATGCAAGCTGTTAGACCTGTCAGCTTTAAGGTGGTTTTCACCCAAACGTTTTGCCTTGTTTCTCCATTTTTGCTGATCTCGTTAGGTCGAGCATTCGAGACCTCTTACATATACTTTAGTACATACTTATTATATACTTATATGTAGATGTACTTTGTGGGCTCTGGAGATCACCCTAGGACTTGTCTGCTTCCGCTTAGGAATTTGTCTTTTCTGTTCAACTGCCTCTATTTAACTGTCTTGATAGAAAACGACCAGCAGAGGTCAGTAAAATACCTGAATTGCTTTCTGCTGAGGGACTTTATTCTTTTTAGTTTTTCTGACAACTGCCTCCATTTAACTTTCTTGATAGAAAACGACCAGTAGAGGTCAGTAAAATACCAGAATTACTTTAGCATTCTCTAGATTCAAGTCCATAGAAATTCTCTTCCAGGAGCACCTGTGGACAAATATATTTTTTTAAAATCTTGTATTTTCAGTGATATGACACCAAAGGCCATGATTTTATATTAAAACCAGAGCTTTGGACTATGCCATTTCCCTCTGAAAGGCAACATTTCTCTCCATATGTCTTCAAACCTGGTGTGTCATGCAGTTTGGTGCTTACTTCCCCTCGATGTTAAAGAATAGTAGATGTTTCAGCATCCAGGATAATGTGCTGCATAGCTAAATACATATAAGGTCCCAAAGGCAAGACTGATTGCATTGCAAATGCTTGTTTTTTACTGTTGCTAGGGCTCTGTGTACCTTATCGCTGATAAGCAGTGCTAAAGTGTGTGTGCTCTCTTCTTTAAACATGGTGAAATTGGCTTATATCCAATTGGCACATTTAATTTACTTTTAAGTCCCTAGTAAAGTTGTACTACATGTATACAAGGCCTGCAAATTAAATGCTGCAAGTGGGTCTGCAGTACCCATTGTACCACCCACTTAAGTCGCCTTTTAAACATGTCTCAGTCTTGCCATTGCAGCATGTGTGTACAGTTTTAAACTGCCATTTTGACCTGTCAAAATAAACATTTTCACAGGCCTAAACATTCCTTTTTAATACACATGTCACCACCAAAGTAGTCCCTAAACAGCTCATAGGACAGAGTGCCGTGTATTTAAAAAGGTGGGCATGTACTTTTGACTTTTACATGTCCCGGTAATGAAAAACTCTTAAATTCATTTTTCAGTACAGTAAGGCCTTCCTTTCCCGGAGGATAACATTGTTTATTGCTGTTTGAAGTGCTGCACAATTACTTTACACATAGGGGCCTTTTAGGATGTAGGGCGGTGGGACCACTGCGGCGCTGACGGTGCGGAAAAATGCTTTTTTCCGCCCGCCAGCAGCGGACATCACCCCCGCCATATTAGTAGGGTCAAACATAGGCCAATTTCCATTCGCCGCGGTGCAACGTGCACCGCCATCAAAGTGCGCCCGCCACCGCGGCGGTGGGAGCCAATGGAGACCCTCCACCGTGCGGAATGACGTCCGCCCCGCTCCACAAATTAGGATGAGTCAAGCAAGCAGACGCACCACAGCGGAGACACCGCCCAATCAGAGACGGCGGAGCACGAAAGCAGAGTCCCGGTCACGACCGCCATGGACCCAGCTCTACATGTCTTTCCGGTGCTGTACCTGCTACATCACCAGTAACTCATGGACCAACGCGGCTGCCGCCGCAGGTACACAATAACACAACACACAACAAACGGCCTGACACAGGGTCCAAATCCACATCAGACTCCCTAGGGGGGACTGGGACACATCCACAAGGGAACCCACACATCACCCACCTGCCACAGAGTCACCCCGCTGCATCCTGGACACACAGCTACCGCCGCCATGCAGCTATGTCCCGGTCACGTCACCGCAGCGGCTAACACAAGCAAATACATGCGCATAATGCAGAAGGTAGGGCCTGTGCCAGGCATGGGCAGGGCACAAAGACCACAGGGACACACCCACTCCCACCACACACTAGAAAACCCCATGAAGGCACATGCCATGTGCCCCCCCTGTGCACCCCATGCACAACAACAAGCCAGGGCAATACATACCCTTCACCACACAACAGACAATCATGGAGACACACAATGCAGGAGTGGCTGCACAGGAACACACAACACACAGCACAGTAGCACAGGGCCAGGGAAACACACACAACACCACACTCAGGGAAATTGCAATGAGGACAAGCAACAAATGAACACACACAAGGAATCAACATCCAAATGGACACACAGCCTGCACAGTCACACATACATATCACAGACTGACACACACACACATACACACCCCACATGCCAACAGCAATGGAGCACACCAAATATGGAAACCAAAGTGGGCTGCACACAAATGGAAGGCCATGGAGACACACAACAAGCATGTGTACATCACATCAACACAAGGAACAGAGTGCAACACCCTCACATCATCAAAGCACACATGGCTGGCACAGTCAGTGAAATCAAACCACAGACAGCTCAGTGCAACAACACAGGGAGACAGCAAGGCAAACCATGTATAGGCACACGGATGAAAGGATGAAAGGAAGGCCCTGAAGTCAAACTGGGAACAGCCACACATCCATACAACTACTTCACAAGAGTACACCAGCAGCACTACACACAGGGACCATCTACACACCTCAGGACTGACAAGCACCAGTAAGAATCTACACACATACCCCCCTCACACCAGCAAAACACCAATGCCAAACACACTGAAGGCTGACAATACTTGACAGGCAATACACACACAAACAACCACACACCCTGGGCCCAGCCACAAACATCACACACACACACACATACACAGGGATGCCAACACAAATGTGGAAACAAATACAACAGACAAACACATAACCCAAAATAAACACACACAGAGACATAACAACAGACATGCCCTGTGCAGCTAAATTGGGGAAAGGCAATGGGAGCACAGACACAACAGGAGTGCACAAAATCATCACTCAGGAACAATGTACAGACAACATACCACAACACACACAAGAAGTGCACCATCACAGAACAACACAGCCACAGCAAACAAACAACAGATGCACAGGCAGAACAATCACATAGCAAACATAGCACGACATCAGGGGATGCACACCAGGCAATCACAAGGCAACATACACACACAGCACTGCATGCACAACAAGCTGTGTGTGCACACCAAGCATACCAGACACACACAGACATCAGTGACAGAACAGCAACCCACACAACACCATACAGCACTGCATAAAGACAACAGCACACCCAGGAAGTGAAGCAATAACACAAACAACACACATACATCCAACACAGCACCCAATAGATGCACAAGTCTGGGACACAAAGGTGGAAACAACTTGACCACAGGACTGGGCAGCACACACAGTTGAACTGCATAGCAGCAACCATGACTGACAAACAGCACCAGAACATCACACATGACCCATTGGGGAAATGCACTGAGTTACACATTGACCCTGGACAAAGAACTGCACCACAAAGCACATTGGCAAAAATGAAGTCATGGGGAGGCACACACACATACAAACCAAGGGGACAGCTCACACCAAAGTGAAGTGTACTGCATGTCAGTAGGGGACATGACAGGAGTGTACCATACACAAAGATAGGGACTGCAGACCCACAATGGGTAGGCAGCTGAAGCACAGATGGCATGACAACACACACACCATGCCACACTGGAGGCAAGAAGGCACCATGGGACAGCAAGGCATGAGAAAACACAACCACAATGGCAATGTGGAGCAGCAGGTTTGCACAGACCCCACAAACAGCCACCAGACACATGGATGTGCAACAAAACACAACACTGAATTGCCAGTAACACCCTCTGCTTACTCACAAGTGAAAAAAACAACAAGTAGGAGTCAGACAGAACTGCAAGGACACACCAACACACTGCATGGTGCACAACATATAATTCACACATGGGCATACAACCACATCCACAGGGATGAACAATCAAAACAACAGGCACACAACTCCTGGGTGACACATGTGTGTAGTTGACATTGCATAGGCATGCACACATCAACACTCCCCACAAACTCTCCCCCTTCACACTGCACACTACCTGGCCATCCAAGAGCACAAATGGAAAGTAAGCCATTGGACTAGGATGACTGGCCATCACAAGATGACCACACACATACACCACTGGGCACACATATAGGAAGAACACATACATGATGACCCTGGGCAGCCTCTCTGCAATACTGTGTGCAGAAACCCACCCTGTGCTGGCAGTGCCACTCAACCTGACATGTGTACAATAGAGCCAACATGAACTAATCAAGAAAATGACTACTGCTAACCATTCATTTTTCATTTCATAAGGCTTTATTCGGAGCTTAAAACACAAGTCCATAAAAGCAAAACAAATACACATCAAATACATCAAACAATACATGATTAAAATGTAGCCAGGTTACATGATTTAAGAATATAAATAATTAAAAGAGCATACCAGGCCTTACTTTGATAGCTAATAGGAGGAAGGTTGCAGTAAAAAAGCATACATCGGGATGTGGTTTAAAAAGCAGCTTCATAGCATCTTTTCTGTTCCTTACTCCATATTTTAAAAAGATGGGTTTGAGATAAGCTCGACGGTAATTATCATAAAGGTTACATGACAAAAGAAAGTGCATGGTGCTTTGCGCTGATATGTTATCGCATGGGCATGGGCCTACCGGGTGTTTTTTAATACACGGGTAAGCCACCAGATGATGAACTATCCCAAACCTTAATCTGGTGATAACGTACCTATGGGAGGGTCGAGTGACTAGACTCAGATATGACTGAAAACCCTCATCTTCGCAAAATCTACTATAAAACACACATGTACTTAAATTACTACTAGTTCTTTCCCTTTGCTCTAGCATAAAATTCGTAAAAACTGATTTCATCACATTTTTAGACAGACTGGAGGAGGCGTTACAGTCGTCTTTAAGACTAATACCATAAATCTCGAAGTAACAGTTAATGACATATTTAATCCAAGGAATTTTCATATGGCCATCAATGGAGAGACAATCTCCAATAATTGCTCTGCTTAGGGAGGTCTCTTCTTTTAACCATACAGAACGCCACAACATTAAGGGCCTTAGTGCCAGTAAATCTGAGAGGTGGGAGATACCTAGTTCTCTATGAGCCAAATCATTTGTGGCAGATTTAGGCAGACACAACAAACTTTTTAAAAAGAGGTTTTCCTCTACTTGCAGGTTCCCTGTCTTGGTATGCCCCCACACTCCGGCTCCATAAAGGGCCACAGATAAACATCTCATTTGAAAGATCGTTAACATATCTTTGATCCGTTTATCTCCAATGTTTGTAGCGAATTTGAACACCCCATGCGAGCTTTTCGCCATCCTAGCCTGGACATTATTAATCTCACTAGTCCAGCTGCCTGATTTAGAAAAGGTGATGCCGAGATAATGAAAAGATTCCACTGTTGACACCTTATGACCTTCTAAAAAGTAAGCATGAGGTTTTTTACATACCGCCCCGAACTCCATAATGAAGGTTTTAGTCTTGTTGATCAACAGCTTTCTATCGTTGATGAACAGCAGGAACCTGTCCATCAAACGCTGCAGGCCAATAGGGGTCCTAGACAAGATTACAGCGTCGTCCGCGTAGAGGAGTACGGGGACGCTGAGGTCCTTTATTTTTGGTGCGTCAGCCGCAATCTCCTTTAGAACTGCGTCCACTTTGTTAATAAAAAGAATAAAAAGCAAAGGGGCAAGCACACACCCTTGCCTAATTCCCCGTCTAACCCTAAACTTGGGGGTACACTCCCCGGCCTGGCCATAACGAACACTAGAGTTTAATTTGGCATAAAGTCTCGCTAGAAAGTAAACAATTGCCTCTGGAGCCCCCATTTCCAATAGCGTGGTCCATAGGATACTGTGATCCACCATATCAAAGGCACTACTCAAGTCTGCGAAGCAGAGATAGAGAGATCCTTTTTTTGCCTTGGTGTATTTACCTACGATTAAATCAAGGTTGAGGCATTGTTCTAATGTTCCTCTGCCCCGCCTGAAGCCGTATTGGGAATCAGCAAGGATATTATTGGACTCGGCCCATTCTTCTAACCTGACCATGAGTACCCGGCTCATGACTTTCACCGAGGAGTCCAGGAGGGATATTGGGCGGTAATTCTTTGCATCCCCCCTGTCTCCTTTCTTGAAAATCGGTACGATAATGGATTCTTCCCAGGTGTGTGGAACCCCAGAACGTACGGCAGTATTAAAAACTTTTGTAAGCAGTGGGCCCCATAATTCAGGTACTGTTTTGTATACATCAATAGGAACCCCATCAGGTCCCTGGGCCTTCCCACCCTTGCTGGATTTAATACTATCCCACACTTCGGCAATAGTAATGTCCAAGGATATAACAGGCCATCTGTCATCATGGGATTCTCCGGTTCTGGTCGAATCAAAAATTTGGGAGAAATGGGTGACCCAGCTCTCCGAACTAACATTTGCTGTTAATTCTGGGATCTTTCCATCCTTCAAAAAAGGGCTATTTACTGTTGCCCAAAATAGAGAAGAATCCGCTGTAGAGGCTGCTTGATCCAATTTTTCCCAAGCCTCTTGTCTTAGTTCAGTTTTCCTAGACTTGATAGCCGTCTGATAAATCCCTCGTAATTCCCTGATGGTTCCGATATCTCTCTTCTTATCTGACAATGCTATTTTGAGTCTTTTAAGTGCGATAGTGCAGGCATGGTCAAACCATCCCTTGGGCTGGTGTTTCGTACCCTTATGCGATACAGTGAAGTTGCTGTTTATAATTAAATTAAGATTGGTAAGAGTATGCAAGATTTCAGCATTTCCCTCCTCACATTCTAATATAGTAACTATTTCTGTAAGGCATTTTGACACTATGGCATTGGACTGAATGTCCGCTTTATTGCCTTTCCATCTGATACGGATACCGTTAGGGCGGTGGGGCTCAATATTGGTAATAATACATGGGTCAGACACAGGTCGTTCCTTCCATAAAGTTAACTCGGCAGTGATACAGTTGTGGTCGCTAATCATGTTGTCTACAACCACGGGGGTAGAACACTTTGGAGCGATACCGGATGATAAACAGATAAAATCAATCACTGTCTTGGCGTTCCTTCCCGTATAAGTGGGGACAACTTCGCCTGAGTTATTAGTCTGATTAGCCAATATTTCCATGTCATATGTTGTTAAGATTTTGTTCAAAGAATTACCATATGAATTGTGAGGGAAATGGAGGAAATGGAGGACACCATCCCCCCAACAATCAATAAAGCCGCATACCCTTTGGGTGGCAAGAGGACACACCATTGTATTGAAGTCTCCCACCCAGATGATATCAAAAACAATATCAAATTTAGTTACTATATCTTCCATAGCAGATTCTAATGCAAGTACAACCTGGTACCTTGAGTTGTCAAAGACATTGTTATAAAAATTAATTAAAAGCATATTCCTGTCCTGCTCCTGTTGAAGCCATAAAATCTGGGAATGTGTACCAACCAACACATGTTTTTTGACTTTGACAGGTATATCTACAGCAATCATAACCAATAACCCACCCTTAGCTCTACCCGATGATGAGGCCTCAGCTGGTAGGTTATAAGAAACAAAGCCATTGTAATTGATTGGGTCAACACACCAGGTTTCCTGAAAACATAAAATGTTAAAAGTGTTAATAAATTCAACCCATCCTGGACAGGTGATCTTAGAGGAATGTCCAGCAATGTTCCAACTAGCAATCGAACAGACACTCTGCCTCCGGGATCTAAGGCGGGAAGGGGGGCTGATAGAATCAGAAGGGGTGGGACTGCAGGGCTGGTCACCGGACAAAGGGGCACAGTTCTCTCCTTCACAGTGGCCAAATTTCCCACCGGTAATAGCAGTCCCACTGGCATCCACTGAGTCTGGTACCCTCACTGCGTCAATCCCTCCCCTACCTCCCATGATATTAGCCACAATAGTTGACTCAAACAAATCTGGCCCCAGTCAATCATTCCCATCTAGTCCGCTCAATGCTTCAAATCGGTTTGCCGTGGTAAAGATAGGACCAGGGGGAACATACTTATCTCTTTCCCTCGCCCCAGTATATACAGTATTTGGACGGGTATTATGATGCCTATAGAAATACCCTAGAGGCCGAAGGGATATCCCTTGGTCCAATGAGGGGGAGGATTGCGCTCTTAACAGAGCTGTGGAAGCAAGGTGGGGGTTACGGAAATTAACTATAATACAGTCACCCCCACAAGTCTTACGCGAGCTCCCAATCCAGTCAACTCTTCTAGTACTTATGATATCCTTTGCCAAGGCTACTGGAAAGCCGCATTCCCGGTGCAGCCAATCCACAGTTTTATTTTTCAAAGAAACATGGGTTTCACTATGGTTACGGCCAGTTTCTTTAACTTGTGGAACATTGGTAAGAACCGCCACGAACGGGGCGCAAGCTGGGGGCAGGTCGGGCCTAGAGGTACCTATATTTTTTACGCCAGGACCAGGGGTATATGACAATCCTTGGTGGTCCGGGGTCGGCAGAGAATCGTTGACATTTCTACTTTCATTAACTTGTACGCCTTGTGAGGTCTTAGGGGGGTTGGCCGCTGGATTAACTAACTCAGAGGCCTGTCGGAGAGCATGGCTGTTTACTGTGGTTTCAGCGATCGCTTGAATTCCGGTACTTACTTTAAGATGGGATTCTAACAGACCTCCCAGTCTAGCCACCTCAGTAATTGCCATATCTAATTTATTCATTAAAGGTTTGATTAGTAAATCAAACTTGGCGTCAATCATGCTAATTAGAAGATCCAACTGACCGCTTTCAATAATGACCGGATTACTATCCGTCACAGTGGGAGGGGTTTGGGTAGAATTCACGGCTAAAGGATCAATTCTTTTAGGTAATGCTCGCCCCCCCCCTCCTAGAATGCACAGTCTTATTGTGTGTCTTATTATGTGACCGGCTGGAACGTAATATTCTTTGCGATGTAGTAGCCGCTGTAACAGCAGTCGAAGAGTCTGCAGTACACGTTAGGTCCTCAGGAGGTGGGTCAACTGAGTTGGTGTCATCTGCGGGGGCAACCACACTAAAATCTACCGGATCATGGATCCGATCATGATCATTGAGCTCATAGTTGACATTAACATTGTCTATGGCAGATAAATGGGAAGGAGGGTTGATATCTACAAGAATAGGGTCGATAACCTCCACCCGCCCCAATGATTTTCTCCGCTCTTGATTTATTTTATCAACCATCTTCACCAAATAATTGTCCATGGTTGATTTGGTCGAGGAAGGTTTAGCTTTAGACATGGGGTACTCTAACACCACACTACTACGGATCAATAAGGATGATAAACAATTATTTCCCCTGACAATTCTCTCGCGTTCCCCTCAGTCCACAGTGACCTGTTACCAGGTAGTGCCACAGAATGTCAAGGGGAAGATGCAGCCCCCTTCCATCCTCAACGAGCAACAGGATGCCACAGACCTGCCGCTAATATTAGTAACAGTACCTTCACACAGTGTCCCAGTGTCCGTGTCGCGGCACTTCAGGGGGGTGGCCCAGCCCAGCCTCTTCTGGCCTCTGACGGCCACAGACGGCCCGCCCTCTGCCCGGGCTCAGCCCGGCACCGCCCGCGCGCCTCCCGCGACGCGGAGGGAGCCTCTCGCTTTTCTTCACCTCCGGCCGCGAGAGTAGAGCGTCACACCCGCTAAGGAGCCTGGGAGCTGTAGTCTCCCCCTCGGACTGCACGATGGAGTGAAGCAGTCACGGAGGAGACGCAGCGTTTAGGGGCCCAGAAGCGTTGCTGAAAGCAGGTAGGTGGCAGGTAGCTGGACACACTGGCAACAGAGAGCAGTCCCCCGCTCCACCGAGGGAGCCTCTCGCTTTTCTTCGCCTCCGGCCGCGAGAGTAGAGCGTCACACCCGCTAAGGAGCCTGGGAGCTGTAGTCTCCCCCTCGGACCGCGCGATGGAGTGAAGCAGTCACGGAGGAGACGCAGCGTTTAGGGGCCCAGAAGCGTTGCTGAAAGCAGGTAGGTGGCAGGTAGCTGGACACACTGGCAACAGAGAGCAGTCCCCCGCTCCACCGAGGGAGCCTCTCGCTTTTCTTCGCCTCCGGCCGCGAGAGTAGAGCGTCACACCCGCTAAGGAGCCTGGGAGCTGTAGTCTCCCCCTCGGACCGCGCGATGGAGTGAAGCAGTCACGGAGGAGACGCAGCGTTTAGGGGCCCAGAAGCGTTGCTGAAAGCAGGTAGGTGGCAGGTAGCTGGACACACTGGCAACAGAGAGCAGTCCCCCGCTCCACCGAGGGAGCCTCTCGCTTTTCTTCGCCTCCGGCCGCGAGAGTAGAGCGTCACACCCGCTAAGGAGCCTGGGAGCTGTAGTCTCCCCCTCGGACCGCGCGATGGAGTGAAGCAGTCACGGAGGAGACGCAGCGTTTAGGGGCCCAGAAGCGTTGCTGAAAGCAGGTAGGTGGCAGGTAGCTGGACACACTGGCAACAGAGAGCAGTCCCCCCTAACCATTCAAAATTGATACCATTGCCACCACAAGTATCTGGGCCAAGAAGAACTGAAGACCCTGTCACCCCTGAAAAAAAGAGAGCAAGTGAGCCCAAACATTGACCATGTTGAAGTGCCACACAGACGATGTGGCACAGTAAACCATTTCCACAAAGCAAAATAACTTTATTTAGTAAGGACACTGACAAAATAGACAACTGGAGCAACTGTCTTTATTCACACATTGCACAGATAGGCACCATGAGAAGAGAAGAGCAAGGCACAAAATGCAGAGCATGTTCATGAGAAGCTGCACAGACAAGGGCAAAACAACAAGGCCAGTGGTCAGGGCAGAGTGTAGAGTATGTCCATGAGAAGCTGCACAGGCAAGGGCAAAACAGCAGTGAACAACAAGGACAGTGGCCAGGGCAGAGTGCAGAGTATGTCCATGAGAAGCTGCACAGGCAAGGGCAAAACAGCAGTGAACAACAAGGCCAGTGGCCAGGGCAGAGTGCAGAGTATGTCCATGAGAAGCTGCACAGGCAAGGGCAAAATAGCAGTGAACAACAAGGCCAGTGGCCAGGGCAGAGTGCAGAGTATGTCCATGAGAAGCTGCACAGTTAAGGGCATAACAGCAAGGCCAGTGGCCAGGGCAGAGTGCAGTGCATGTCCATGAGAAGCTGCACAGGAAATGTGTGTGACTGTACCTTTCCATGGTCAGCAACACAGTCAGGGGGCAACAATGTGCAGTACAGGCCCACCTGTGTGAGACACAGGTGTGTGAGGGTGACTACCACTCAGACTTGGCTGTCAGGCGGATTGGGAGCTGGCTGTGTCTCGGGGACTGTCAGGCACTTGACGGGGGAGAGAGCAGAACAGCTGAGGTAGAGCTATCAGTGGCTTGGCAAGCTGGAGGGCTGTTTGGACCAGGTTGTGTAGTGGCACATGGAGGTGGAGTCATGCAGACGGGAGTCACGGTGTGGCTGGGAGATTGTGGAGGGGTGCCCTTCCACTTCTTGGGGATATTAAATGGTTTGACTGACTGTGGATCAATGGGAAGTGGTGTGGGTACAACAGGCACACTCACCACCACTGCTGCAGCAGGTGCAGGCACTGGCAGACCCTCTGGTGATGTGCTGGACCCAGCGGAACGCTTTGCCTCTGCCCCCTCTTCCCCTATTTACTAGGTGTTACCCCTACAGTGCCCTCCGGCCCCTGCTTCACTGGGCTTGTAATGGGAGTCGAGGTGGTTGGTGATACTGCCTTTGAGCCCTTCCTAGGTGTACCCTTGGCATGCACCACCTCCTTGGTGGGCACAGACACTGTACGATTATCTTTGTGCGATGCTTTAGGGGCAGTAGAGTCCTTGGATGGGGATGCCACTGAGACATGTGTGCCTGAGGTCTGCTGCTTTGCTAATTGTCCACTGGTGTCGCCTGACTGGCTTTTCTCCCTGCACCCTGGGGTGCCTTTGGTCTTCTGTGGGGATGGTGCCTGTGCCCGGGACCGCTTGGGTTGCTGCTGCTGTGTGCTCCGTGTGCTGTATAGTGACTTTGATGTATGTGGACCGTGGTCACTATCGTCAGACGTGGCCACTGCCCGGTGTTGGACAAAGGGACTGGAGCTGGACTGTGAGAATGTGCCTGTTGCAGGGCAGACGTCACTGTTGATGACAATGCCTGGACTGTCCAGTGCAGCCCACCCACGTTGGAATGTATGCCCTCCATGAAAGCAACCACCTGGGCCAATTTCTTGTTGTGGTAAATTAAAGGCATTGAGGAGAGCTGTCTGGCCTACACACAGCTGGTGCAAAAGGTCCACAGACTCAGCACAGATGGCAGCAGGGGGGACAGGGGCAGGGGCAGCGGTGCCAGGGGTGAAGGACACTCTTCCCCTCTTACTGAGGCGGACAAGGGCAGCACCAGAGGAAGTGGCTGGGAGGGTGGGCAATGGCCGCTGTGTAGTGGAAGTCGATGCAGAGTCCCCGTTCCCTGTGCCCTCCAACATGGATGCATCCCCGCTGGCATCGGATGATGTGGTGCTTTGCGTCTCAGGCTAGGACTCCTCCAGCAGACTCCTGTCCCCCTCTGAGGTGCTGGTGACATCTGTGTCACTGGGTTCCTGGGCAGCTGTGGTGTTAGTTTCACCCCCACTGGTGTCCGTCTCCTGTCCCTACATGACCACAGGTGATGCTGCATGGGAGAGAGAGATGTAGGGTCAGGTCAGTGGCAAAAAAAGAACAAACATATGCAAGCAATGCATGACAAAAGTTGAGCAAATCTACATGTTGCACACCACCCTGTGCAATCACATCGTGCCAACTCACTACATAGACTCAAGCAGTGCGTGGAAAGTAGAAACTCAGGCATGAGTGAGCCATGTGATGACCACACAGCACAACACCCTGCTTGTGGCTCTGTTCAAACAGACACACAACTAGTTCTGAGCACACCTAGGGACATGATGGAGGCACACTACTTGTTGCCAATGACAGAACTGGATGGAACAGGAGGGGAAAACACAGACACAGACTACAACATGACAGTCCACAATGGACATTAGCCCATGCAACCCACCATGTTGTACCTTGGGGACAATAGAATGCTGCACATTGCTGTAAGATGTCTAGCCCTTCCCAATATGGGTGCATGCAATGGACGCATCGATGTACGCACAGTCAGATTGGGCAAACTTCCGTTCCCTCCCATGTGATTCCCAAGACTACACCAATGCAGAAGAAACCTGAAGAGGACAACTCAGAATGTAATGTGAAGGCACAGCATCCGAATCACCTTTGTAAGTACAGGTAGTGCAAATGCATGCCACAGACACCCAGGCCAGCAGCCACTTACATGCCACAGCATCACACTACCAACATCACAGAGGCCAGCGCTGTCACAGGCTCTGTACACATGCAGCCACTCCCAGCCAAAGTCAGACTCCCCAAATGCTCACCCCTGGCTTGCTGCTGATGCTCTTTCAAATGTGCATCCAGCTCAGGCTGTGTCACCACCAAGATGCACCCCATTAGTGGTGTCACAACTGCGCCATGCCAGACGCCCAGTGCGAGGAAGCAGCCCCAGGGTCATCTCCGCCACATTCTTTGCCAGCCGGCTGATGTCGTACCATCTCTTGTGGCAGTGGGTGTGCCGTCAGTTTGAGACCCCCAGAGCCCGCACCTTCGCTGCAATGGCCCTCCACAATGCCTTACGCTGGTTTACCTTGAGCTGCAGGCATGGGAGACAAGAGGGGGAAATGATCAGTGACACAGTGTCATGTACCGACATCTATCAGTATAGCAGCAACATACAAAATCATTACATATCCAACAATATGTCAATCAGAGACTAGAGTACAGCTCACATGGGACACCTGCATGGGAAAAGCTGATGTTAAAGCATGCAGGTGTGAGGGGGGACACAGTCTCTGCACATCTCACACACATGCAGGATGCCAGCACTGAAACACCTATGTAGCCTGCCCACATCTCCAGTCGATTGTTGGCTTGAACAACACATACATCACATGTCAACCTGTGTTTGGGGGTGTACTCACCATGTCCAAGACTGTGCAGCCATCAATGTCCCTGTCCTGTGAATAGATGAATGTGTCATGGTGGTCACATTGAGGGACATGAACTCACAAATACAAAATGTCATTCACAAGGGCAGTTGTGTGCAAAATACAGTGCTGAGATGGCCCACAGCTGGAGTGCAATGTGAAAAGACTGATGTCATACCCTGAAAGTTAAGTGAGGTGTCCTTGTCTCTGTAGGCGGGAACTGAGCAGGCCAGCTGGGCTCACACTGAGATGGACTACAGGGGCACACACAGCAATCCAGCCAAGCAATCACTGTCCTGACTACAGCATGAACAACATCCCGTGTCACTGTATGGCTGACAACACAACACAGGTCACTCATACATGCATGTGCAGGGAGGGAAAGCTGTGGTATTGGGTACACACACCCTCCCACTGGAGACAGCATGTCAGACAGTGCATGACACTACCCCACACTCCCAGGCACATACTGCATCAGTACAACTACATGTGTGGCCCCCTGCCCTACCACACCACTGTCGAAGACTTACCACAACATTTGGGGCACCATATAGCCTCGGGTACTGTGTGAGCACCTCATCCACCAGGACCTCCAGCTCCTCGCACGTGAAGGGACTGGCACAGATTTTCCCTGTCCTTGCTATCACTGTGGACATGAGACAACAGTGGCGGATTTGGGTGGTGAGGGTTCACAGGCAGCAGTCCCTGGAGGCATCAGCAGGTGAGGGGTATCTGGCAGCAGTCCCTGGAGGCAGAAGCAGGTGAGGGGTCACAGGCAGCAGTCCCTGGAGGCAGCAGCAGGTGAGGGGTCTCTGGCAGCAGTCCCTGGAGGCAGCAGCAGGTGAGGGGTCACAGGCAGCAGTCCCTGGAGGCACCAGCAGGTAAGGGGTCTCAGGCAGCAGGCTCTGTGAGCAGTGGCAATATGAGGCTCACTCCCACATATATAGCCCCCTGGGGTTGTTTCAAAGGTGCCAAGCTGCAGCAATTGGTGGTCCAGGTCTGCCTCTTTCAAATACATTCAATGACCGCCTCCGCGGTGGCGGAGCACGACTACCGCAATCTTCAAAATTGCATTATGTCACCACAATCATGGCTCCCGTTGGCTGTAAGGGCATGCTCCATGGCGGTGATGCAACTCTGGGGCCCGGGGTGCGCTACCGCAATGGTGCATCTTTCAAATCCAGCCAATGTCTGTCTCCGCGGGGGCGGAGCACGCCTACCACCATCTTCAAAATTGCATCATGTCACCACAATCATGGCTCCCATTGGCGGTAAGGACATGCTCCATGGCGGTGATACAACGCTGGGGCCCGGGGTGCGCTACCGCAATGGTGCATCTTTCAAATCCAGCCAATGTCCGCCTACGCGGTGGCGGAGCACGCCTACCGCGATCTTCAAAAATGCATCATGCCACCGCTATCGAGCTTCGCATTGGCTCTAGTGTGAGCCCCATGGCGGTGAAACACCGCAGGAGCCCGAAGTGCGCTACCGCGATTTTAGTGGCAGAGCATGCCAACCTCCATTTCCACATGTCTCCATGCCTATGACTACCGCACTTGTGTGAATGGGGGTGCTGGTGACACTCTGCCGGGGCCAGGCTGTATCTACCGTGATATGGGTGTCATGCATTGACACGAGGCACCACCATTCAGGCGGCGGAGCATGCCAACCACCATAAGGGCATGTCTCCATGCCTATGACTACCGCACTTGTGTGAATGGGGGTGCTGGTGACACACAGCCGAGGCCAGGCGGTTGATACCGTGATATGGGTGCCATACAATGGCGATGGCCATCTGCCAAACATCACCAGTGCACAGTGCCAACATGTTCAATGGCACATCATTGTGCACACGATGCCAATGTTCAATTTACTCCACTGATGGCTACACATGCCATGTTTGTGTGTGTGTAACATAGATTTGCCCCTATCCACTCACATGTAACTTAAGGATTTGATGTTGGTGTAGGCAGGACAGTGTAGTCCTGGACTGTACAATGTGTACACATGTCAATGTGTTGAGGTCCAGTGATAATCACAGCAATGCTTGTCTCAATGAATGATGATCTGTTTAGCATGCCTCTCATGTCTGCTCATGAACACATTCGTCATTCCAGCGCCGTCTGTGGTCATTGTGTGGTGGATGTGTGCCAGCTTGTAATGACGCATTAAGGTATGACCGGTACAGCAGCTAGGTATGAGACAGTGGTTTTGATTAGTTACACATATGCTGGATGCCAGACTCCCAAGCGTGCACATGTGTACTGTGGCCATATCCCTGTGTGCATTCACATTGCCCAAGGTGGTGTTTGAGGTACTTGTCTTGTGTAAGTTGACACATGTGCCCTTTGTGTAGCTGAAGGTGTCCCTCCATGTAAGATGGTCTGTTAGTCACTATAGATGTCAGTCATTGTTGTTGTTGTGTCATCCAGAACGTGATATGGAGTGCACATCTCATGATGTATTGCATTGACATATGTCCACTATCATCTCCACTAGGAGGAGGCCAAATTTGACTCGTCACTTGACGGTGCTGGAGGACATGGAGGATGTTGCGATCATACGGAAATGCCGCCTGGACAGAGCCACCCTGAAAACCCTTTGTGATCTGTTGGAGCCCCACCTGCAGCCACGCAGGACATATCCAACAGCTTTCACCCCTACTTATAAGGTGATGGAATCCCTGCATTTTTTGCCACTGGATCGTTCCAGGAGATTGTGGCCAGCGCTGGTGGGTTGTAACAACCGATGTTCAGCATGGTGCTGCATGTTGTACTGTCCGCCATGATGCTATACAAGGAAAGATACATCCATTTCCCCAGGGATGCTGAATTGCCGGCTGTGAAGGGAGACTTCTATTCCCTTGGAAACATCCCCAATGTTGTTGGGGCCATTGATTGCACCCATGTCGGTCTTGTGCCACCACAGGCAAGTGAGCCCATTTACCGCAAACGCAAGCATTACCACTCCATCAATGTGGAGGGGGTGTGCCTGGCAGATATGACCATTTTGCAGGTGTGTGCCAAATTCCCAGGCTTGGCCCACGACTCCTACATCCTGTGGAACAGCATAGTGCCTCAGCTGATGGCTAATCTTCTTCCCGAGCGTGCATGGATTGTGGATGAGTATGCCTAGTCATGTGGCGTGCTGTGTGTGTAACCTGCTGCCCTGAGCCTCTGCGACGTTGCAATGTCTATTTGTGTTTGTCATACCTAGGTGACTCTGCATATCCCAACCGTCCCTGGTTGCTGAGCCCACTGCAGAATCTCAGGTCCCCGGCTGAAGTCCGCTACAATGAGGCCCATGGGAGGACACATTGTGTGGTGGGGTCGTACTTTTGGCCTGCTCAAGTCATGTTTTTCCGGTGCCTGGACAAGACCGGAGGTGCACTGGCATACTTGCCCAGGAAGGTGTGTCAGATTGTTGTAGCATGCTGCATGCTCCACAACCTAGCCATTCGCAAGGAGATTCCCCTGCTCCTGGATGATGGTGAGGACCCAAGGCCCCAGCCTGCAAACCAAGCCGTGTCCAGTGATGAGGACAGTGGAGAGGAGGAAGGTGTTGACCTGCGTGAACAACTCATCACCCGCTACTTCACTTGACGGTGGGTGTCAATGTGCAACATACCCATTGTCTGATGATATTGCTGTTGTCGTGAAGGGGCATGTGAGAATTGTAGCATCAGCCAATTGTAGACTCAGCGGTGGTTGGAAATGTTTGTAGGACATATCATTTGGGAACTTCAACAGGACGTGTATGTTTACACTTGGTGGCCATTGTGACATGTGCATATTGGGTTTTCCTGGTGTTAGGGCTTGTGTGATGTCTGTGATGCCACACCCAGACAAGTGACAGTTGATCTGTTGTGTTTCCCTAGGTGCCTTCGACTTCTCCTTGCCTACATACAGCCCATGCTCCTGATACATTGTGATCATGTTGAAGACTGTACACCCTGCAATAAAGACAGAGCAGACACAACAACATGTGTGAGGATATTTTATTTACTATGGTGAGATGTGAGGGGGTGTACATTTCCATTGGGGGGTGGGGTGGAGCAGTGAGTTGACAGTTGTGGTAGATAAGATAGTCGAGTAGTCACCACATTGCTGTGGCGACCCAGTCCAATAGAAAGATGCCATTCACAAGGCCAGTCCAAAATGTCAATGCAGTGGTGGAGAGGGTTGCCATCATGGCTGGCTCCGTGACTGGCGTCTGGCAGGTGCTTGGCCTCCAGATACTCCCAGGGTCTTTTTGGGGCAGCCCCTTCGTTGTTTGGCAGGGGGGGCCCTGCTACAGTGCCTGTGGGGTCTGAGGACTCACCCCTCTCTGTGGGCGCAGGGGAGGATGGTGAACTGTCATTGTGCAGCCCACCAGAGGGAGGTGGAGGTGTTGTCTGTGGCGCATGCCTGTCCCTCAGAACCGCCACTTGCTGGCCCAGGAGGTCCACGATTTGTCCCGTGTGGGTGTCGATGGACCTCATCAGCAGGATGAGCTCGTGCAACAGATCGTTCAACTGGCCTGTTCGCTCCTGGGCCTGTTCGTATGCACCCAGGACTCTGGTGATGTGTTCCAGGGAGTGGGTCCCAGTCTCCTGGTGTCCCTGGGTGACCCTGCCCCTCCCACCTGCCCTGCTGCCACGGACCTGTTGCCTCACCACTGTGGGCACCCGCATCCTCTCCCTGCCCTCCTCTGTTGGTGGTGTGTGCTGGGCATCCTCTGGGACAGGCAGGGTGTTGCAGGCAGCACTGGTGGTGGTGGTGGCCGCACAGGCCTTGACAGCAGGGGTCTGCTATGGAGTCGTTGTTGCCGCAGATGTGGTGGGGGGGACGATTGGGTCCTGGGACCTGTTGCTCCCTGGCACACCAGATGGACCGGCCTCGAGCTCATCGTCCATGGAATCCTAGGAGTCAACATACAAGAGTCCTTGTACCGGGGGTGGAGACTGGCTCTGCAGGTTGCTGGTGTTGTCCTCGGCAGTGAGTTCTTGGTCACCTGTGGGTCAGATGTAAAATGGTCATTGCAGTGCACTCTGTAAGCTTTGTGTTTGCTGTGTGTCATTCACTTTTTGTACACTGCACAATTGACATATCATCACATTGTTGACTATGTGCACTACTGTGCTTCCCGACATGATACAGTGGTACAAGCATTACTTGTCCATGGTGTGAGGTGTCAAGGCATACCATGCGAACCGTGCACAATTGAGGTTTACATGGACTTGTTGCCATCTAGGGCCTGGCACAACATGTGTTTAATTGAGGAATCATAGTTTATTTGTCTGACCTAGCAGACGTCACATCTGGCAATGGACTGGCCATTGTCATCTCCTGCATCCCTTTGTCCTGTCATGTGCATATCTTGATTTGTGCCACCACACATACTTTCATATTTGTCAAATGGTCCTTGTTGCACTTGCCCCATGGTGATGCACATGTAATTAGTTGCTGTGCATGATTGTGCCCTGACTTTCTTCTACCTGTGCATTGTTGTGTCACACTTTGGTGGTTGTGACAGTTTCCTCAGCTTACCTGTGTGCACACTGTGCTTGGCAATGGGGTAGGTATGCCTCTTTGTGCAATGAGAGGGCCGGTGTTGTCATATGGCACCATTTAATTTGTGAAAAATGGGTGGGTGCACGTACTGGCCACCTACCTGTAAGTTTGTTTGGTGTACTGCAATGGCTTCCAACTGCTCCTGGGTGGTGTATGGGAGGGCTCCATCTTGCTGAGGTGTGGGACAGAGAGAATGTTGGGAGTAGAAGTGCAGGCCTCCCACCCCCAAACACCCTCCCAGGGAAGATGGCTACCTACCTGTAAGTTTGATGAGGGTTGTGTAATGGCTGACACATGCTTCTGGGTGGGGTGGTGGGAAGGCTCCATCTTGCTAGGCTGTGGGACAGGGGGCATGGTGGGAGTAGTGGTGCAAGCCCCGCATCCCAAGACACCCTCATTGTGAAAATGGCTTCCTACCTGTAAGTTTGTTTGTTGTACTGCAACGGCTTCCAACTGCTCCTGGGTGGGGTGGGGGAGGGATCCATCCTGCTTAGGTGTGGGACAGAGGGAATGTTGGGAGTAGTAATGTACGCCTCCCACCCCCAAACACCCTCCCAGGAAAGATGGCTACCTACCTGTAAGTTTGATGAGGGTTGTGTAATGGCTGGCACATGCTTCTGGGTGGGGTGGTGGGAGGGCTCCATCTTGCTAGACTGTGGGACAGGGGTCATGATGGGAGTAGTGGTGCAGGCCCCCTACCCCCAGACACCCTGATTGTGAAGATGGCTAACTACCTGTAAGTTTGTTTGGTGTACTGCAATGGCTTCCAACTGCTCCTGGGTAAGGTGGGGGAGGGATCCATCCTGCTCAGGTGTGGGCCAGGGGGCCTGGTGGTTGTTGTTGTGCTGTCTTCCTGTACACATGCCCCCATGGTTATGTTGTTAGCTATGTTTGGGGTGAATGGGAGTGGGTGAATGTTGGATTTGTGAGCCATGTTTTTGTGAGTATGTGGTGCAGATGAATGGTATGTATCCTAGCTTTGTAGTTGTGCAAGGCAGTACATTGCAGAGTGGCGGTAGTCATTTGTTTGTTCTTACCAGCCTCCACTCCCCCGGCTACTCCTGTGAGACTCTCTGGATGCAGTATGGCAAGCACCTTCTCCTCCCATAGGGTGAATGGTTTTGGTGGAATGGGAGGGCCAACGCCAGTCTTCTGAGCCAGCTCTCGGTTCTTGCTCCTCCTCTCCTTGACCACCCTCTTCAGATCATGCCAACGCTTCATGATCTCCTTTTTTGATCTTGGGGTGGTCCCTACTGCATTGACACTTTGGACTAGCCCACATTTGTGTCCTTGTGGCTAATGGAGTCTGCTGGACCAGGGTACCAATAATCTGTGGTTCCACTCTGACTCTCTCATCTACCATGACCTTCAACTCACTCTCAGTGAATTTGGTCATTTTCTGTGTGGCCATGGTGTGGGGTGTGCAAAGTGATTGTGGGTGCAGGAGTGTGAGTGGTGGTTGTGCTGTGTATGGTGTGTGTTGTGCAGGGGGGTTAGTTGTGCTGGTGTGGAAGTGGTGGTGGTGTTGTGTGTGGTGTGGCTGGTGATGTTGTGTCCTTTGCCTCTCCTGTCAGCTGGGGTATGTGCCCCTTCTCGCCTAGAGTTTTGCAAGGGATTGTGGTCAGGGAAGGGGCTAGTTTTATACTCAGCTATGTGGATGTGTCCAATTGGGGTGTTGCTGACAGGTGTGTTGTTCTGGGATTTGTATTTTTCGTTTTGCCATGTGGTTGTGTTATTGGGGTGTGTTTTGTGTATTTGGGAGGCATGGCTAGTTTTCTGTGTGCACTTTTTGGCCTTCTTGTGGGGTTTTGGCTTCGTCCGCCATATTTTTGACGGTTTGTCCGCCGGGGTGGCTGTGCTTCAGCTCTTCCGCTGGCTCTCCCATTCATCCCATTGTGCGACTGCGGCGGTAGGAGACGGTGGTACGTACCGCGGGACCGTTGGGGATATACTAATTTCCGATGCTGTGTCTCCGCTATACTTGCGGCGGGTTGTTGTTTTTCGCTGCGATTCCGAACGCCGCAGACAGATTTTGGCCATCTCCTCCTGCTACGAGCGGTTTTTCTTGGCCTCGTACCACCGCGGTCGGATTTTTGGGGCGGTTAATCCTAATTTGGCCGCCGGTTTTCCCATGGTGTCGGCGGGCGGTGCTTTTCCGCCCGCCATCCTAATGGGCCTCATAGTCACTAGGTTAAGACTGGCTGCTTCGTGCCAAGCTACCAGAGCATTGGCACATGTTAATTTTGGGCTGTTTTGGACTTCACCCTGATAGAAATTGTGGCAATTGCTTGAGTAGGGTTCCCCCCCTCAACCAGTAACCCAATTTCCTACACAAGCCAACTAAAATGAAAGGACTGGGCTTTCGGTCAAATCTTAACATTGCATTAATCAAGGGGCTATTAGAAAATTGTGTGATATTTGCAATGTGTTTTTTAACCCCTTAAACGCGCCTGGAATTCTCCCGCTGTGTGTGCGAATTATTGAGTGGGCACCCTTTTGAATCTTTATGTAACCCCAGTGACTCGGCTAATAAAACATTTCTGATACTCTGTTGTCTCATATGATGCCAACACTCAAATAGTGATGTCGGTATCTAATGACCCTGAGGAAACTGCAACCAGATTTAACAATAGTATGAGACAGATTCACAACTGGATGAAGATTAACTGTCTAAAATTAAACTCAGAGAAAATGGACGTCCTTCTGCTGGGCAACAACATATCCTTTTGGTCACAAAGTTGATGGCCCAAGATTTGGGCTCATTTCCCAACCCCGTTAGAAAAGTCAGAAACTTAAGGATGCTTTTTGAAAACGGGCTAACATTGGGATATCAGGTTAATGCTCTAGCTTTCTCTGTCTTCTTCATCCTGAAAATCATCAGGAAGGTTGTCCTTTCATTCCCACAGATCTGCAGAAAACTGTAGTTACAAAACTCATCTTATTTAAATTGGACTATGGCAGTGCTCTCTTTCTTATCATCCAACAGAGATTTCTTCATAAATTACAAATGCTACACTTCTGCACACCATCTTACGGGAACCCCAAAACGTCAATCTGCTTCTCAGGCCCTGGTCAGACTTCATTTAATTAACTTCATTCAATGAATAATTCAAAGCTCTATGAATTGCTTTTAAGGTATTGCATAATTCTGGGCCAGAATTCTTGAGGAACAAATTCTGGTGGTATGCTCCACCCAGAAAATTCTAATCCTCCACCGCCATCTCCAAGTGGTCCCCAAGTGCTTAATGGGGAGGTAGAAGCTTTATCATGGGAACTGCCAAACTGGATTTTTCTCCACTTGGTAGGTCAGAATCTCCTGTCTTTCAGGAAATACCTAAAAACATGGCTTTTAAAAAATTTATGTAGAAGCTCCATCAATGGTCAGAAGCAGCACCAAGATACCTCAGGGCTTTCAAGTGCTCTATAAAATTAAAAATCAAATCAGACCTGAGCGCCACTCACTCAATTGTGCACCATAGTGAAAAGGTGTATGTTTGAATAAAGCATAGGTTTTGTACTGTAAAGCTCATCTTTAGGTACAAAATGCTATGTCTAGACAAACTTTAAAACTATTCCCACTTCAGATGTTTGCTGCACACACACCAAGTGGGCAAAGTTAGGAGACATAAAAACATTTCCCATTTTCAACTCCTGCTTCAAGTGGCTCTATTTTTTGTTGCAAAACTCTGTCTACTTTTGTTAGTAGATAGAGTTTTGTGTCAAAAACCATAGGTGGTTGCATGGGAATACCCATGCACTACACATGGAACACCCCACTGATGCAGAGTAACCCAAAGTAGCACTTCATGCAGCTTTGCATTACTTTAAGGCAACTTTCTGGTGCAAAACACGTTTTGTGCTGGAAAGTAAATTAAATAACAAATGTGTGCTGTTTTGTGTCACTTTTGTGATGCAAACCCAACAAAACAAATCTTTGTAAATCTGCGCCAATGTGTTGGGCCATTTTCCCTTGGCTACACAATGCAGTCCTGCAATCTTTCAAACAGCGCTCTATGGGGTCTATTAGGATAGCGGGCAGATCGCCCCGCTGGGCCGGCGGTAGCCACCGCGGGCCAGGTGGGGTTGATCCACCCGCCATCCTGCCATGATTGACCCCCGCCACATTAGGAAGACTGGGGGGTCCACGGCGGACGGGAAGACCGCCCACCGCTTTTCCGCCAGTCGACTCGTTGACCGGGTGGAAAACTGCCACAATATGGTGGCGGTGTTTGCAAGACACCGCCATCCATATTACGATGCCTGCGGAGACTTGCCTTTCCATGGCGGCATTGCCATGGCATTGCCGCCATGGAAAGCCATGCGGTTTCTGCTACTGGGGGCTCGTTGCGGGCCCCCAGAGTGTTGGGGGGGTGGAGGTGCACATGGGGGGTACCTATGGTACCCCCTACATTGGCATGGACAAGGTGGCAGGCACCGCACGGTGCCTGTCACCTTGTGCATGCCAATGCAAAACTTGCATTGACAGCATTGTGGCGGGCGGTGCTGTGAGCACTGCCCACCACAATATTGTGGATGTGGGATGCCACTGCCGTGGTGGTATCCTAATGGCCACAGCGGGACCACCGCACCTCTGGCGGACGGTCCCGCATACCGTTACGGTGGCGGGCAGTCTTTGTCCCCCGCCATTGTAATAGACCCCTATGTCTCAAAGAGGTCCCTCACACAGTAACTACGAACAGCAATAATGCAACTTTGCTTATGTATCAAGCACCTCACATTCATTCATGAATGATCGATTACAAGAAATGACTAATACCTTAGTTAAGTTTCAAACATACAATCATTTGGTATTCAGTTTATTTTTTTATGTTAAAGGTGTCTGTTAGAGCAAACTTACGTGGATGTCCAGTGCAAGAGCTTTTTTTATGAAGCCGAAAGTGAAAGCTGCTTAGTGTGTAGTTCCACAGCTGTTTAAGGATGGCCATTAACATGAGCAATCACGCCAACAGCTAGGATGAAAAATTACTGCTGTAAAATATAATTGTTCTGCCAATATTAAAAGAAGTAATTAAGTAAAGCCTTCTGGCTAATGAGCGACTAATTTAAGATGGCTGCTCCCTCTGTGCTACTGCGCAATCACTATACTATAAGTGACTTTCAAAGTAATCTATCTGGTAAGTTTTGTTAGTGCTTAGCCAAGACTTTCAGGGACTCATTTTTGAGAACTGGCAAATCGCTGTGGTGAGGCAGCGATGCGCCTGAAAAACTTGAGCTACGGTGCGATAGTTCCAAACACCATGGATACACCGTATTTACAGTACAACATGCCATGTTGTAAGTGCCCAAGGTGCGTACAAAAATGACGCTTCCATGGAACATATGCTGCAAAGTAAAGTGGCTCACTTGCAGGCCAAGTGACACTAAGCTGCTTTGCAGGTCGTAAAGTGAAGCATACGTGCCGCATATCAGCTTTGCGCCACATTGAAATGAGTGAGTCATGCATAAAAAACACCATAAAAAAAGGATGCAATGGAAACAAAAGTTTGCCAAAACATCACAAAGGAGACATGGAGCTGGCAGAGGCGGCCAGGGCAACAATTCCAACACCAGCCAGAATGTCTAGACAGAACCCCAGGGGAAGAGGAATAGTAATGTTAGTGAGGAGGAGAACTAAATTTGAATAACAGAGGTGACAACGCATGAACATCAACTCTTTGTCACCTCAAAATTGCATTAGGGAAGAAAGAAGCCATTTGGCAGCACATAGAGGAGAAGATGAACAGTGTAGGGCAAAAAAAAGGACAGTGCCAGTGTGCAGGAAGTGCTGGCATGACTATAAGTGCAGGACCAAGGAGAAACTGGCCAACAACCTGATAGCAGTCATGCGGACCAGGAAAGGACCAGGAGGAGCTGGACCCCTTGGAGGAGCAGGTGTCATCAGTCATCCCAGTGGAGTTGGTGGCAGGAGTGGAAGGGCAGTAAAGTGCTTTTTTAGAGGACCAGGAAGATCTACAGGGTAAGTGACGGCAAGAGAAAATATAATTAAAATGTCATGCTGTGCAGCGCAGCAACCTACATTCCTGCACTGCGCTGTGCTGTGTGCAAGGGAAAGGGTAGCAATCTCTCACATGTCAATTCATACATCAAATAACTGTAAGTCAAGTACAAGTTGTAAAGCCCAGTCCCCCTTTATCAAGTATGTCTAGTCCATGTGTGATGTGCAGCACCAGTCATGGTTCATCTTTGTATTCTTGTAGTGGAGTGCACAACAGACCAGGACTACAAGTATCACAATACAAAGCAAAAAACCTAGACTGGAGCAGCATATCTTGCATGGGCAATTGAACCCTGCCCAACCTGACCCTGACGTTGCAGGCCCCCGTGCACAATGAAGCTAGTGGGTCCAACCTGGGCTCATGCAGCCAAATCTGGACTGTAAAGCAATGGAATGGATTGGGGTTGCCAGAGGATCAACTCCTCATCCGAGAGGGGGTTCAAGTTTGGAGTATCTGTATCACCAAGTAGGATCACGTGTACAGCCACATGTACAGTCACTAGTATGATAGTTCTTTGCATGCAGCTGTTTGTGGTGAGAGTCCAAAGGTGTCGGACACCATGCCATGGACCTCCCTACCTCCTGTCATGTACAAATGCATACTGAGGGTAGGTGTGAATGCAAGCAATGCACAGCAGAGGACCATAATTGCTTGTTGGCAGAATAGATGGTGTGTGAGCCTGGTTGGACCCTGGTAGTTTAGTGCAATGTAGGTGTGGCTGAGCACAGTGAACCGGCACTGTCTGAATGGGGAGCCATTACATAGCAAGGTGGTGATTTGTGACGTGTGTGCTGCATGGTAGCCTGAGTGATAATCACGCACTGCTGTGCCTGATCGTGTCACACATGTGTCGCGGCTGTGAAGGGATGCCGTAGAAGAGATTATTGTGATACTACATCCTACATGTAATGTGGACCAGGGTGAAGAAGTAGCAGGTGTCTGGAGGGAGCCCTAAAAACAAATGTCTGTCTATGTCAGTTATGTCAAATCAAGAGGATGTGAAACAGGGAACAGTGAAGTGGCAGGATGGTATTGGTTTCCGCAATGATTGGCAGATTTTTGTGATGGTTAGAGGGTGATAAGCATGGGCCTACTTGTGTGGCCAACTTGGGTAGGTATCTGTCACAGAATATCATTACTACTAGCATGTGTGGTACAGCTTGAGCCATAACTTTCAAATGCAGGAAGCATTGTATGTCAATTGCATATGGTAACTTATATCGGTGCTGTTGGTATCACATGAGTCAATGTGTGATCTTGGTTCTATCAGTGTGTGACCACATGTTGAGTCCCTGGGTCTAAATGAGGATTGCCAGAGGAGTCATGTACAGGTACAAGTGAGTGGGGCTGAGTTAAGCAATGTGTGATACTCTGCAGGTAACCAACTATGAAAATTAAGAAAATGGGGTTAGCAAAGTGGTAGCAATTTTCCAACTTTGACTGGGCCTATCCCCCCAAAGTTGGTGCACAGCACCTACTGTTCTGAATTATGGAGACAATTGTGTGTGTAATGAAATTATACACAAGGAGCTGATGGACGGCTCGCTGAATCCTATTAGACACTCACCCCCAGTCACAGATCTGGGTAGAATCCATCAACATTCTTTAGTTCACTGCGCCACCCCAGTTCAGACACAGCTATATGGAAATCAGTCTTGACCCTGTGCATCATGGGAACAGTCCAGCCAGAACTGCCAAGCCATGTCTTCCCTGGACCGGAAACAAGCATCCTGGGACCGGTTTCAGGATAACAGCCCTCATCAGCCAGGCTAGCTTAAACCCAGTGGCAAAGTGAGCAAGGGACTCACGTGTGTATTTGTTTGGATGCATGTTAAATATGGAACCCCTAGTCACATGAATGCGCAATGTGTGTGCAGGACAGCAAAACAAAGCAGACTGGCGTGGGGTACTGTGTGAATTGCAGACAGCAGGATCAAATCAAATACATGATCAAACTGGTATCCCTTTTTCAGGAGCTATAGCCTGATTGGTGGCTGGAGGGAATGCAGACGACCCGTTCATTTGCTGCAAAGTGCACAGTAATGGTGTCAATAAGTGAAACTCTAATCAGTATGGCTTTGATGAAAATAAAAGCTAATCACCAAGGCAGATGTGGCCCTTATCTCACCTGACCCTCACAGACAGGACAGGCCAGCAAACTGTGAAACTACATTGCAATGCAAGGTATGACACAAAAAGGCACCCTTGTCATGGAATGGTTGTGTGAACAAAGTAAAGATTTGACCAACCGAAAGGCAACTACAGTGCAACTTGGCCTCATTTACAAAGAGAAGCATATATCCTAATTATTAGTGTTTAACTGAAAGTGAATGATAGTAAATTATGAATGTCAGCCAAATTACTCATGTCAACATTTTCCATTGATCACCATTAACATATTCCTATCACATTGTAGAGGGAAAAACAGCACCTCCTGACCACCAGCCTGTCCTGAATGATTAACCTGTTGGTGATAGCACCCTGCCTCCATGGACTCTGACACCTACCAGCAACTTCTTGACTCCATTGGACCACCTACTCCAGTCACGGCAAGGGATGACAGCATCGCTTGGTCTCCAGAGGAACCGCCTACCACAGGACATGCCCCATTGTAGTAAAGATCGTTATCTACATATGTACAATGCTAAGTTAGCACAACCGCGTTAGATGTTAGAAAGCCATCTTGTCGCTTTTGCTGCTTTTGCACACGACACTGTAGTCACATGTTATTAAATTGAGAAATGCTTACTCGACTTTGCTTCACATGAGAACTGTCCGTTGTTAACATCCCAAACAGTGAGCAGCGACCTTGTTCTGTACACAGTGTAAAGAAACAGTCTGGGTCGCTAGACGGTGCATTATGTTGAATTCAGGTTGATCGGCCCACTAGTTTAGCCATAACACGCACGCAGCTGCAAATACCTGAAAGTCGGGTGCTTTTAATATTGCAGTGTTACATGTTTTCATTACATTCGGAAGAAGAGCGTTCCCAGGAGCAAAGCATAGCTGATCCTGTGATGTGAACTCACTGAGCTGATCTTTACGGTATGGGGTTCCCCATTCAAGCCTAATAATACTATTAGTGTGTTAGAGAAAGGAAGGTGGCTTAGATCAACTGTCATTTTAGTATGATTACTCCTTTCATTTTCTATGGTATTGTAACTATGCTGATGGTTTTGATTTTAATCGTTTGCCTGCTTATGTTAGCCAAACTGCTGCATCTTAGGACACGAGGTTTATAAAATAAACTTTTTAAACTTTTACCGTGTCTCTGTTTATTCTGTTGTGGACTGGTATGAGAATAATTACGAAAAGGTATCTCTGATTCCCACCATTCCTGAGAAATATACTAAGTCGCTTGTTCTGGGTTGTCTATACATTGGGGCCGCCGAGCTAAACCTCGGATAACGAATGGGACACTGATGCTGGCCGGATAAGGGGTTCTGGGTTCTGAGGTGAGTTTTTGGTACACCACAATTCACTGAGGGCCTGGGTTCCTGCGCATAGTTCGGCACATAAGCAGAATCCCTGCAACATGGCGCACCTAACGTTTGGTCTATTGATTTGAGACGCCTTAGTAGTGCTTGTGTTAGTCCACAACACCCTCACTCTGGTCTCCGGATAACGGGAGTGACGGTTTAACCTACCTGTGTTTCGACTAATAGGTTCCTTCAAGCTTGATCAATAAAAAGGTTATTTAATCTGAACCCTTGTGCTACTAATAGACTACAGTGTAGATTTAATGTTTGTGTCCTAATGGCGGTCGATATTCCGGCTCATAGACGTGCACCCCTGAAACGTCATTTGACGCAATAGGGGGTGCCGGACGATGGTATGGCTGTGATTTTTGTGGTAAGTGCCGATGCGTTGTTTCCGTTTGAGTTGTTCTACTCTTGGGTTACTTTACCGGCGGTGAGTGAAGACGATGATACGTTCCACTCCTATACTGCCACACAGCTACCAGCCAACTATACGCCCTATAGGACTCAGGAAATTCCTATTTCTGCCTGGCAGCATAGTATTTGGTTTAATGGCGCCCTTCCCCATGCGGTTATACCGGCGAGAATGGGCCCTTTGTCGATTGCAGGGGCCACATGGCCGGTACTGGCCGGATACACGCCTCATCCCCGCTATCTTCAAGTGACGGTGGCTGAGTTGCGTGTACTTCACACAGCCCTTATTACAGTACCTAGGGCTTTAGTGCAGTACGTGTCACGCAACGTGCAGGTGGGGGCACCTGCTGTTGCGGGACAACCGACGGACCACCACGCGGTGGTCATTAGTCCTGTTATGGTTAATTCGGTTGTGGGCAAGCGCCCCCAGAATAGGGATGATTTCCCTTATTGGCTTGCTAAGAAATTTGACCAATTGGAAGCGGTTTATCCGCATACGACTCCTGTGGAAAAACACAGGGGGCCTCATGTAGGTAGCTAAATACCGGTCGGTAACGGCCGAAATTCGGTACATTTCCCGTTACCGACCGGTATTTAGTCAAGTGAGATGTAGGAGGCCAAAAACCATTTTCGGTAAATATGAATCGGTAAATACCGATTCATATTTACCGAATTCTAAAATACCGCTTCATATTTTCCGAATACATATTTTCCGATTCGGTAAATATGAAGTGGTAAATATGAAGTGGTAAAACGGGAAAAGATATGTAGGTAAATTCGGTAATTAAGAAATCCATGAAATTCGGTAATTAAGAGTCGGTAATTAACACTGATTGAAAGCAGGTGGTAAGCATCAACAGTGCATATAAGCAATCCCAAAATGCAACAGCGTGGACAACATGGCCGCTCTGTATGTCATTGCAAGGCGCCTACGTCTACAGGCAGCAGGACTGAGGATATGGAGACGGGAGGAACGCATTTACAGACAGCGAATCACACTATTTCAACAAACTGACGCTGAGATACATGAAAGGTACAGGCTACACCCCCAAACCATCATGGACCTGATAAGGGACCTGCACCCACTCCTGGACCAGCCAACAAGAAGGGCGCATGCCATACCACCACATGTTCAGGTTCTCTGCAGCCTACACCTACTCGCATCTGGCAGTTACCAGGGGGTGACAGCTGCGGTGGGCGGTGTATCCCAGAGTTGCCTGTCCCGTTTCTTCAGGAAGTTCCTGGATGCCATGATGCAGAGAATGCACCACTACATCAGCTTCCCAAACACACAGGCTGAACTGCAGAAAACTAAAACTGACTTTTATCACATGGCACAGTTCCCCCATGTCATTGGCTGTATTGATGGCACACACATCCCAATCTGCCCACGAGCTGCCACTGAGCACATCTACAGAAACAGAAAGTCCACCCACTCCATCAATGTGCAGGTAATCTGCGATGCAGGGAACATCATCACTGATATTGTTGCGAAGTTCCCTGGGAGCAGCCATGACTCCTACATCTTCCAGAACAGTGGGATCTACACACGACTGCTTGCGGGAGAATTTGGAGAAGGATACCTGCTAGGTAAGTAACAGTGACGCTCCATAGTACTCAGTGCAAATCATAGTGTATTGAGGCATGTGACTGATGTTTCCCTTTTACTCACCTAGGGGACAGTGCATATGCCGTGCGGTCATTCATCCTCACTCCCTACCTACACCCATCAACCCAGAGTGAGAGACGATATAATGTGGCACACAAATCTACACGCAATGTGGTGGAGCGCACGTTCGGACTATTAAAGAGCAGGTTCCGCTGCCTCCATAAATGCGGAGGTGCACGCCAGTACACACCCATCCTCTGCTGCAAGATAATTGCCACTTGTGCAATGCTGCACAACCTTGCCACGAAGAGAGGTACAGAGGTCGAAATGACATATATTGAGGACAATGATGATGAGTCTGCACAGCCAGAGGCCAACGCAGCAGGAGTGCCAACAGCAACAGATGGGAGAGTGAGACGGGCAGAGATCACATGCAACTATTTCTGAATGAGTAAGGGGACACAGCCAGTAGTCGGATGCCATAACGTAGTTTAATCAGGCAGCACTACGCCACGACACAAAGGAAAACTTGTTCCATCAACATAAAGAAATAAACTTATGTCAGTTAAGGGTTACTTCACCCAATGGTGTCATTGTTTTTCCTGACGCATTAATGTTTGCGCCCACGCGCACCAGTGCGGGATGGCATTGAGTGAGCGTCCTCACTGGCTGGGGTACCAGTGGCACCACCTTGCCGCCTGCTGCTCCGACGTGTGTCTGGGACAGGGGGGGTATGCTGCTCCTGCTGGTCGTGTCTTCTGTGTCACCAGCATCCAATGCGCCAGTTGTTGCAGACTGGCTGGTGAGCAGCACTTCTAGTGCACTCGTGACCCTCACCATGCCCCTGGACCCATCTGTGCTGCAGTGCACAAGGCCCTCCTGCATCGCCACAGAGCGCCTGCAGAGCAGCGATGTGGCAGTCGCCAGCCGGTTCACTGCCCTTGAGGTCAGATCCTTTCTCTGATGTCCCCTGCGCCGTGCTGCCCTGTCCTCATCATACTTTGAGCACAGCAGCATGATGGACTGGGACATGTCCCGCTTGCCCGCTGCCATCTCAGCCATGCCCCCTGCCATGGCGCTGATGCCCTTGTCAATGTTTACAAAAGTCTCATTAAGGCCACGCATTTTTCGCTGTACGGACACCATTGCCCTTGCCTGGATGCGTTGGATTTTCACCATGGTGGCCTCAAGCCCTGAGGAGACTCCATGGCCCAGCCCTAGGGGAGGTGGACTCTGCGGCCGAGCCCTGCGGCGCCGTCTGCCAACTGTGTGTGCTCCCTCAGAGTCGGAAGGCACACTGGCATGGGTTACATCCTGGGGTACAGTGGACGTTTCTGCCCCCCTCGAGTCTTCAGACGATGAGTCTGTCACATCCAACCTGGCAGCAGGACGCCTCCTCAACCTGTGCAATGCAGGTGGTGAAGATGGTGGTGACACCTGCAGGAGTGGGGATGCTGGCAGGAGCGGCGATGCTGGCTGGGGTGTTGTGACTGCCTGTGGTGCCGTTCCCTGGGCAGTACTGGTGGTGGCCTTCTCCGCGCTGTGTTTGTGGTGTGCCCTCTCTCCCTTGTCATGGGCAGTTCTGTGCGCAGTAGTGCCTGTGGACAGAAAAGCAACATCAGCTAAGTATACCTGAAGCATTGATTTGCTGACATGACAAAACATTTTCTAAACAGTATCTCAATGTCCTCTGCCTGCTTCTCGCTACTGTGTGTCACATGCCCTGTTATTCTGTGCTAATCGTATCATGTTTGGGCTTTCAGGGACTACATCTCCCATGATGCATTGCTAGCATGCACTAACACCTGTACTGGAGTGGGATTCTCATTGCACATTTGGGGAGTTGGGATAGGGGTAGGGGGGGGCACATTGCTGTGCAAGCGTCTTACCTTGTTTGGAGGTGCCTCTGGCGGAGCTGTCAGCGTCCCCAATCCCCACGATGCTTTCTGGCTCAATGGTTGTCTCCACTAGCTCCTCCAGTTCTGTCAGGGCTGGTGCCCTGTTGCGTCCGCCTCCTGTCTGGCTGGCCTCTTTTTTTAATTTTGCCACCTTCCTCTTCGTGATGATACGGATGTCGTACCACCGCTTCTTGAGGACATCGATGTCCCGGGGGGTCACTCCCATGGCATTCACCTGTGCCTGGATTCCAAGCCAGATCTTACGTTTCTCTGACTCAGGCACTTGCTGTGACTGTTTGCCAAAAAGTTTCTGGTGCTGCTTCACGACCTCCTCCACCAGTACTTGCAGCTCCTTTTGGCTGAATTTCAGCTTTCGCTTCCTCTCCCCTCCTTCCCTCTCTGTGTCCTGGCTGGCCATTGTTGCAGTTTCCAGGGCTGAATCAGGCAGTTGCTCTCTTCCTCTCCTCAGCACTCCCAGCCTCTCCAGAGTCTGCTGATTGTGTGCACCTGCCTGGGTGTGGCCACTTCCTGGTTGGGTGGGGTTTAGGTAGCACAGGATTGGCTGATTCAAGTCATGTGTTTTTGAACTACCGATTCGGTATTTACCGATTCGGTAATTACCGAATCAGAAAATACCACTTCGGTATTTACCGATTCGGTAAATTCCGATTCATGTTTACCGAATTTTACCGAATCAGTAATGTTTACCGATTGTTGACCTACATATAACTTACCGATTCTTAAATACCGATTCGGTAAAATTCGGTATTTAAGAATCGGTAAAAATTATTTACCTACATATGGCCCCTGATCCTTACCATTACTTTGCCAAAAGACTTGGTCCCAGATATGGCCGATTGTGAAAACTGGGGTAAGGTCTTTGCTGCGACTTACTCGAAGTGCTTTGGCACTCTGCCTCTGTCGGTACTGCCTTCCGTTATAAAACGTGTTCAGGAAAATCACGATGCGGAGGCTGCAGTAGAATTGGGAATGCGGCTTGTCGGAGTGTTCGATGTGGTTGCTACCATGTTACTGGGCAATCTCAAAGGAGATGCTATGCAATTCCAAGTGCTTAATAAATTAGACGCGTTGAACGAAGACGACAAGCCGAGGGAATTCGCAAAAATTATCGCGAATGCCTATAAACAAGTTGGTCGTAGCGCTTTAGGCGTTAAACCAACTGTGAAGAATCCTGATTTAATACAGCAAACAAAGGCAAACTCGTCTGGTAAGGACAAATGCCTTAATTTTCCAAAACAAAGTTGGCGGGCGAAAAAACAGGAGAAGCAGAAACAGGGGTCTCGTCCTGCCTCTCCAGTACAGTCAGGTAGTGAACGCACTTATGATCTGCGCGATCGTGCTACAATTAAGTCACCTGATCGATTTCAGGTTTCTGAACAACGTTTTACTCGTTCTTCACAGGAAACATCGGCTTCACAGTCCGGTGGCGGAGGCGGTGGCAAAAGTCGGGGTGCCCCGCAAGCACGTGAGCAATCCCGACAGACTGACGGCAAAGGCAAGCAGGAGGAATCTGCATGTCAAAGACCCCCATTTCAGAAGAAGAAAGTTGCTGCACAGACAGCGAGGTATGCCTCAGATGGTACGGACGCAGCTTCAGAACCTGACATGGGTGCTAACGCTGCTAGACAGCGCGGCGGAAGTTACAGTAGTGCGACAAGCACTGCGTCCATATCTGGTGGCGACAGCAACTGATACATTCGTGAATATTGAAACTGCTGACACTCGGGTGTCTCCCCCTGATAGACTGTATAATATAGTCATTCAAATTGAAGGTGACATACAACGTACAATTCTAGGGGTTTTTGGGGATAATCTGACCACTTCCTATGATATTCTATTGGCGGAGGCAGATTGGCCCCCGGTTTTCGTTTTAGATGCTCCTAGAGGGGAGGAGGTAATCCTCCCGTCCTTTGCGCACACAGTGCCGAAGGTCCAAGCTAAAAAGTACGCCGCGGAATGGGCTCAGGTGCAAGCACCTGCGTTATATCGAAATCAGGTTGGCTGGGATAAATTGTCTCCCGGCCATGAGATTCCGTTGCGGACTACGCCCCAACCTCAACCCCAATACCCCATGCGTCGGGAAGCTAGACCTCACGTCGCGTCGATCCTTGAACAATTGGAATATCAAGGAGTAATCGAAACATGTGTGTCACCTATGAATAATCCTTTGTTCACTGTGACGAAGCCTGACGGGTCGTACCGCTTAGTTATGGATTACCGGCACCTAAACTCTCATTGCCGGACCTGTGCAGTACAGAACACCCACAGTTCCGCTCTCGTCGATAGTCTCGTGAGAAAAAGGTTTAAAACCACACTTGACATTTCCAATGGCTTTTATAGCCATAACCTGTCCTCTCTTAGTAGTGATTGGACGGCGTTCACCTCGGGTGGCAAACAAAAACAATTTAAAAGATTACCAATGGGCTATAAGAACAGCCCGGGAGTCTTTGCCGCGCGCGTGGTCTCCCTCTTGGAGGGTGTAGACCCTGATGCGTACTCGTATGTGGATGACATTTATCTCACAGATGACGAGTTGGACCCGCATCTCCGTCGCGTTGACCGCATTATTGTTTTGTTTGCAGACTTCGGTTACAAATTCAACTTTGCGAAGTCACACATTGCGGAATATACAGTGTTGTTCTTGGGGTACGAACTCAACAATGAAGGTCGAGGATTGGCTCCGCACTTTCTAGAGAAGTGCGCATGCCTCCGTGCTCCTACTTCCTGAAGAAATGACAATCTCTGCTGGGTTTTCTGAATTTCGGTCGAACTTACATCCCGGATTATGCCCAGTGTATCAAGCCGCTTTATGCCTTGGTACAACCTACTTTTTCCAAATCTTGTTGGCTGCCAGAGCATTCAGCTACATTGCAGTTATTGCAAGCTGATCTTCTTGCGTCTAAATTCTTATTGACGCGTGATAACCACACTAACCTGGTCATAAGAATAGTGCCCGGCGCAGTTGGTTTCACATACTTAACGTTCAATGAGGACGACACCGTCCCCATTGCTTACAAATCTCACTTGTACACTTCGGCTGAACTGCGTTTTTCCGCTGTCGAGAAGGTTCTGACGGCGGTGCAGATGGCGATTCTGAAAGAACGAGCGCTGTCGCAAGGAAAACGCATGTTGGTGGTAACACCCCATCCTGCCCTTGAGGCGGTGACAAAAGCGAGTGTACCGAATTCTAAACCTTTGCATCCAAGGTGGATACAATGGGCCACTTCCTTGACCTCGCCGGACGTCACTTTTATCTTTGACGCGGCACTTCAGACTCAGGAGTTTTTGCAGTATGAATTCGTTCATCCGGCTCCTCTGTCCTTGCGTCCGCTCGAGGATTACCATTGTGTCATATACACTGACGGTTCTGCGCAACCCGCAACTGGATCAAAGCACGCCTATTCAGCAGCTTGCGCAATTGTAGTCGGTACTTTCGTAAATGTTGAATTCCAGTCCGATGTCGTGCATACGCAGTCATTGGGTGATTGTACCGCACAGTTGGTGGAGCTTCGTGCTCTGGTGCTTGCACTGGAGTTTGCTGATCCAAGAGTCACTACCCTTATAGTGAGTGACTCCTTTTATTGTGTTCAATCTTACAACGACAATCTACATTTTTGGTCTCAGAATGACTACCATGATTCCAAAGGTAGCACGATTAAGCATAAACTGCTTCGGGTTAGAGTGGCAGATCTTAAAGACCGTCTGCCTCTCGTGAATGTAATTCACACTCTTGGTCGCCAACGAGTTGGTGTCCATGCTGTCGGCAACAACCTAGCTGACGAGGCAGCAAAAACAGCAGTGGCGACATATTTAGTACCAAAAGTAAGATCGATGATGACATCTTGGCAGCTATTGCTGCTACAGAGCAGGGAACGAAGCCACCGAGAGGTTTCCCTGCTCGTTACCATTATCGCTTAAGTCCTGATAAAGTCCCATTAGTGAGGATTAATGACGTTGGTGACAGGTTGATTCCCAACGCGGACTGCAGACCTTCTTTGATATTAGCGGCTCACGAGGGCATGGCGTCCGCGCATGCCGGCGTTGCAGCTACTGTATCTCTGTTACAACAACGTTACTGGTGGTGCGGTTTGTATAAACAAGCCAGAGCTTATGTTCTTAATTGTGACATTTGCCAGCAGATTAAACCTTCGACTGCGGCGCGCCCACCACAAACTCAGTTGTACATATCTAATAAACCATTGGGTTGTGTTTATTTAGATCACTGCGGTCCTTTTACCTCTGATACTGTGTACAAAAACATCTTGGTTGCAGTTGATTCGTGCACACGTTTTCTGTGGGTGTGGCCACAAAGGAGTGCTGATTCTCGCACTGTCATAAAAGATTTGCGTGTCTTTGTTGGGAGTTTTGCATGTGGTACCTTTCATTCTGATCAGGGCCCGGCGTTCGCCTCTGAGGCGTACAAAGAGGCCATGAGAAATTTGGGGGTCCAAGTCAAATTTTCATCTCCATACCGGCCTGAGGGTAATAGTGTAGTGGAGCGAATGAACCGTGACTTAAAGCAATCTTTGACAGCCAGAGTTTTGGGTACTGGCCGGAACTGGCTAGCCCACTTGTATGACGTGCAACGTGCACTTAATAATCTCCCTAGAAGGTCTCTGGGTGGGCGGACCCCATACATGATGCTCTTTGGTGTACGAATGTTTGTCCCAGACCTTGATGGTCTAGACATGGCGGTGTCAGCCGCACCCTTTGACGTAGATGAACACTGTGCTGTATTGCAGAATCTTCAAGAAGCCAGAGACAGTCTAGCGAAAGAACATGTACCCTCCTCATCTGATGCTGAACTTCAGATTCCGGTAGTCAGCTGGCTACCTCGAGTTGGTGATCTGGTCCGTGAGAAGGTGGAGAACAAGAAGGAGTTCGGCCCCTCTTATCGTGCACCTGTTCCAGTGCTTGGAGTACAGGGTACTAGAACAGTCATTTTACCTCCACTTCCTGGTCGAAAGGATAACAGGTACATCTCGATTGACAATGTCAAACTACAGCGAGTGGCCGATTCTTCTTAGTATGACTCCGGCAGTTTCATGCCCTTCGATGCTGAGAAATTCTGTTGTGGCCCAAGCTTCTAACACGGTGCCTGATGTTGCCATTGAGATGCATGCCGTTACTGGTCCCTTGTTACTAGGGGTGGGCAGAATTTGCGAAATCCACTTTCGCAAATTATCGCGGAAATGTTAAAAATTATCGCAAACACGCGGAAATATCGCGAAGATGCGGAAGTTTTTTCCCGCATGTTCGCGAGATTTTCTGCATGGTTGCGGCTCGCCAACTTACCCATGTGGTTGCTCGCGGGCACAGCCATCTTGTTTTCAGTTGTCTCGCGGTGCATGATCGCGAGAAGAAAGACGTGATCGCGCGACGCATGACGTCACTGCGGGCGCGAACTGTCGCGAGACAGCGCAAATGGCTAAAAACAATATAACATCTCAAGGAGAACGCAACTGGATCAAGAAAAGGTGTTGGCGAACGCAGGGATTCAGGTAAGGCAATCGCGTGCGCACGAGAATGTATTATTTTACAGCGCGAGCAAGAACCAAATTATCGCTAAGCTGCGGAATGCGGACATTTTGACATTTTCGCGCTTTCCGCAGAACGCGAAAATGTCAAATTATCGCAATTTCCGCGAATGGAACGAAATTTTCGCCCAGGCCTACTTGTTACCACCAACACCGAGTGGTATGCTTGAAGAGGTTGAGTATGCTTATCCTGCGGATGTTACCTTGCCTGTTTTACAATCCACCACAGTTGCCCACTCACAAGACTCTTTTGATTCTCGTTCAACGACTTCCATTGCCCCGTCCAAAGTTTCGATTTATGTGGCCTGGTTCAAAAGACATTTTTTAATTCCCCCTTGGACTTACATTTGGCTGGTGCTCATGTGTGTTTTTTTGTTTATGTCCATTGGCTTTGTGGTAGTGTTGTTTAGACTTATCAATGGACACTACCTGAAAGAAAGATCTACAATTTGACTAATTAATGGAACTTTGGCCCCCCACTCCTCATCACACATTATGAAGAGGGTCCAGACTTTTGTGAACATTACTGCCTGGCCTGTACGTGATGGGATTGCTTGGCCCCACTGAAGTAATTAATGTGGCAAATGTATTTCGTGTTTCTATGGGTGATGTCGTTAAGCAGAACATTCACTCAGATGACTGGGATGTTCAGGCCATAGAAGCACTGTTTCCTGATTTGAAATATTATGCTGCATTTGATGCGGAGGATTTGTATTAAGATACTGCTAATTATGATGAGCAATTTTGTTATCAACATTATGGCACGCATTTCCTACACAAAGCAAATATGTTTAGAAATTTTGTAAATTATACACAATGGGAACACTGCCCCGCCCCTAGGATGGGCAGCTCTGCCACGTTAGTGGAAAAATTCACCTATTTTTCTGATTTTAGTGTGTCAAATCTGGCATCCTTTTATTTTAAAGTTGCGCCTGAATCTGCTTCTAAAGTTAGACTGACACACACCAAATTGTTGTATTCCAAGTCCTTTATGGACGAGTTGGCAATTGGCGGGTATGATCTGTGGAAAGCTACAGTCGATCTTAAATCAGTTTGGGGCTCCAAACGATGGCAAGTACAGGGAACAGAAGCTTTACATCGTGCCTGTCTTATCCCGAATCACATGCTATTTTTGAATTTGTCCATTTTCAGACCACCTGTTTTGGATTGGCTACTTCTAAAAGATTAAATTCTCCCTCCATGCCGGGTCTGGGTGCTTATCCCAATTGGGGTAATCATACGGATCTATCCCTTGCTATGTTGCAGACACAGGTTTCCAACACGTCCTTCAATATTTCTGAATTGAATCCGGAAGGGTGGTTGGTATGGCAAACGAGTTAGGACTCCTGTCAACATCGGTTTCTGGATCTAAAGCAGGGGTATACACAGGTTCGTGTAGACCCCCGTTTTGAATCTTCTCACGCTGTAACTACCTACTCAGTAGGGAAGTTATGCCAGTCTTGGCTGCAACATTCCACTTTAGCATCTGTTAAGCTTCATTTAGCACGATTAAATGACAAAACAGATTTGAATGATTTTGTTAAGGGTCCTGCAGTTGGCAGGCCCACACGATGGGTGTATGCTGTTTATAACGAAGTTTGGAAGTTATCACAAATTGAGGCTGCATCCAGATTACATGCTATTGATCAAGCCAATATGGAAAAGGTGTTGGCTGTAATAGATAATAGTATTAACACCCTATCTTCTAGAATTTATACCTTGGATAATATTGTATCATCTGTGGTAGACATTGTGCAGGATGATTTGTCTGTCTTGTATCATGGTCAGAATCAATTGCGTTCTATTATGGAGTTTGCATGGACGTTGCAAACTTTAAAGGCAGGGAAGGTCCCTTGGGATTACATGAACACTTCATCTTTGTTCCTTCCTTTTAATTTGACTGCGAAACAACAATTCATGTCCATGAAAGAGGCTACATATTCATTACTACACATTGAAAAGCTAGAACCTTTGCCTTTCTCTGTTGCTGAATTAAATTCTGCTGTGTGGTTTGTACATGGGTTGATCACGTTACCGTTCCCCCTGTTTAAGTTTAGTTCGTGCATGAAACATTATGCTCTGGGCAGATATGAACAACTTGGTACTGCCTTCCTGCACGAAGTTTGGTCACTCCCATTCACGTATAGATGTGTGAGGGACAGCAAAGAGGTTTACTTGAAAGGTGAAGAGTGCACTTCCACTCCGGATCACTCTGTTGTGTGTAGGCACATTCAATTGCATGGTGCATGTAATGTGCACGCCCCAAATTTAGCTTGCGTCCTGAAAGGGATTCCTGTGCCAGTTATAACACCGTCTTTTACGCTGCTTGCGAACGGTAGTTATTTGCTATTGAATAATGAAGCTTGCTGTGGGATGTTAGTGGGAATTCCCTACATAGTGACCGTATCACAGCGAGTAGTTTGCTGTAATAACGTCCTTTTCCCACCCCCGCATGTCCGACTCGATGTATCCATCTGGCCTTCCATTCCAACCTTGAAAGCAGAGTTCAACAAGATGAGCAGAATAAGGGCTCTATTGTCTCAAAAAGAAGTCGCGTTGACTTCATCCCGGGAAACATTTGTCCTTCACGTAGCAAACACCCGCACTGAGGTGCAAGCGCTTTTGAATACTGATCTCCCACTTCATTTTGGGACCCTGATTCAGACTATCTTTAATGCCTCGTCAACAAGTGGCATAGCTCATTTTTTTTAAATTGTGGGCTCCGGCCTCATGACCTCTTTTCAAACTATTTTTGGTGTGATCCCAACCTTTTTTCATTCTATTTTTTCCAGGGCCTTCGGAGGTCTCCCTTTACTTCTCGCCCTCATAGCTGGAATACTATTGTTGATCTGCGCCCTGCGCTATGGATGCACAACTTGCGTCACACGACAACATGTCCCCGCTGCTCCATCTTCGTAACCGGATGCTTGAATACTATGGCACTTTACCACTGGCAACTCTAAGCATAGCCTATGGATTGTCCTTCAGGTTTCCCTACTTTACTTGTGTGCAGCCCGACTTTCATTGCCTAGATTGTCCGTTCCAATGGGCTCTGGATTTGTGTCTGTCGAACTCGGTGTCTCCTGCCCCGGATTATGATCGACTGATGAGCCCCTTAGTGGCTCATGAGTTGGACTGTTCTGGCGTCGGGATTATGGCCTGTGGAGCAGCACATGGAGTCCTTGGGAATTGGGACATCGGAACGGCTGCGATTGACTTCTTAGCAAGAAGTTATCTTGAAAAACACACCAGTTGTCCTCGTCTGGTGCTGGAGGCTCCGGTGGTTGAGGAGCATGTGTGTTCCTTCCCCGTCCTGAACTGAATGGCAGATAATTTTGCGGAACGTTCCAATGATTTCCTCTTGGAAGCTGTTGCAACTTATTGTGCTTATACATTGATGGATTAACTTTGCACTTTGAGTTCGTCCTACATCTATTAATTAGTTTGTTTTTATCCTTTCTATCGGTTTTTCTCACTCCTTTTAAAATTGTTTTTCTTCTTTATTTTTTTCTTCGAACTTTTTCACTTACCTTATATGGACTTATAGTTCATGCCCTTGGTTCTGTTCTATCAAACTTGAACTCTTCGTTCTTGCAAGTGCACCCCTACTGGTTAGTGGTCCGATCAAGGGGGGGTGTAGTGAAGATCGTTATCTACATATGTACAATGCTAAGTTAGCACAACCGCGTTAGATGTTAGAAAGCCATCTTGTCGCTTTTGCTGCTTTTGCACACGACACTGTAGTCACATGTTATTAAATTGAGAAATGCTTACTCGACTTTGCTTCACATGAGAACTGTCCGTTGTTAACATCCCAAACAGTGAGCAGCGACCTTGTTCTGTACACAGTGTAAAGAAACAGTCTGGGTCGCTAGACGGTGCATTATGTTGAATTCAGGTTGATCGGCCCACTAGTTTAGCCATAACACGCACGCAGCTGCAAATACCTGAAAGTCGGGTGCTTTCATTACATTAGAAAGAAGAGCGTTCCCAGGAGCAGAGCATAGCTGATCCTGTGATGTGAACTCACTGAGCTGATCTTTACGGTATGGGGTTCCCCATTCAAGCCTAGAGACCTTTTATTAGTCTAATAATACTATTAGTGTGTTAGAGAAAGGAAGGTGGCTTAGATCCACTGTCATTTTAGTATGATTACTCCTTTCATTTTCTATGGTATTGTAACTATGCTGATGGTTTTGATTTTAATCGTTTACCTGCTTATGTTAGCCAAACTGCTGCATCTTAGGACACGAGGTTTATAAAATAAACTCTTTAAACTTTTACTGTGTCTCTGTTTATTCTGTTGTGGACTGGTATGAGAATAATTACGAAAAGGTATCTCTGATTCCCACCATTCCTGAGAAATATACTAGGTCGCTTGTTCTGGGTTGTCTATACATTCGGACCGCCGAGCTAAACCTCGGATAATGAATGGGACACTGATGCTGGCCGGATAAGGGGTTCTGGGTTCTGAGGTGAGTTTTTGGTACACCACAATTCACTGAGGGCCTGGGTTCCTGCACATAGTTCTGCGCATAAGCAGAATCCCTGCAACACCATCTGCCTGACCAAGCCTAGCTCTGGACTCCGAGAAACTCAAGTTGTCTTTCAACAGCGAGTGGTAGGAGTCCAGCAGCACCTGGTAGTTGAGGTTCGGGTGGGGATGGAGACCATTGCCAGCACTCTATAGGGAGACCATAGGTGCCTCAGTCCAAATAAGGACACCTCAGAGGCAACCAAAGGCATCTACCCTTCGCACCATAGAATGGAACAGGTTCTGGCTGACATTACTGGTGTCATGAGGCCGAGGCAAAAACAACAGCCCCGCTGATTTGACACCAGTGAGGTAGCCACCCAGCTGGGGGCCATACGTGCCATCCTCCAATCTATGGAGCGAAAGCAGTACTCCTATATTGCAACAAAAGGTGCCTTCCACAGCAATATTGTTCCTTGTTGGCAAGCCATCAGACCTAGGTCAGCGCTGTGTTGACTTCCTTGCTGACACAGACAAATGCTGCCAGGGGCAGGTGAGCCACATCTTCTGCCCCTGATGTGTGTGTGCCTCAGATGCCTCCAACACAAACACCACCACCCATAGTGAATGCACAACAAACATCAGAGGAAGAAGATGTGGACTTTAAAAATGTCTGGTGGAGAATTGCCCAGTAACATCTGTCTGTGCTTCTTGGCCACTTTCTCAGTGGACCTGTGTTTATCATCATTCCCCTTCCTTTGTCTCCTGGTACTGTCCCCTTTTTGTATGCCCAACATTTTGTCTTATTCATTTGTGGACTTTTGATGAGGGCTACCTTCCGTAATGGCAATTTGGACCTCTTCCTCACTGGAATTCTCCCTACCTCAACATGTCACATGACGTATCCTGTGTGAACTCTGCCTGGACATCCTTAAATCTCAGAAAATGTTGGGGTTGTTGCTGCAAAAACTACAAATTTGTAAATGCCTATGTACAAACCTATAAATGAATGCAGTCCCATGAACCAGTGTGTTGTATGTTTGTTGCAGATAGGACTAACTAGACCATGGTAGATATGTACATACCAAAGCCTCTTCTTAGCATCTCACTGAAATAGAACTACATTCACTGTCACCTACTCTGGTTGGACATGTTCAAGCATCATGTACATCCTCTGCCATGGCATTATGCGGAAATTCTCATTTAACTATAGAACATCATGGTGTGACAATAATCATCAGTTACGTGACTGGCACACAGTACAAAGGTGTAACTAATCAAACAAATGCCTACTGGCACAGAATGGATGCTGTGAGGCATGTGAGCCACTAGCACAGTTTCACACATCCACATATCTTGCTCAGTGATCATGACAACATGAGCAAGCCTATATGATAGCCTCAATGCTTACATTGAAGATATGCTAAAAGTAGTCGAATTATGCATGCACTGACAGTATGCAGATATTTATAGCCAGACTCATTCTGTTTAGCATCATACCTATGCCACTCACCTTGGATGTCAGTAAGTATAATATGCAAATGATACATATTTCGGGTCCAGTATCAAATGATAAATGGTGTTGAAAGGCACACTGGGATATTAAGGTAAATGTGTTCCTTTGCCCCTGAGAGCCCTCACATGCTTTGAGAGTGAGTGTAACCAAACATGACATCAATTGTCCAATATATACATATTACTGGTTAGGAGCAAGAGCACAGACCCAGGAACAAAGCTACACATCCCTAGGGTAAGAGGAAATGTGAGACTGATGGTTTTCTAACTAAGAAGTTCGACAACATAACATTCAGGAAGTGCCACACTTAACAAGATCTCAATGTCAAGGATTATTGAGGTTCTACAGGCAGGTGGGTGCCACAGACATGAATTGTAACCAGCTAACAACAAGTACCTACATGCAGAATGGTGCAAGGGTGTGTGTGTTATTGGTAGGCAACAGTGTGTGTCCCAGCACAGCCCGTATCCTGTAATATGTTTTCACAAAATCACCTAAATTAAACATGGTGTATCTCTTTTGCACACAGTGCTACAATGGCTGAGTATCTTTATTGGGCTCTGTGTCAAATAAGAATCACTGACAGAATATCGAGAGACAGAATATCGACCTACAGAAACATTGACGCAAGAATATCAAAGTCAAGAATATCAACATCCTATCTACATTATGGTAAGTACAAAAATATCGAGAAAAAAAATATCTATGTCAAAAATATCGTTTTATTTTAAGTAAAAAAAATAATGTAAATAATACATATAATTAAAATAACCATAGTTAAAAATATTTTAAAATGTTTAAAAATTATAAGTAATATATATATAGTGTAAAAATAAATTAAAAAGTATACATATAATATATCATATATAGACCTACTTACTAATATTTTGTGAATTATTTTAATAACTTATATATTGTTAAAAAATATCTTATAAATTATAAATACATCTATACACATAAAACAATAATCTTTTTAAAATTAATTATATACTGCATTAACTAAAATTATACAAAAAATATTAGATAGCGGAGGGAATAAAATTACTATTCCAACTCCAAACAGTGTAGCAGTAGGGAAAGTGTTGGATAGAGTAGGGGTAAAAATTAGTATTCCCACTTCAGTAATTGCAACAGTAGGGAAAGTGTTGGATAGCGTAGGGGTAAAAATTACTATTCCCACTCCAGTGAGTGGAACAGTAGGGAAAGTGTTGGATAGCGTAAGGGTTAAAATTACTATTCCCACTCCAGAGAGTGCAACAGTAGAGAAAGATGGATAGCATAGGGGTAAAAATTACTATTCCCACTCCAGAAAGTATAACTGTAGGGAAAGTGTTGGATAGCAGGGGGTATAAATTAAAATACTTATTCATTATGTTTTTCTTTTAAATTAAGTAAATCATAATAATAATTAATTACCCATTAAAAAATAAAAAAAATTACTTAACTAACAATAAATTACTTCCCACGCTATTCCCCTATAAACACACAATATGCTCATAAAATTATTTAACGCAATTAGTAAAATAAATAAAATGTATCAATTAATCAAATATTAAAAAATAATTACCAATTAATAAAAATTTTCTTTAAAATAAATACCAATAAATGTAAATTAATAATTACCTATTTATAATAAATTACTTCCCACCCTATACCCCTATAAACACACAACTCGGTACTTAAAAATATTTACACTATTAATATAATTATCAATTAATCAATTAATAAAAATGAATTAGCAATGAATAAATATTTTTAAATAAATTAATTATAAATACCATTCAATAAAAAATAATAATTACTTAATTATAATTAAATGACTTCCAACACTATTCCCCTCTAAACCCACAACACACTCCACATAGAAAATACCACAATTAAAATAATTATGAATTAATTAAGTATTAAAAATTACCAATTAATGAATATTTAACAATTAATTGAAAATACCTACCAATAAAAAAAAAAAAAAATTATTATAATAAATTACTTCCCATGCTATTCCCCTATAAACACACAATCCGCTCCGTAAAAATATTTACACTATTAATATAAATATCTATTAATCAATTAATAACAATGAATTACCAATTAATAATTAGTTTGAAATACATTAACCATCAATACCTATAAATAAAAAATATTGATTCCTTAATTATAATTAAATCTCTTCCCTCCCTGGTCCCCTATAAACCCACAACTCGCTACGGAAATAAAATGCACAATTTAATTTAAAATAATTAATAATTTTAAAAAAAATACTTAATTTACTATAATTACATTATTTCCCACCCCATCCACCTATAAACCCACAACCCGCTACAATACTAAAACGCAAAATTAACTTTAAAATAAAATAAAAACTTCTAAACATTTAATACATATATTTAAAAATAAATAAAAAACATAATTAAAAATGTTAAACACATACATATAAAATACATACTTAAATACAAACCACTAATATAAATGTTGATATTATTGACATCTATATTATCGCAAACGATATTACTTACTTCGATATTTATAAAAACGATATTACTTACCTTAATGTCGATATTCTGGTCAACCTATATTCTTGCTGTCGATATTCTGTCCATCCGATATTTAACACTCGATAAAAATGTAGGTCGATATAAAAATGTCTATATTTTGACTGTGCACCGTCAAATAACACTAAGGGGCCGATTCCGATTCCAGTCACAAATCGTACTGACCGACACGGACCCGCAACGGATACCGACCGACACGGACCAGCGCCGTACGACCCGTGCAGCACGATGCAACGCGTGTGAATTACAACCGACACATACGGAACACAAGCCGTACGACCGAGCCGTAGGGAAAATACTAGTGAACCGGCCGGAAAACCGACGCGATTTTCACCGACTGACACAAACCCGGAATGAACCTGACCGACCCGTACCCGCGATGTCCGACCCGCGTAGTACGATGCAATGCGTGTAAAACCAGACCGACTCGCACGGAGAACAAGCCGCATGACCGACACGCACTGAAAACTGGGCCGACAAGTAATACAGATCTTCGCGACCGACGTGTATCAAACACAGAAGATAGGCAGCGTGAACGAGGCGGAGAAGCCGGCACGAGCCACCATCAGCCTCCGTTTCCGTCAGATGAACGTCTCCTTCATGCCTACAAAACCCAAAGGAAAAAAGACCAAAAAAGGACCAAACAAGCAGTGACAAAGCCAATAAATATCAAATAAAAAAAACCTGGGACAAAGACACACCCACAACTCCAACTATATAAAGGACTATAATCACTACCATGACCCCTTGCAAACAGGCGACAAAGCCAGCAGCAAACACCATTACACAGCAACCACAGACACACTCACAACTCACCCATCACACAACTCACACACCATCAGCACCTCATCCAAAAGCACACTCACATACAGCCAGCAAAACCAACACCAACCCACCCTCACTTGCACCCTCACACACACATCCCTCACCACCATGCCCCGAAAGAAGAATCCAAAGTTCACAGATAGTGAGTTAGAAGTGCTGGTAGACGAGATTATCAGAGTAGAGCCACATTTGTTTGGTACATTGGTCCAAAAGACCCCCATGTCACAGAAAACCAAGATGTGGGCGAGGATTGTGGACAAGGTGAACGCTCAAGCACCAGTAAGGCGCACAAAGGAAGATATCCAGAACAGGTGGTATGACGTGCACAGGAGGGTCAAGAAACTCATCGAAAAAGATCACGCCCTGAGTCAGTGCACCGGCGGTGGCCCTCCTGCCAAACCAGTCTACTTCAGGACCTGGGAGGAGAAGGTGCGGGACATCCTACCACCAGAGTGCGTCCATGGGCTAACAGACATACCAGAGCCTGGTGAGTACACAAACAACATACCCAAGATTGTGTGGCAAGGGGATAGTGAAACCATGCACCACAAGCAAAGCTACCGTAACCAATAAATAATCACCCCTTGATGTGTATGCCAGTCAGACAAACACAATATCTGCCATCTCATAGTGACTTGGAACTGTGTCATGACATGCACCAACCTACAAACAAATAGAGCAAGGCAGTGGCACAAAGCTAAATCGACACTGCCAGACAGTTTGCCACCACAAACACACTACCTCACAGTGCAGGTGACTGACAGGAAGGAATAGTGGGGATGCAGGTGAAGTGAGTGTATCCAAAAGCATGATGGGGTCTGTAGTCACAGATAATGCTCCCCCTCCTGATTGGCCCATCAAGACCTCTCTGAAACATGCCCACATCACAGGGAGTGGAAAATGACTGACAAGATGGCTGACACTGGGTCCTGCTGTGGGGAGCACAAGGCCCTTGTAGGGCATGTGCGCAAATCAGAAGCAGGACACCACTGACTGACATCCTGAAAGACAACTTGCACGCCCTACAATGGAAGCACGTTTCATGATGGGATGTCTGGCTGGGTGGGAAGGAGGACTGACAGCTCTGACCATACTTACCAGCATGTGGAGACACCCCTCCCCCTCAACACACACTCCACACAACTCACCGGGTAGAATGCATTGACCCACACCTCTGTGAAATATCATCAAAAGATACCCCGTACTGGGTGCTGCTGTGTGAAGCACAGGGGCTCTCTTTGGACTGGTAGCCAAACAAACACCAGGATTTCACAGTCAGCCATCTTGCCATTGCCGTCAGACCCCCTCACAGGGAAGCAGAGTCAAGAGGGAGGAAGTATGGGCATGCTGGGAAGGGGGGTGTAGCCAAGAGTATGATGGGAGTCGCAGTCACAGACAATCTACACCCACCCACATGGCCCAGCAAGCATACACAGAACCATGCTCACCTCACAGGGAGTGGGGAGGGACTGACAAGATGTCTGACACTGGGCTCTGTTGTGGGGAGCACAAGGCCCTGCTGGGAAATGGGCAACAACAAACACCAGGACTTCACAGTCAGCCATCTTGCCATTGCTATCACACCCCTCACAGGGAAGCAGAGTCAAGAGGGAGGAAGTATGGGCATGCTGGGAAGGGGGTGTAGCCAAGAGTATGATGGGAGTCGCAGTCACAGACATTCTACACCCACTCACATGGCCCAGCAAGCATACACTGAACCATGTTCGCCTCACAGGGAGTTGGAAGGGACTGGCAAGACGTCTGACACTGGGCTCTGTTGTGGGGAACACAAGGCCCTGCCGGGAAATCGGCAACAACAAACACCAGGACTTCACAGTCAGCCATCTTGCCATTGCTGTCACACCCCCTCACAGGGAAGCAGAGTCAAGAGGGAGGATGTATGGGCATGCTGGGAAGGGGGTGTAGCCAAGAATATGATGGGAGTCGCAGTCACAGACAATCTACACCCACCCACATGGCCCGGCAAGCATACACTGAACCATGCTCACCTCACAGGGAGTGGGAAGGGACTGACAAGTTGTCTGACAATGGGCTCTGTTGTGGGGAGCACAAGGCCCTGCTGGGAAATGGGCAACAACAATATCAAACTCTGTCCGTGACAAGCTGTAAAAAAGCTGTGTACAGGCAGGCATCTGTTCATACAGTAGAAAATGTCATGTTTGTGAACCAATGATGCCTGCAGAAACATAACTCACATTGTTTGTCTCTTCCAAACACAGGTGGTGCTGGGGACCCAGCACCAAATGATGAGGATTCCCAGGCCCAGACTCTGGTGGACACTGAGCTCTCTGGTTTGACTCTGTCTCTGTCCTCTTCGGATGACGACGACCAACCTGGCCCCTCCGGGGTGAGTCATCATACAGCACCAGAATCATCAACATCTGCACCCCCTGTACCCATGCCTCCAGCATCTGGACACCGACAGGGCACACCCACCAACACGGACAGACCAAGGCCACTGAACACAAACAGCACAGGGATACAGGACCCCCCGGAAGCTACAGCAAACACCACCAGCAACACCACCCTAGGAGTCCCAGTATCACCTGTGCGTCCTGCCGCTGGTCCTGCCCATGTGAATTGGGATGATGGGAGGGGTGAGAGGCAGAGGGCATGCCTTGCAGAGGGGTCTGGACTGCATGATGACCCCCAACTGGCACGCATCATAGATGCGTACCAGGATAGCACCGGAGGATTTGGCCAGGTAGTGGGTATCCTCAAGGACATGCAACAGGAGCAGGCTGCCCACCATGCCCGCATGGAGGCCAAGTGGGATGCCCTTACTGCGGACATACTCCAATGCCTCCGCCAGATCAACACAAACCTGTCCACACCTTCCTGTGTGGCCACAACATCTGTTGCAACACCATCTGCCAGCGCCACAGGGAGGGAGGAGGACTCTGGCAGAGAGTCACCTGCACTGCAGAGGACTGCACCTGAGGATCCCCCCCCCAGGAAGAAGAGGGGTTGTCCAAAAAAGGACATGTGAGAGGCAGATGTCCCAGCACATACCCCAGGGCCTCTAAACCTGTTCTGGTCAATGTTCTTTGTGCTCAACCCGTTCACCTTGTTCAATTGCACACAATTCACGCACATTACATGGAGGGTTCATGTTGGGCCAATGCAGCAGATGACTGTGGACTGTACTCTGGACATTTCATCTACCAGCACTTCCAACTCTAATGTGAACTTTGGATTCCAAAACCAATGTACAGCACCCACCATCCTGTGCACTTTCCTCACACATGTTTTAAAATAAACTCACCATTACACCATACTTGCCTCTGTTGTGATTCCAAATTGCCATGTGTCATGGAGATGTCGATCTGCTACACAACACAGTGCATGCCAAATACTGCAACAGTGTGACCAACGTTAGGTGAGTCATGGTGATGTGACACATGTGAGGGAGACACACCATTATGGCAACACAACACATACTCACCATGGCCATGTTACTCATCACACACAATGATGTTGACCTGAAACACATAGGTATGCACAACCACAACACCTATCCACAGTCAGTGGTAACAAGTCCACAGGTGAGGTAAGCAAATGTCACTCGGATGTCGGAAGACAGACAATGCACCTAACAAAGCATAGCACAGGTTCATTACACATCAGCAACATGTTTATTCAAAAATAGTTGCAAGGCAATTGTACGTTACGGTGGACACACGGTCACAGATTGTCTGAGGGGTGTGTGGCACATCACTTGATGTCAATTGACTACTCCCACAGTGGTGTCGGATTCTGGGTGTTGGGGGTCAGTGTAGAACAAACAACAGGCACATTACCCTGTGAAGGACAAAAGACACAGTCAAAAGCACAGCAAAACAGGAGAGAAATGCAATACACATGCACAAAACATGTCACAAGAAACCTACCCAAAAACAAGTTAGCAGTACTACCCTATTGTGGAGTACACACCACCTGAATGGTCACATCACTGCACGCATCCAGTCAAGTGGCACACAGACATACTCAGACAGCAACAGAGCAGCCACAACACATTCCAGGCCAACTCCATACATTGACATAACAACCCTGGAAACTCACATTCAGGTGAAGAAGTTGTTGATGAGCTGTGAGCGGACGTCACCCTCATCCTCATCATCACTGGCATCTTGACCCAGGCCGGGATCCTCCACAGGTGCCGTAGGTTGGTCATCGTCATCCTGAATGAGAGGCACCTTCTTCCGCACTGCCATGTTGTGTAGCATGCAGCAGTCAAGGATTATTTTGCACACCTTTGCAGGTTCATATGGGAGGGCCCCTCCAGTCTTGTCCAGGCAGCGAAGGTGGCTTTTCAGGAGGCCGAATGTCCGCTCAATCTCCCTCCTGCTCCGACCATGTGCCTCATTGTAGCGCATCTCGGCTGGTGTCACAGGGCTCCTGAGGGGTGTCAGCAACCATGGCATGTTGGGGTATCCGGAGTCATCTACACACACACAAAAATGAACAAGTAGCTGAGTTTTGAAGGAGTGTGGAAAACAACATTGACAAACACACACAATGATAAACAGTCAGTACACACCGACAAGCCAGGCATGCTGAGCTGGCATCTGTGACATCAGCGTTGCAATGCGACTACTCCTCATTATGTAGGCATCGTGCGCAGAACCAGGGAACCGTGCACACACCTGTGTTTGATAGACATGTCTGCAAGACATACCACCAGAGCATTGATCGAGTGGAAATGTTTCCTGTTACGATATGCCTGCTCATGTGCCTGTGGTGGTATCAGGGCCACATGTGTGCCATCAATAGATCCGATGACGTTCGGCATCCTCCCCAGTTTATAAAAGGCATCTTTTATTTCAGGCAGTTCAGCTGGGATAGGGAATTTGGTGTACAGGTCAAGGAAATGCAACATCCCCTCCAAGACATCGTGTAGCACACGACTAAACATAGTTTGCGACATACCACCTGCTGTAGCTACAGTGTACTGGAAGGTACCAGTAGCAAAGAAGTGCAGGGCAGCCATCATCTTCACCTCTGAGGTGTGTGCTGTTGGGCACGGACACTTATGTCCCCTACATGACCATCACCTCACATCTCAATTCCACATGTCCACATGAGTCCCATGTAGTGCAATGGCCAATCATTTGGCTGTGTCACCCGACCTATGTACTGCTGTGATGTTACAAACACACATCATAGTGACAAGTGAGGCTTGATGTCTCGCAGACATCACAGATCTTTGCCATGCAGAAACCCAGGGTCCCTGTATTGCCACATCGACAATGCCATGGACATGGCGTATCACATACACACCACAAGGCAAGCGTGAGTCCCACAGGTAGTGGCCACTGTTGTCCCTGCAGGCCCTACATGTACGTCTCTTAGACACACACACACTATCAAGGTAGATGCATATACCACATGGATGTGGAGACTGTCTCCCATTGGGCACATTTGATCAGACACATCTGAGACACAACATGCACACAGACTGTGGGTGCACATCAGAATTGTGGCTACAGGTCTCACTGTGACGTACATGCCATCACCCCCAGGACTCAGGGTGTATGTGACATGTCCTAAACATATCCAACATGAAACTGTGTCCGTGACTCATGCCCATTACTGTACATTTGCACATCACAGTGGTAATGTGCAAGACACACAAAGGATTCTGCCCCCATGTACACGTGCAAAGCCTGGGAGTGGCTGAACAAAACTGCCACCCAACAAACCAAATGTGCCCGCCCAACACACAGGGAATGCAGCCTTACATGCCATGGGACACTGTGTGGCCAATGCTGTAGTGTGGTAGGTGTGCACATGACCTGGCCAGTAATTGTGTGTTGAAGCCATCAAATAGTCACACCAATGAGGTCCGACGCGGGTGACAATGCGTTCGCATTGCAAGGTTCATGACCGAGCCGTGCCGAAGCTTTGCATTTGACTGCAATGAGGCTCAACGCGGGTGACAATGCGTACGCATTGCACGGGTCATTACCGAGCAGTGCGTACGCTTTGCCATTGACTGCAATGAGGCCCGACGCGGGTGACCATGCGTACGCATTGTACCGGTCATGACCGAGCCGTGCGTACGCTTTGCCATTGACTGCAATGAGGCCCGACGCGGGTGACAATGCGTACGCATTGCACGGGTCATGACCGAGCCGTGCGTACGCTTTGCCATTGACTGCAATGAGGTCCGACGCAGGTGACAATGCGTCCACATTGCACGGTTCATGACTGAGCCGTGCGTACGCTTTGCCATTGACTGCAATGAGGTCCGACGCGGGTGACAATGCGTCCGCATTGCACGGTTCATGACAGAGCCGTTCGTACGCTTTGCCATTGACTGCAATTAGGACCGATGCGGGTGACAATGTATACGCATTGCACGGGTCATGACCGAGCCGTGCGTACGCTTTGCCATTGACTGCAATGAGGTCCGACATGGGTGATACTGCGTACGCATTGCACGGTTCATGACCGAGCCGTGCGTACGCTTTGCCATTGACTGCAATGAGGTCTGACGCGGGTGACACTGCGTACGCATTGCACGGTTCATGACCGAGCCATGCATACGCTTTGCCACTGACTGCAATGAGGTCCGAGGCGGGTGACTATCATGCATGCGCGTCGGGCAGGCATGGTCCGAGCCAGGCGTACGCCTTGGCCATTCAATCGTATGGAGACGGGTGCATGTGTACTTTCAAAATACGCATTGTACAGTCAGTTGACCGAGCCATTGGCTCTGGACTGTCATGGAGACGGATGCGGATTCAAAACTTGTACGAGTTGTGCACTGGAAATTCAGTTGGATGCCTACAACAATGTTGCAATTACTAGTGTTTCATGAAGGTGAAGATTTGAACGATGCGGAAGGCGTGTACGAGTCGTACATTTTCATGGATTGGCCAGATTCATAGAATGCAACCGTGTTGGACCTATCACTTGGGACACATGACACAGATTCTGCCTCTGCAGCACAGATATAAGGCTGGCTGGCCCCCAGGGAGCTCACTTGCCTGCACTACATGCTCCTGGACCACATCCCTGCTACCACTGCTGCTGTCTCTGCATCCTCTGGTTCCTGCTATGGCAGGTACTCTGGAGAGGGCCCCAGCCTTCAATGAGGAGGAGATCCAGGCCCTGCTGGATGGGCTCTTCCACAATATAGCAAGCTGTATGGGAAACCAGGGGAGCAGGTGAGTTTGCAGTCCACTGCCTTCCTAATTGTGCATGTTGTCTGACTAGCAGTACTAGCAGTGTGTACACCAGTGGCAAGCATTCTCACTGACTACTTTCATCCCCCAAAGTGTGTAGGTACATGTAATGAACAGGTGTCCTGCTGCTAAAGTGCATTAGTGCAAGCTTAAACTTCCCAGGCATTGTTAAGATGTCAGACATGCAGGTGATTTGTCCTCCCCCATGGTTGCACTACCTAATTTCCCTTTGTGAAGATGACATGTATATCCAAATGGGTGCAGCACAAATATGGGGCATGTGTGTTAATGTACTTTTAACTTTGTCATCCTCACAGGTTGATGCCCACCAGAAGCAGGAGATATGGCTGACCATCGCCCGGGCAGTTCGTTCGGTGGGGGTCTACAAGCGCCGGATCCGCAACTGCCAGAAGAGGTGGCAGGACCTTCGGGGCTGGATCCGGAGGATAGCTAGAGTCCAGCTGACGCTGTCACCTCCACGCAGGAGGGGCGGACACCAGACCCTCATCCCCCACATGCTCCAGATCCTGGCGGTGGTCTTCCCGGGCCTGGATAGGCAGCTGAAGGTTAGACAGCAGCAAGTAGGGGGTAAATCCATGCCTAATCTGTGTACTATGTCTGACATGCTAATTTCAGTCTTTTGGCCTGGTCACACTTCCACATTATGTAGGTCTTGTAGTCCAATACTCAGGTCCCTCAATTATGTGATGCACCCTCCTCATCTGTTCCACAGGTGTGGCCCCTACAGTCTGTTGCTTGATTTACTAGGGCACTGTGTCCCTGCAGTGAGCTATGCTTCAGCTATTGGACAGCATCTGTTCCCGTGACTCTGTTGTGTGTTTCATGGGTGGTTCAATTGTTTCCCCAATGCCTGGGATCTGACATGTGATCTGTGTGTGCCCTTGATATGTGTTCCAATTGCTGGTCTGACTTGCCACATGTGGCTGGGGTATTTCAAACAAACCCATGCAGCAGGGGACTCCAATTTGTGGGCCTCAGGTGTATGTATATAAAGTATGTCACACTTGCTTAGCCACCTGACTACTGTCCAGGGCCAAACACTGTGTCATGTAGACCTGGGCAGACATGCCTCCTCAAGGGCATTTAGAGACACTCTGTAATCCCACTCCTGTGTATCAATTTACAGGTTGTGCTTCGTGACATGTGCCTTCAGGTGTCTGCCTCTGTGTGATTATGGTGGGGCTTCCTCTTACGTGCAACTGGGAGTCCATGATTTTGAGGGTCAGCAGGACATCTGAGATGTGACTGTGAGAGACAAGACCTGTGTGACATATAGGTGTGTGATCATCTGACAGCGCACAATGGTGTATGCAACTGTGTACTTCAGGCAGCTGGGTTACATGCACGGCAGACTGTGATGTACTAATGTACATGGAGTTGTGTTTTCAGAGACTCATATGTCTGATTTGCATGATATGGGGTCTTCTGGGTCCTGGATCAGTTGTTTGCAGGGGATGGGCAAGTGCAATTGTCAGCTGCAGTTTGCTTTACCCTGAGCTATGATTGTGACACAGTGCATACTGTTTTTGTCTGGATGCCCTGCCCCTGTGACAGGAGACAGTGTTGACTGACTTTCCAGGAATGCCAGTGCCATGGCATTTAATTTTCTATGAGTGATCCTGCATATTGTTCAAGTGTGCACCATGCACCCCATTGTGGCATTGACTATAAGGACATGAGAACATCATAGTGTGTGTTACTGGCATGCCTCACAAGCATGTGAAATGAGTCTCTGCCCATCCCTTCATCCGGACACCTGTACTGAGTCAGTGGCAAGAGATGTTCTGTGTGTATAGTGACATACTTGTACACGTTCACTTGCATGTCTAACTGATGTGTGGGTGGTGCATGTCGGGACATTGGGGTATTAGCATCCAACATGCAACAGACATATGGGTGCAAGTCAAGGAGGGATATGTGTGCCATGGTTGATGTTGAGAATGACAATTGGCTTATCCTAAACAGTGTTGGCACTTTGAGCAGTGTTCAGCTGATGATGCCAGGGCTTTCCCTGTGATGTGATGTGATGTGCTCACTGTGGTGTGTGCAGTCAGTGCAGGTGACTGATGTTGTTCTCTTTCTTCCGATTCCTATCCAGATACATCCACGGCCATAGGAGGGGACAGCTCCACGGACCAGGAGGAGCCACAGAACCTGACAGGGACAGAAGGAGAGGAGTCGGGGGGACCCAGTGGCACGTAGGGTGAGTGGAGCCACACCGAGGAGTCGTCAGCACCATCCCCCAGCTGAGGGCCACAGCAGCTCTGAGGATGACTCCCTTGTGGAGGCGGGTGTCAGCAGCCACCAAACCCCAGCTAGTGAGGCTGTCCCCGCCATCACCACCACTATCACCACCCTCCCATCGGCTCCCATCCCAGAGGTCTGTGGAGGCTCCCGTGTTTGGGAGTATATCTCCTTTGTGCCAGGCACCGCACCCCTGCCCCTGTGTCCCCTGCTGCCCTGAGTGAGGAGTCTGTGGACTTACTTAGACAGATCCATGTAGGGCAGACATCGATGCTGAGTGTCCTCCATGCACACACCACTCTGTTGACGCAACTGGTGTTGTTCATGGTGAGCATTTCATCAGGCATGTTTGCCCTACAGAGGACAAATCAGTCCGTGGCCTCCTACCTGACGGCAGTAGTGTCCCTCCTCCAACAGTCCTGCACCCCTCCTACCCCTGCATCACCCACGATTCCTAGCAGCCTACCTATTCCAAGCACACATACCTGCACATTTTCACAAAGCCACAGACACGGGCAGCACACAAACACCTAAACCAAGGGCTAGACGTACACACAAGCAAGCACAGGGGACTAATACCACACTCACAGGGGATGGTTTGCAGACACACACACAGTCATCCACAAACACCCCGCAGTCCTCCGAAACCTCTCCCTCCCAGTCCCCTTCCCTTGCCTGACCTGCAACCCTATCTCCACAGAAGCTTTTTCTCTGTGACCTTGGCCTCTTCCCCACCGACCCAGCAGATCCAGATTACAAGGGGAAGAGGAAGTCCCCACACACAGAGGGGAGTGCCCCTCACACCCGGACACCCTCCCCTAGATGCGGTCAGACTGAGGCCCCCACCCGCAAGTCCCCCCGGAGCCGGAATAGCAAGACCCCACCACTGCCACGCAGTTCCAAGGCAAATACTCCATCCTCCATCCCCCAGGCCACCACTCCAGAGGTTCCCCCACCACACCCTGCCCTGGGTTCCCCCACCCACAGATACACCATACCCAAAATGCTGAGGCCCTCCCCCTACCACTTGCTCCTCCATACCCGGTCAGATGGTTAGTGCCACTGATGTGGGGACTGTGTCCCCCCCCTGTCCTGCCGACCTCACCTGCACCCCATTCCGCTCACATGGATTTAGGCACTGCAGTGGAGTCCATGACCACCTCGTCTGACTTGGGCACTGCAGTGGGTGTCCAATCCACTCCATCTGACCTGCCCACTGAAGTTGTGCCAGCACCCATCCCATCTGACTTGTGCCCCATAGTTGTGACTGCACCCACCACTTCAGTCAACTCCACTGCAGTTGCAAGTGACTCTCCTGCATCTACCACCCCTTCACTGCCTCCTTCTGCTGCGCCCTGATCCTGTCCCTGCAGTGCCTGGCCTGCCCCCATGTATGCCTCTCCGAGGTGATGTCCCCTGTCCTTCCAGTGCAGGTGAGCAACGTGTGACAGTTGTCATTCAAGTTCACTCCTTGTAATTTGATGATGGACTGGCCATTGGCTTTTTGTTTTAACGGACGTTTCAATTTTCATATGCTGAATAAAGCTTTTTTCTTTATCCTTATGAACTTGATTTAGCTGTACATTAGGTTGATCATGTTTAGCATGCCCTTGCACCTGTAATGCTTGGTCTCCAATGTTGAATACTGAGGTGTTGATGTGAGGTACTCCATGTGGTCCATGAGATATGTATCCTATTCTGGTCGGTATCAATGTCATCCTCTGCAGCTAACTGTGTGTGTCATGATCAACAATTTGTGGACAACTCTGTAAACATTTCATTTCCTTGGCACATCTGTGGCTTGCACCCATGCACATATGATGTGCTTCCCACTGTCCAATTTGTCTATTTCCCTGACTTTGGGCGCATCTCCACTGGACCTACAGGTGTGGGCATCATTGGTATAGGAGCAACTGGGTCCTCTGTGCAACTTGCTGTACATATGTGTTGAGTATGTGCAGATGGCTTAGGGGAGACTCAGGTACCCAGGCTGTTGTGACCAGAGCCTTCATTGTGTGGTAACTGATGGCTGACTGACCAAGCGTTCTGCTGACATGAGTGGGACGTGCTATGACTATGTTTGGCACAGCTGGACTTACACAGGACTTGGGTCCCCTCAGGCTATGTCACAGATGTGCTGTCCCGTGACATAGCCTGGGCCCATGGTGTGTGTTGTATGAGCATGTGTGTGTGTCCACATCCCTTTTCACACACAGGCAGTGTTCCCTTGATATGTTCCTGTTGTTGATGCTTGCTGAGTGGTACTGTGTTCATCCCACAACTTTACCATGGGCTACCAGATGTGTGGGTGCATGACACACTACTGTTAATTGGTGGTTCATCATTGGGATTTGTCTGTTCTGAGTGGTGATGATGATGTGGTTAGACGCAGATGGGACACAGTCAGGGTTCCCCAAGGCACTTGTTTGTTCGCAGTATCATGTAGTTGTCCCTAGGTGGTACCTTTCAGTGATTGAGACATGTGTATGCGTGTGTGACTGCTCCCACTTGTCCGGTTCAGGGCTGCAATGTTTGCAGGTGTCAGCATGTGTGCCTTGTTGTTCTCCTTGGGTTCCGCATTACCCTGGGACTGTGGCAGGTATTCTGAAGGTTACGTGAGCTTTGACTTCATGGCCATGTACCGCATACTGTGCAGTATGTCTGTCATTCACTAGGGTTGTAAACTGTCCTTGTGTGATGAGTCTGTGCACCTTAGTTCCTCCCAACATTCCTGTGTTTGTCACGGGTGCATGTGCAATGTCACCTGTCCATGTGGGCTTCACAGATGCACATTGTTGCAGTTCAGGGTGTGTGGTGTTGAGGGTGGACTGATGTAAATGTTTGCATGGATAGTCTCCTAGCTCCCGTTTGTCCATGGATGTCGGACCATGCTGAGTGATTTGTGTTTGTGTATGTGTGATGTACGTTTGTGGCACAGGACACATGTCTGGGTTTCCCAGTTTGTGCGACATCTACCTTTGTCATCACAGTGGAGGTGGCATGCATGCTTGTGTCACCCCAGTGTCTGGTCCCTGGGGGTAGTGCTGTTGTGTGTCAGTCTCTTGCTGTGTTAGTTGGTGTTAATTTCAGCTTTGTCACAAGTATCTGTTGTGCTCCCTCTCATCTCACAATGCCTGATTGCCCACTAAGGGTGTCCCAATGATGGTTTACTTTTGTATGGCACTGTGTCCACATCTGTGTCACTGTGGTTCAGCCCCCCTCATGTGTTGTGTAGTTGCCTGGAGATACTGAGACACACACACACATATGTTGTGTCAGATGTGCAGTGTGAGGTTGCCTGTTTGTGTTCGTGCATCTGCATCAGTGCATTGTTATTGCTGTTGTGGGCCATTGTCTGGTTGCTGTTTCTGTGATTTTCCCTGCAGTCCCTGTGAGTCAGATCACATCATTGTGCACATTCATCCTGGTTGTTAGGTGCCATTGCTAGCATGAAATGGGAGTTTGTGAGCTGACACCTACAGTCTACACAAGTTGTTTTGATTAGTGTGTCTATTTTCGAGATGTGTGTATGCTTTGTGATGGTCACTTCTGCTCTTGTGTCATTGTACACTGTATGCATTGTCAGCCCCCATGTGTGGTGCTTGTCTGCACATGGCCAGGAGTATGTTTTATTTTCACTGCACTGTTAGCCTCACCACATTTCTGTGGGTATGGGACACAACCACTAGTTTGCCCCAGAAGTGTTTAATGTGTTGGGAGCAGGGATCATACATGCTGTGTGTTATTTGCAGCTTTGACCATGATGACACTTACCTTTTGGTCACTGTGATGAGGGGGGGTTTAGACTCCATCACCACAATGCTCAACATTTGCTGCAGTTTGCAACCCCACACTAAACATTTGTTCTACACAGTGAGGGGGTGTTATTTTTACATTGACACAGTGCTTTAGTGATGCTGGCCTTGTGTAGGGCACACTCATTTGTTGGTCACACATGTGCTGTTAGTTACACTGTATGTTCGAAGTCATAATCACTGTTGTGAATATTTGTCACAGACTACACACTGTTGTCATGATGTTAGGGTGGATGTACTTTGCTGACATACCTAATGTTAGAGTATGATGGATGTGTGACGCATCACCCATCCTATGAGTGGGGGTGGCAGGGGTGATGGGCAACATAAGCCCTAGGGGTGGGGGTGGCAGGGGTGATGTGCAACATGAGCACTATGGGTGGGGGTGGCAGTAGTGATGGGCAACAGGTCCCCTATGGGTGGTGGTGGCAGGGGTGATGGGCAACAGGTCCCCTATGAGTGGGGGTGGCAGGGGTGATGGGAACATAAGCCCTATGGGTGGGGGTGGCATTAGTGTTGGGCAACAGGTCCCTTATGGGTGGGGGTGGAAGGGGTGATGGGAATCATAAGCCCTAGGGGTGGGGGTGGCAGTAGTGCTGAGCAACAGGTCCCCTATGAGTGGGGGTGGCAGGGGAGATGGGCAACAAAAGCCCTATGGGTGGGGGTGGCATTAGCGTTGGGCAACAGGTCCCCTATGGGTGGGGGTGGCAGGGGTGATGGGAAACATAAGCCCTAGGGGTGGGGGTGGCAGTAGTGCAGGGCAACACGTCCCCTATGAGTGGGGGTGGCAGGGGTGATGGGCAACATAAGCCCTATGGGTGGGAGTGGCAGGGGTGATGGGCAACATAAGCCCTATGTGTGGGGGTGGCAGGGGTGATGGACAACATGAGCACTATGGGTGGGGGTGGCAGTAGGGATGGGCAACAGGTCCTCTATGAGTGGGGATGGCAGGGGTGATGGGCAAGAGGTCCCCTAGGAGTGGGGGTGGCAGGGGTGATGGGCAACAGGTCCCCTATGAGTGGGGTTGGCAGGGGTGATGGGCAACAGGTGACCTATGAGTGGGGGTGGCAGGGGTGATGGGCAACATAAGCCGTAGGGGTAGGGGTGGCAGTAGTGCTGGGCAACAGGTCCCCTATTGGTGGGGGTGACAGGGGTGATGGGCAACATAAGCCCTATGCGTGGGGGTGGCAGTAGTGCTGGGCAGCAGGTCCCCTATGGGTGGGGGTGGCAGGGGTGATGGGCAAGATAAGCCCTAGGGGTGGGGTTGGCAGTAGTGTAGGGCAACAGGTCCCCTATGAGTGGGGGTGGCAGGGGTGATGGGCAACATAAGCCATAGGGGTGCTGGTGGCAGGGAAGATTGGCAACATAAGCCCTATGGGTGGTGGTGGCAGGGGTGATGGGCAACATGAGCACTATGGGTAGGGGTGGCAGCATTGATGGGCAACAGGTCCCCTATGAGTGGGGGTGGCAGGGGTGATGGGCAACATGTCCCCTATGAGTGGGGGTGGCAGGGGTGATAGGCAACAGGTCCCCTATGAGTGGGGGTGGCAGGAGTGATGGGCAACATAAGCCCAAGTGGTGGGGTGGCAGTAGTGCTGGGCAACAGGTCCCTTATGGGTGGTGGTGGCAGGGGTGATGGGCAACATAAGTCCTAGGGGTGGGGGTGGCAGTAGTGCTGGGCAACAAGTCCCCTATGAGTGGGGGTGGCAGGGGTGATGGACAACATAAGCCCTTGGGGTGGGGGTGGCAGGGGTGATGGGCAACAGGTCCCCTATGGGTGGGGGTGGCAGTAGTGATGGGCAACATGTGCCCGATGGGTGCGGGTGGCAGTAGTGATGGGCAATATGTGTGGGGGTGGCAGGGGTGATGGGCAACAAAAGCCCTATGGGTGGGGGTGGCAGGGGTGATGGGCAACAGGTCCCCTGTGGATTAAGTTGTGGTGCGAATCGTAGCTGATATGCTTGTTTTCTGGATGCTGTGACGTGCCGTACGTGGCGAGTCGTCCGGCACGTAGGAAGTATGCATCGTACTTGTCAGGGCGGAAACTGCTATGGATACTGCTTCCGGGCGACTCGGTTCGGCGTTCGGAGTTACGGCTTGGACGGAGAATGAAGCTTGAATCACAGCCTACGTATCGGTCGTGTTTTTGGCAGTTATGCGCATCGTACTTCATCTACAGGACGTACCGGCTACGGATACGTGTCGGTCGCACGGTAAGGCTATGGACAGCTCTCGGAGAGCTGTCCGACCCGGATCGGAATCGACCCCTAAAGTGCCGATTCCGATCCGGGTTGGAAAGCACTCCGACCGAGCCAGATCCGGAGTGTTTTTCAATACCAATTAATAACTATCTAATAACAATTAAATTACTTCCCACCCTATTCCCCTATAAAGCCACAACCCGCTACAGAAGTAATACGCAAAATTAAAATTAAAATATTTAATAATTCCTAAAAATTATTATTTAGGTGCCGATTCCGATCCGTTAAAAATAATTTGCGTACGACCCGTATCCGTATTTTTTTACGTACAAGTCGTACAAGTACCATACAAACTGCGAAGTACGATTCGTCCGTGAAAAATAACTACGAATAGCGTCGGGAAAAGTGTACGAGAGTGCGTCGGAAAGTTTTTACGTCCGAATATCGTCGGGAAAAGTGTACAAGAGTGAGCCGGACATTTTTACGTGCAAATCGTAAAACACAAGTCCGAGCGCGCAAGCACGATCCCGACCGTCCATCCGAACACACAATCGCACGTAAAATGGCCCGTACAGAGCCAACGCAGTAGCACCCATGTACACGGGTAAACTAATGCCCGTGTACGAGCCATACAGCCCCCCCACCCCCAAATATGTCAGCACCGTACACCACCCTGTCCGCACTGTACCCCAGCCCCACACCTGTACGCGCCGTACCCCCATGTACGTGCCGTACCCCCCCATGTACGCGCCTTACCCCCTGTCCGCACTGTACCCCAGCCCCGCACCTATATGTACCGTACCCCCCATGTATGCGCCTTCCCCCCCTGTACGCGCATCACCCCCGCATGTACGCGCCATGCCTCCGCATGTAGACACCGTACCCCAGGGCCGCACGTGTACGCACCGTACCCCCACCGCATGTACGTGCCTTACACCCCCATGTACGCGCCGTACCTCCGCATGTACGCGCCGTACCCCAGGGCCGCACCTGTACGCACCGTACCTCCACCGCATGTACGAGCCCTCCCCCCATGTATGCGCCCTCCCCCCATGTACGTGCCTTACCCCCCATGTACGCGCCGTACCTCCGCATGTACGCGCCGTACCCCAGGGCCGCACCTGTACGCACCGTAGCCCCACCGCATGTACGCGCCGCACTCCAACACCGTACCCCAGCACCCTCACCCAGCATCACGTATGTACGGATCATACCTACGCGAAAAAGATTCTTACAGAACCAGGACACTGTAAAACAGCACAAGGAGGGTCAATTCGACTCGCACAACACCACAAAACACGTCTACATGACAAAATACATCTCAATGACTGACCTGGCACAGGCAAACAGAGGCCCCAAATCACAACCACCTCTTATAACACACCCACCAAAATTCAAACACAGCCACACCCAAAAATGGACCAATAAAAAGGGTCCACACACAACCCATGAGCCTTTGCTACAGACCCACTGCTGCCAGACCCCACTGAGAAACAACTCCACTGAGAAACAACTCCACATTACTCATACCTCCACTACACCTTCACTCACACTCCTTCACACAACCTCCTCCACAAACATCCCCCTCTTCACATTCACACACACCGTCACATTCACACCCACACACCCACACCCATCCACACCCACACCCACACCCCACACCATGCCCACAGACAAGAATCCAAAGTTCACAACGGCGGAGCTGGACCTCCTTGTCAACGAAGTCATCAGAGTCGAGCCACAGCTGTTTGGAACATTGGTCAGACAGACCAGCATAGCTTAAAAATCTGCCATGTGGCAGAGGATTGTCGATAAGGTGAATGCTGTTGCGCCCATCCGAAGGACCAGGCATGAATGCCAAGCCAGGTGGTACGATCTGCGCAGGGCGGTCAAGAGGAAAATGAACAAAGAGTATGCCCAGAGTAACATCACTGGAGGTGGGCCGCCCCGCAGACCCGTACACTACCATCCCTGGGAGGAGAAGGTGATGGCCCTGCTACTGCCAGTGGCAGTACACGAAGTCGAAGGAGTCACAGAGCCTGGTGAGTACACAAACAACTTACGTAACATGGGGGCAATGGGGTCCAAACCACATATACACCAAATGCATGCAACTTCCCCCAAGCACTCACCGCACACAACCACACTCAAAAACCACGCTCATGCCACTAACGTCTCCATGCACCCTTCACAAATCAAGGCAAGGCCATGTCCAAGGCTACAACAACCACAAACACAAGACTGGATGTCCGGGAGGCTGGGAGGGTGGCCCCACACAACACATTGTGAAAATGAGACGCAGACACCAATGCCCTCAGCCCATATGGCATAGGTACATACCCATGCACAATACACAGGGACTGGCAAAGTACTGACAGGGTAGCTGACACTTGGCCCTGCTGTATGCAGCACAAGGCCCTCCTGGGACCACTGTACACTCAAACACCAACTCCACAAGCACAGGTATCTAGCACAGGAACTCACACTCACTGTCATGCCAGCATGCACCATGAGGGGACAGACACATCACCTGGGAGACCCAATGACAACTCACACTACACACAACAGCACGCCCGGTCACAACCCCCCCCCCTAACACAAGCACACCCCCCCGGAGCAGGCAACGGATTTACACACTCCCACAATGGACATGTGACACAACAAGACCAATCCAGAGCCAAATAAGCATCAGAGCCAACAATCTACAGGTCAAACACTCAGGAGAACATCCCAATCTGTCCCCAGCAACATACCCATCCCCAAGTGGACATTGAGAGGAATGCTAGGCACATCCAACTACCTGGAGGAACTGTGTCAACTTGAATATGTATGAAACATAGATGTCGCATTAAACACCATTAACATTGTCTCTCTCTCACACACAGGGCAACGTCGACGATCTCCCCCCAACACTGGGGGGGAAGAATCACAGCCCAAGCTCCGCGTGAAGATGATCCCACCGGCAGCGACGACTCTCACCACTCCGTGGATGACCCCGACCAACCTGGACCCTCTGGTGTCCACGCCCCTGCAGCACCTGCGTCAGGTACATCTGTGCCAACCACCACCCCCATTCCTGCCACATCCCAGGACACACCCAGGAGCCCTGCTCGCACTGAACAACAGATCTAGTCTGACCAGGAGGGACAAGGTTCTCTGGGCACCCAGGAGGAGGCAGGCAACCCTGCAAATGCCATCCCTCAGGGGTCTCGGAGACCCGATGTGCCAACAAGGGCAGGCCAGGCTCAAGTGGGCAGGAGTGGTGGGAGTCGAGGCAGGCGGAGGCGCGAACCTGACCAGCCAGCTCAGGACACTGGTATGTCACACATACGCAACATCCTGGACTCATACCGGCGTGACACCAGAGGCATCAACCAGGTCGTGTCCAGACTCTCTGAGATGCAGGGGATCCTCTATGAGATTAAGAACCTGCAGGTCGAGCATCATGCCAGTCATCAACAACACCAAGGACAGATGGAGGCTCCTGGCGGTGCACAGGGACGTGAGCCAATCACTCCGTCAGATCGCCCAAAGCATGGGCAACCCTCCCTGTGCCACCAGGCGTAGACCAGCACCAGACACAGGGAGGGAGGAGGAGGAGGAGGATTCGTCTGACAGAGCATCCCCAGCATCGTCAAGGCCTGCATCTGAGGGTCCCCGGAGGAAGGTGGGTCGTCCACGGAAAAGACCGTGAGAGTCAGCGGACCATCAACATCTCCCACGTCACCTGGCCTGGCACCTGGTCCTCTGGCGCAACAGCAGCACCTCATCCAATGACATTCTCTGCCACATGGACTTGCTGGTCACAGTCTGACCAATGATGACCAACACTGTGCCCTGGACTCTGATGACTTCCAATGCCAAGGATACCATCTTCCCCTGTGAACTTTGGATTCTATTCCCCCGGTAGAGCACCTAATTCCATCTACCAAACCACTTACCCCACCGCAAATAAATATATCACTTTGGACATGAGAAGTTCCTGTCATTTTGCATTATTCAACGACATATGTGTGTGGAAATGTCAAACTATGCCTGAGTGTTGAACTAACTCCAGCCATCCATACCCTGGGATCAGAGTCTGGTACAGGACACACATGGGTCACAAGGTTTCATTCAATGTAGGCATGGAGCACAACACTCACCTGTGATGGCCTCTGGCTGCTGAGGGGGTGCTTGCTAAACTGTGCGGAGAGACCTATTTGGGAGATCATCATCAAGGCGTAGAGGTCATGGCTCATGTGGAGGTTCCCGGGGAGGGAGTCCCAGGTATGTGTGGCCAGGTGGGAGAACAATGTTGTGTATGCTGGGGTACGGTGGATGTAAAGAACGGTGGCCAGGGCAAGGTTGGATGCACGGAGATGGCCCAACGGGATGTAGGATGACAGACGTACAAGGTTGGTTGGGGTCGGGGTTGTGGACTGCCTCCTGAGTGTGGGTGGGGAGTGTGGAGGTCATCCTGCAGCAGACAGTGATCCATTGCCGCTATCTATGGTGGACGGTGAGGTGGCTGGGGCGCAGGGTGTTGAATCTGAGGTGTGCAGATGCACCCTGGAAGTGGACCAGTTTCCTGGGAGTTTGGATGTACTTGCTCCGTAGAGGGCAGGGCAGTATTTGACACGGATGTTGTCATGGACCTGGGGGATGTTCTGTCTTTTCTTGGAGTGGATCTATCTGTGGATCATGTGCATAATGCAGAGGGCGTTGCAGCATGAGGTACAGATGGTGTGGACTAGCATGGCATATGTGAGCGAGCCAAACATGATGCACACCATCTTGTGTGTGTGGCCACTGGGTGCTTGTGCAGGGCTCTTGCGGGTGGGACACAGGCACTTGACCCAGCTGGAAGGGGACAATCTTCAGATGATCACCTCAGTCCTGTACAAGTCCAGCCTCAGGTGGCTCGTGTTCAGCCATTCATCAATGGATTTCATGCATACTTTAATGATGGAACTGCCAATGTCTGTGTCTTTGTTGAGGGTGAGGAGCACCTGGCTGTCAATGGCATACGAGCTGATGATGAGGTGCTGTGCGCATGTGATGGTGGAGAGGGGGGTCCTGGACACTCTGTAGATTGACATGCTGAGAGATGATACCTGTGCCATGTCCCAGACGATGACACCATACTACATGCTGAAGCCTTGAGTCCCACTCCCATGCCCTTGCTGGGCTACAGAGCCTGTGGGGAGTATTAGGGACGTGACCTGGTTGGTGTGACAGGGCCTGGAAGGCAGGGCAGCGCAGTGTAGGCAGTTGGAGTTGCACACTCAGCATGCAAAGGTGTCGTGTGTGTGCCCAGGGTATGTCTGACAGCAGGCGTTAGATGTGCGGATGGACATAGCTCGGAGTGTGGCTGATACATCAGACTGTAGTGTGATGTGGGCTATGCAAGGACAGGATGGTGGTGCAATGTGCACCTTGCATGTGCTGATGGTCCAGCCTTTGTCACCGCGTGGCGGCAACAGTGGCATAGACAAGCTGAGGACAGCCAAATGAATGGGTGGAGGGAGGAAGTGAGGAGCATCTTGGAGGCGTGTATGTTGCCAAATCTGGATACTCTGTGGGCCCTTGCTGCAGGGGCCGCAGCAGCAGGCGGCATCTCCTTGCAAAATGACAGAATTTGCACACATAGACTAGGATGTCAGAAGGACAACTGCAACAGGCGCGTGTGTAAAGTAAGGAGTGTCCAGTGTCACATGGCACACCCAGAGACAATGCTTGCACAATCACCAAAGAAGCATGGCACCGGATCAGGAAACTGAAGGCCGACCTGCACACAGGAGACACACCCTCAGCAGCTGTTGATGGCCCATTGTGTGGACCAACATGCCAAAAAACATACACAACCATGTACTTCATGCCCAATAGGGAGCCTAATCCATGAGCAACTGCATGCATGTTGCAAAACTACACATGGACTCCTAAGCATAATCTTCCACAACTATGCCAGATATGCCGCATGCAAAGTGGAAAGAGACCTGCATTGACAGAGATGAGGCACCTTGGAGTGTGACGAACACCTTTATTACTCAGCCTCACACTAAGGGAAATGCATCAATTGGAACAGACTCACAGGTCATTTGGCTGACCATGTGTGACCTACACTAGACACCCCCTTCAACACACAGATGTGTAAATCCTACTGAGCTGGCACACAAGTGAAGGGGTTGAGCCTAATACCCCTTTCTGCACACGGAGAGTCTACAATTCCCCATTGAGCCTCATATGGGGATGTCCCACACTATGTCCACCATTAGCATCCCGTATGTTCCTGAGGGACGTTATACACACATTGATGCCTTCATCAGAATCCACAAACCATTACAGATGACTGTCAGGAAGGGTGACTATGAATTCATGGGAGCCATGCAACACGTCATGTGGCCCATGGTGAGTCGACATGTATGCATGGTAACACAACATGCACAGGAGCAGTCCCCACATATCACAAACATGTACCACCCACAAAATGCCTTGCTGCACTCCTTACCCCAAATGACTTTTCACCATGTCTGTGCATGTAACTCTGATCCAGCACACGTTGCAATACTCATGAGGAATAGCAGGAGGGCAATGATGACATGAGCAGACTACAGCCGCAAGAACCTGGGGAGGCCAGACACACAACAAGTCAGCGAAGAGCTAGTAATCCTCAGACATGTACATGTACTCTACAGGAATGATGTTGTCACCATGCCCTTAATAAATTTAGTGTCCCAGCTAATATGTGTGGAATGACATCATCACTTGAATGACACATCAGAACACACCTCCAAGTCACTTAGCACACAGTCAGCTCGACACACACATTGCAACGCATGCCACACAAGGCTCAAAGTGTGCACACTCAGACACAGGGACTCACCATCATGAGAAGAAGTTGCGGATAAGCTGACTCCGGATGTCCTCATCCTCATCCTCATCCTCACTTGCCCCGTGCCCGAGCCCTTCATCCTCCACGGGTGGATGATCCTGCTCATCCGGATCAAGGATGAGTGGCACGGCCTTCTCCACTGCCATGTTGTGCAGCATGCAGCACACAATGAAGATTTTGCAGACCTTCACTGGGGCATATGGGAGGGCGCCGCCGGTCTTGTGGAGGCACCAGAATCTGCTTTTCAGGAGTCCAAACGTCCTCTCAATCACACGCCTCGTCTGCCCATGGGTGTCGTTGTACCGGTGTTCTGCGGCTGTTCTGGGGTTGCGGAGAGGCGTCATCAGCCATGGCATGTTGGGAGAGCCAGAGTCCCCCACATGGAAACATCATGTGAAGAAGTGGGTCAGGAGATGCCGTAAGATACAAAGATAGCACTGAACTCAGGACTAACAGAGTATACCCACCAAGAAATGCTCGTTCCGCGTGCAGCTGCAGCATCATTTCTGGCACCCTGCTACGCCTCATGATGTATGCATCGTGTGCGGACCCTGGAAAACGTGCACAGACATGGGAAATCAGCATGTTAGCAAGACACACCACAAGGGCATTAATGGAGTGGTAATGTTTTCTGTTTCTATAGGCTACCTCCTGTGCCTGTGGTGGTACCAAAGCCACATGTGTCCCATCAATGGCCCCAATTACATGAGGCATCCCTCCCAGGGCATAGAACTCACCCTTGACACCTGTCAACTGCTCACGAGTGGGAAAATGGATGATTTCATCCAGATGCACCAACGTGGCTTCTATAACATCATGCAGGACACGGTTGAACATTGTCTGGGACATGCCACCGACATCAGCTATGGTCAATTGAAATGTGCCGGTGGCAAAAAAATGTAGGGCTGCCATCACCTTCACCTTGGGGGTCAGAGCTGTAGGATACCTGTGTTGTGGTTGGAGGTGTGGTGCAAGCCGGCGGGTCAAGTCCTCTATCAACTCTTGCGAGAAGCGGTATCTGCGTATGCAGTCATGTTCACGCATGGCATCCAGGTCTGGCATTCATCTGGGGAGAGGCGGTGCCCTGCAGAGATTTGGAAGGAATAACGAAGAGTGAGTACATTACCACACCAATGTCACTGAGGTGAGCACATGTTCAACAGCTAATACACATCTGCTTAATACAGAGTCTGTGCTGTGCAATACATCCAGGACACGTGGGCCAGCCAGGTGATACTCCTACGAAGAGCCAGCCACAATAGTTGCATGGCAATATTGACGTGACATGCCATTAAAATAGCTGTGGGCCAGTGTAAGTGACAAGCCAGACACATTACATGAGTGACAGACATCCACATATCAGCATTTGAAGGATGTCATCTCATACAGACAGCTGGCGGGAGTCTAGACGCACAGGTCTCACATGTCATCTGGAAAAGGACAGATAACACACATTTCCATGAAGGGGTCCATGTCAAAAACTGATGACACAGACATTGAGAGAACGCAGATATTGCCTCATGTCAGGAAGTCATCTTCGAACCATCATGACACATGTAACGTGTGAGTCCACATGTGGCATGGTGTGCGTATATGTGTGTCATGCACATATGCACACATTGGATGCTGCAACAGCAGATGGAGTTGACAGAACACCAACGGAAAGCTCATGGGAACACATGACACACACATGACATAGTCACATCGTGGCACGCTGGGAGTCACATGTCAGGTGTAATTATCTGTGTACCTGGCATCAGGGGACAGTTGCGGTGTTGCTGACTGTGCCACACCAGTGATGCAGTGCTTGACACGTGTGTCGTACATGCACACATGTGCAAAGTGTGAAGGGGAAGTGTGCCACGTAGTGCCCCATCACACATGACATGTGTAAACAGCTCATCACACATCTATTGTGCCACAACATGAGGTGACATGTGCCACATCACTGCCTGACACACCTAGGCCCTGCACATGAAGGACTGCACTGACAATGACTTGATGTACAGCCTTGTGCGAGTCTGACACCTCCATTCCTTTCGTGTGCGCCTCCTATCACCAGTGTAAGCAGTGAAACGCAGTACACACGCTCTGAGGGCGTGTGTAGGGCCCATACTCACGCGTGAGTACCTGCCGTACACGTGTGAGTACGTGCCTATCACTATAGTTGGGGGTACCGTAGGGCCTAGTGATACGGCACGTACTCACGCGTGTACGGCCGGTACACGCGTGTGTACATGCCGTATCACTCGGACCTACAGTAACACGACTATAGTGATAGGCACGTACTCACGCATGTACGGCCCATACACGTGTGTGTACGTGCCGTATCACTCGGACTTACAGTAACACGACTATAGTGATAGGCACGTACTCACGCGTGTACGGCCCATACACACGTGTGTACGTGCCGTATCACTCGGACCTACAGTAACACGACTATCATGATAGGCACGTACTCACGCGTGTACGGCCCGTACACGCGTGAGTACGTGCCGTATCACTAGGCCCTACGGTACCACCAACTATAGTGATAGGCACGTACTCACACGTGTACAGCCCGTACACGCGTGAGTACGGCCCGTATCACTAGGCCCTACGGTACCCCCAACTATAGTGATAGGCACGTACTCACACGTGTACGGCCCGTACACGCGTTAGTACGGCCCGTATCACTGTAGTGATGGTGCCCTAGGGGTACGTGTGAAACGCGCTGTACCTGTGTGGGGATTTAAGAATTACAATGGGGACACATGAGGGACAAGTATTAGGGCCTAAATGCATGCTGGTTGTCATGGATACCGAGTTTCAAGTTCAAAATTTTACACCATGTGGTCTGGAAAAATCAGTTTGCCACATTATACATTGTTGCGAAGTGGTTGTTGACTTGACATGATGCTGCAAAATCGAAAGATGCAAAGGCTGTAACTGGTGTATGTTTAAAGGGATTGGAGGAAACGTAGGATGCAAATGAGTCTGATCAATCACTCTGTACTCCTGTAAATGAAATAGGCCAGCAAGGCAGATATAAGGCAGGCAGAACCCATGAGAGGGCACTTGCCTGCACAACATGTCAGTCGATACCACTGCTGCTGTATTGTCTCCCTCTGGCACCATGTCAAGGACTGTGGAGAGGGCCCAGCCTTTCACCCAGGAGGAGAACGAGGCCCTGCTGGATGTGATCCTCCCACGGTACCCCATGCTGTATGGTCGACCAGGGGAGCAGGTGAGTGCTGACTCCACTACCTTTGCCTGTGCACCTTTATTGTGTCTGTCACTTCTGGCATTGTAGCCAGGTGTGACAGACATGCAATGTTGGTTGGAGTGGGTCCCGGGGTGGGGGATGGCTTATGTCTCTCATGCAGGGCTTGATGTAGTTCATGTGTGCACTCCTCACTTGCATTGTGCTTACTGTGAAATTCACTGCATAGTGCATGGCACATTCCGCCAGCCTAATCCTCTTGGGCGTTCTTGTTCTATTGTCCTACAGTGATTCAGTGGTCACCCCGGTGTGACAGGTGACTGCACCCACAGATGTGTGTGAGAGTTGAGTGGAGCTGTGGTGAGAGTGGTGAGAGTGTCCAAATGATGTGTACGCCCCCTGGACATTGATGTGTGTGAATGTTCCTTGTCATGTGGGTGAGTGTCTATGTGGAGTGTTGCACCACAGCTGCATGGAGGAGGCAACTGCTCAATCCATCTGATGAGTGAAGTAAGCCGTGCTGTGTGTCTGACTTGCTGAGCTAGCCCCACACCTGTGACCCCCCCTGGCAAGTGGCACATGTGCAGAGTGAGGTTTGCATCCACTGTTGCCAATGGCAGGTGATTGATGTGTGCCTGTGTGTGTCTGTGTACTCTGCTGAGGTTTCGTCAGTGGCCTGGGGCATGTGACTGCTTTGCGGTGCTGTCCATCAGCCTTGTGTTGCTTGGGATGCACAGTGTGTGCCATGATCAGGGATTGTTTCGCACCCCTCATGCCACCTGTGTACTTACTATGCCATGTAGTGCATTGGTGCGTCCCCAGTGGAAAAAGTCCCTATGACTAAGGTGCTATTACTTGCCAGCATACTATGCCCTGTTCAACAAATCTAAGATGTTCAAATGTGTGTCTCTGTGACATGGTGCAGGTGTAGTGATGTTGTCCCACTTTGTCATCCACACAGGTATCCCCCTACCACAAGGGGAAGATCTGGAAGGATGCCGTCAAGGCCGTGCAATCGGTGGAGGATCGCAGTCGGCGCCTGCCACAAGTGAGGAAGAGATGGCAGGACATCCAGTGCTGGACCCGGAGGATCGCCCAGGTCATGCTGAAGGACTCACCTCCTCGCAAGCATGGCGGGCGCCGGTGCCTGACCCACCAGATGCAGCGTATCCTGGCGGTGGTCTTCCCTGACCTGGATAGGCGGATACAGGAGTTACAGCAGCAGGAAGGGGATAGGTACATGTGTGTTTGTTGTGTGTCGCCAGCTTTTGGAGCTGCTCAGTCGCCTGGATACACTGTCAGGCTATATATGTGCAGTGCATATCCTGTACCCCAAAGTCAACCTGTGCTGTTCTTCCTCCCTTCCCTTGACATGTGTTACCTGGTCTGTGTGTTATCACTATTGCACAGGGTCATCTAGGCTGCCAGTATATCAAGGTGTACACTGCTTTCAGCATCATGTGTGGGGGTGGTCTGCCTGTGCCCTGTCCTGTTCAGTCATTTGGGGGTGCATAATTGTTGGCACTGATGCTGAGTCCCAACATAGGAGTGTGAGGGTTCAAATGAACAGACTTGCTGCATGCATTACCAATGTTGTGGCCTCAGACATGATGTGCATGAGTGGGATATATGCATAGTGCTGGGACGGTTGCTCCTGTAACAGTCAGCTCATTTCAGGACCATGGAGCAGTGTGCACACTACAGTCCCCTGACACAGCCTGTCCTCCTACTCATGTGTGTGATCCAACACTGTGCACATTCACTGTGGGTTCATCATGGCTCTGCCTCTGTGGCATTGTTCCCTGGCCTAGGTAGTAGTTTTCACATGTGTGATACATTTGCCCACTGGAAAGGGATACACCAGTTTGCTTGTGCATACTCACACTGGGCAGTGCCTGTGTGGCTATTCACAACAATCTGTTGATGTTTGTTTGTGACCAATATGTTTTGGCAGCCCTACAAGGTGATGTCATGTTAATGAAGCTAGTTTTCAAGCACAGTTATTGTAACCCTGAATAAGAGGTTTCACTTCTTGATCGGTATCAGTCACATTGACTCAGGTATGGGTGGGGTGTGTGCGGGAGGGGCGTACATGTTCAACCCTGATGTTTCATTGCCAGTTCTGACTTGTGTGTGATGATTCGCAGTACAGAAAGTCATCGTGCAGTGCCCCCGTGATGTTGGCCAGTGCTTAATGTTCGTGCTTCATTGCCTGTGTCAGTTTTTGACAATCATGTATACTGCTTGTACATTTTTGGCACCTGTGCGGGGTTCAGATGCTACACAGTTGTGACTGTGTGTGCTGACATCTGTGGGTACATTCTGGCTTGCCATGAGGGGGAACCCACAGTACAGCTAGGCTTTTTTGCTAAACAATTGCAGGCCCATTAGCTTATGCATTGTCCTGGGTGTGGACATGTGTGCCACTCCAGATGACAGTCAGTAGGTCATATGTGTAGCCAACTGTGTGATCAGGTGACGGATAGCCATGTGACAAATTACATTATTCAAGTTGTTACTCCGAGAAAATGTCCATTGGCACTCACTACACCTGTCAACATGTCTCAATGTTTCATATGCTTGACCTTGTTGTTTGGTTGTGAAGGACAATGATGTGCCTGCATGACAGATGTCTCCCAAGGAAGTGCACAAGACACCACCTTTACACTTTCCAGGGACACGCTGGCACATTTTAAAGTCAGGCACAGTTTGAACAAAACTTGTTTGGAGTTCATATACATATACATGTTCCCACAGTGTGCTAGCATTTGGGTTAGTCCTTGGTTGTTGCTGATACCAACTTACGAGTGTCAAGTCATCCAGCCCACCCTGGTGCCATGTATATGTACTTACTGATACACCATTTCTGCCTAACAGTGGCTGATTTGAATGAGTCTGGCAGCTCAGACAATGACTGTGTACATGTAGTTTGGTGTGCACCTCCTTGTGTGACTTCTGCTATACAGACACATGTGTGTTGTGTTCACAGAGTGCCACATTCACACATGCTAGACATGTCCATTGTGTAAATGTTAGAATTGGGAATCTCTGGTTGGCACAGGTATGCACTTGTGACAAGCAGGGACTCTTACTTCTAAGTCAGAGTAAGGGGATCACCCTTTCAAATAACCCCTGCTCACCCTTTAGGTAGTGTGGCGCAAGCAGTCAAGACTATTCTCAGGGCGTCATAGGTTAAGCATGTGTGAACACATACAGTAATACAATGACACACCACAAATGGACACCAGTCAAGGTTGTATCACAAATAGTTTTCTTTATATAAGGCTTAGCACAAGACCAGAATAACGAATAAAATGACCACAGTATTATTTTAAAGTTCAATGTTCTTGTAGAAAGGCTTAGAATGCAAAAATAGGCTTCTTTTAGTTAAAATATACTTCTTTCACATAAGTACGCTTCTGTCAAGGCTCTGTACGGTTCGTACCTGGATGTGCGACTCGTTGGTGTTCAAAAAAAGGGAAGTACGAGTCCAACAATCGTTGCGGACTCCGGGGTCCGTGGCATGCACTCTGCGGTGCGAACAGAACAAAGTACCTTGGTGTTGTAGGGTCCGCGACGGACAGTGCGGGACAAGTCGATGGGTCCAGGTCGTAGCTCGGCAGTGTATTCGGATGCTGGTCGGGTCGCGGCGTCGGGACGCGGCGTTGGTACGGGACCTTCAGTGATACGTGCGGATGGCCCGGATCGGCTTGCAGAGTTCGTGGCGTTCGGCGTTCGAGCCGTACCTTCGGTGCGGATAGGCGGCGACACTCCTCGGCGAGCCGTACAGCGTACGGGGAGGATCAGTGTGATGCGGCTTCTCGGCTCTAAGTACGGCATGGTGCAGTACGTCTTAGCAGCGTACAGACCGTACCTGCGGGACAACGAAGCTTGGGTCCGGCGTACAGGATTAGGCAGCCAGGGCTGTACGACTCGAATCAGCGGGGAAGGTTAGGTGCGATGCGGCCGGGAGGGATACGGTGCGTACTAACGCTTTTAAATCAGCGTAGACACGCGGTGCCGGGCGGCAAAGACACGGCTTCGCGGCGGATGGGGTACGAGTCGTACTGGGGCCAAATCCAGCAGGAAACAAGCAAGAATTGTCCAGGCAACTCAATTTTGGAAGGCAGATGAGTCCAATGGTCCTGGGACTCAGTTCAGGGGGCAAGCTCTCTTCCAAGCCCTTGGAGATTGTTGAAACAAAGTTGCAAAGTCTCTTTTAGTCCTTTCCTCTACTTTCTCAGCAAGGCAACAACTGCAGGCCAATCCCCCAGGTTAGGGAAAGTTACTCCTCCTTCAGCTTCTTCCAGGTCCTTCTAGTCAGGCAGAGTTTCTTCGTGGTTCAAGCAGGATCTGATTTCTTAGGAGCAGGGCTCCTACATTTATACCCAGTTTCTTTTGCCTTTACAGGCCAGGGGGGCCTTTGCCTAATCCCAGTCCAGTTCTTTTCAGTGAGGAGCACTTTGTTGTTGGGACTCTGGCTTCTTCTTTCAGCAGGCAGGGCAGAGACATCAGACGCTCCCCAGGGGCTGGAGCCAGCATTGTGGTGGCAGAGCACGGCCCTATTCAGAGTCAAGGTGCACTCCTCCCACCCATCCTGGTGTAATCTCTCTATTCACCACCTGGCAGCCCCAGCCTGTCTCCTGGAACTTCCCAGCCCTGTCACTCAAGCTACACACAAAAAAGACAGCCCTCCCAGCAGAGGCGGACTGAAATGGTTAGGCACGCAAAGGCTAACTTTCTAAAAGTAGCATTTGCAAACCCAGGATATTAAAATAACCTTTGCTAAACGATGTATTTTATTAATCTGAGTTCAGGCATACTAAACATGAATTTCTACCATGCTTCCTGAGCCTGCTAGGATTATAGAGTGTTATAATCTAGCAGCCCATTCTGGCCTATGGAGAGCAGGTAGCCTTACAATAGTGAAAAACGAAAATGGCTGTAATTCACTATTAGGACATGCCACACACTTCAGGGCATGTCCTACCTTATCCTTACAATGCACCCTGCCCTAGGGCCCACCTTAGGGGTGACTAATATGCAGGTAAGGGAAGGTTTAGGGACTGGCAAGTGGGGACACTTGCCCAGTCAGCATGACAGTACCAGACTGCATGCAGGTTCTGCAATGGCAGACCTTAGACATATTTTACCAGGCTGCTTCTGTGGGGGGCACAACCAGTGCTGCAAGCCCACTAGCAGCATTTGGATATACAAGCCCTTGGCACCCCTGGTGCACTCTACTAGGGACTGATAGTAAACCAAATAAGCCAAACATGGAAGTCAATTCACATAATACATTTTCCCATAGGGAGCACTTGCCCTGTGGCAGTGGATGGCAGTGGCACAGGGCCCTGAGCAGCTAACACCAGCACAAAAATACATTGAGGCACAGACAAAAATGGAAGGGTGACCCACGCCAATGGTGCCAGGTCTAACAGTAAAGGGTTGTGATTCTCCAGGAGTCACAATGTATTTCTTTGGGGTGTCAAAAGTACTCACACGTCTCTGAGTGTGGGGACACCTTCTGCATTGGCATGTGGTATTTGGCCTTGGGTGCGACAATACTGTTTGTTTCACAGTGAACAAGAGGTGGCATGCCTTCACAGTCTTGCTGTGCTCAACTGATCCCAGACACTAGCTTCTCATGATCTTGTGATTTCAAGTTATTTGCTGTTGTGTCCTAATTTTCATTGTTTCCAAGTGGCATGGTGGGTCAACCAACTGGGGAGTGCAGGGCTTACATATGTGGGGAGTATCCTAGATGTTACTCATGATGCCTTTCCTGATATGCACAGTTGCCTATTTTGTTTGGACTCATGTGTCAGATGTATACAGGTGACTGATTTTTTCCTGTCTCTTCACCTTGCCCACAGCATCATCGGAGGACACCGAGGGAGACACCGGCACGGACGTGGAGGAGGGATCGAGCAGTGGTGCCACCACTGCTGAGGTGTCGGTGGAATCTAGTGGCACGGAGGGCGAGGGGAGTGAGGCAGAGGACCTGCCCATGACCAACACTGACTACGAGGCAGACGGGTCCGAGGCTGAGCTCCCAGAGGGGGCGGAGGCTGCTCCCACAGCTGAAAGCAGCAGTACATCTCTCGCCGCCCCCTCCATTCCCATCACCGCCCTCCCACTTGCTCGGGTCCCTTCTGTCCGTGCTAGGCCACACCGTGTCTCCTTCGTGCCAGGCACTGCACCCCCTGCCCCTTTCCCCCCTGCTGCCCTCACTGCCGAGTCTATGGACATTCAGCGGCAGTTGCAAGTTGGGCAGACATCGATCCTGGCTGTCCTCCATGGCCACACCAGACTGCTGACCCAGATGGTGTCGTACATGGAGGGCATGTCATCAGCGATGTCTGACCAACGGATGTTACTGAGGTCCCTGGACTCGTCACTGACGGCAGTAGCGAGTCACCTGCAGCGCTGCGTCCCCCCCTACCCCTGCCCCATCCACAAGTCCCACACCCATGCCTGTCCCAAGCACACCAAGACATCCACACACACGCACCCCACCAGACAGAAGCAGCACACCACCACGTAAGGGCAAGCGCACACCTCCTGACACGCACACTCAGGGGGTAGCAGGCACACCCGCTGGGTCTGGGGCACAAAGGCAGGCACGCAGCCACAGTCCTCGTCCACATGACTCACTCCCCAGTCCCTCCAATGTCACTCCCCTTGGCTCCCCTGCCCCAGATTCGGAGAAGGAGGACTACTTTGCTGGGCTGGGCCTCAGCCCCACTAGTTCACCTGGACGCAAACGGTCAAGGCACTCCACGGGTAGGGGAGTTAAGTCCCCCAGCCCGTCCACCACCTCTCCCAGTAGCGCTGCAACCCATCCCTCCGACCCCCCCCCCTCCTTGGGGCCTGTTGTTTCTCCGGGTGCAGGGGACACGCTTGAAGAACTGGCAGAAGTGTGCAGCGCCGAGCTCGCCTCCACCTTTGGCGCTGCCCCACCCCCTGTGGTGGAGTCGTCCGTCCCTGCACCCACCACACCTACCCTTCCCCCTACTGTCCCTGCGGTGCCTGGTCCTTCCACACATGATGCCCCCCCCCCAGTCGACGACACAGTTTTGTGATGTGCAGGCAAGCTAGGGGAGACACATGGCCATGTGTCCCCCCCAAGGACTGATGATATGGACTGGCCATTGGCGTTTGTGAATATTCTCGTTTATACATTATTATTTTCATGCTGAATAAAGCATTTTCTTTTTCGTTTGAAAAGTCTTGCATTTCAGGTATTGATGTTGATGCTGATGCTACAGGAGTTGGGGTTGTGGGCATGTGTTATGTTTCAGGGAAATGTTGTAGTCTGCTGCTCATGGGGTGGAACCTGGTATCTGCGTGCCATCACAAGGTCTCTGCAAAGATTATTTGGAGTGTATGCTCTTTGTGTTTGGAGACATTGTCCCAAGGAGTGTTCCTTCCTCTGTGGCACCTGACATCTCCCCTGCAGAGAGTTGCACAATTGTTGTGTTGCCCTGTGTCTACATTTCCTTTGTTGGTGATGGATCCCTTCAACTCTGGCCATGCCTGCTCAGCAATGTGTCCGGCTGCATCGTCTGTGCCATCCTTGGTACTCACTGTACTTGTGTCTAGGGTATTATGCCATGCCTTCATGGATAAATTGTCCCTTTTCCGCACAATGCATGTGTGTAATCCCAGCCTAGTACACATCTGGTACTTGTTCTGCTGGGTATTTGAACACCTGACTCACAATTGTGGCCATTGTATCTGTGGGAACTCCACCCTATTCCTTCCATGACAGACAACATCTTGGTGGCTAGCCCAGCACCTGAACATTCCTATCAGTCCTGGGATGTGCGTGACAGTGTGTGTTCTCTTTGGCTCTCTTAGTTTATTAGGCAGTGACATGACTATACAGTCTTGTGGCATGATCTCAGTGTGTGTATTGTGCTGCATCTGCCAGGGGTGGGTATGCATGTGTTATTTGTCCTCACACCCACATGTGGTGTGTCATGCAGTGGGGGAAAGACATCCATCCTCCTGGGAGTGGGACACTGCTGTCAGTGATGTGTTGTTATGGCACTATCATCATTGTCCTAAGTTAGGGATACGTACATTCACCCATGGAGCTGTGGTCATGTGATAATGATGTACACCCCCCCCATGTCTCTGTCCACTGCTGGGAGTCCTCTGCACCCACCCCCATGTCTCTGTCCACTGCTGGGAGTGATGGGCACCCACCCCTCACATGTCCCTGTCCACTGCTGGGAGTCCTCTGCACCCACCCCCATGTCTCTGTCCACTGCTGGGAGTGATGGGCACCCACCACTCACATGTCCCTGTCCACTGCTGGGAGCGATAGGCACCCACCCCTCATATGTCTGGGCACTGCTGGGAGTGATAGGCACCCACCCCTCATATGTCTGGGCACTGCTGTGAGTGATAGGCACCCACCCCTCATATGTCTGGGCACTGCTGGGAGTGATGGGCACCCACCCCTCATATGTCTGGGCACTGCTGGGAGCGATGGGCACACACCCCTCATATGTCTGGGCACTGCTGGGAGCGATAGGCACACAAGCCTCATACGTCTGGGCACTGCTGGGAGTGATAGGCACCCACCCCTCATATGTCTGGGTACTGCTGGGAGTGATAGGCACCCACCCCTCATATGTCCGGGCACTGCTGGGAGCGATAGGCACACACCCCTCATATGTCTGGGCACTGTTGGGAGCGATAGGCACACACCCCTCATATGTTTGGGCACTGCTGGGAGTGATAGGCACCCACCCCTCATATGTCTGGGCACTGCTGGGAGTGATAGGCACCCACCCCTCATATGTGTGGGCACTGCTGGGAGCAATAGGCACATACCCCTCATGTGTCTGGGCACTGCTGGGAGTGATAGGCACCCATCCCTCATATGTCTCTGTCCACTGCAGGTATTCCTCTCCACCCACCCCCATGTCTCTGTCCACTGCTGGGAGTGATATGCACCCACCCCTCACATGTCCCTGTCTACTACTGGTATTCCTCTGCACCCACCCACCCACTTGCGCCCTTGCTGTGGTGTACTGCTGTCCTGGGCATACACCACCCCCAATTTACAGCTGATGTGCTGCACCAAGCCGTACACCTACATCCGTGGCGTGTGTACGCCTTGTATCCATCATGTAATGGGGCTGTAGGGGTACGCGTGGTACGGCCCGTACCCACGCTCTGTCCATACCACCATTGTAGTGGTGATGTAGGGGTACGCGTGTACGGACCGTACCCACGCACTGGGGGCGTGGGTACGGGCCGTACACGCGTACCTCTACATCACCACTACAATGGTGGTACGGACCGTACCCACGCTCTGAGGGGCGTGGGTACGTCCTGTACCACCATTGTGGTGGTGACGGGTACGCGTCCACGTCCACTTCCGTTGTGGCGGGACGTGGGATTGGTGGACACGCCCCCCGAAGTGACCAGACCATGGAGGTAATTAATGTGCAGGATGTATTAGTATTTTGTGGGGTGTGGGTTATGTTTCCTGCCCCTTGCACCCCCCCCTTTGCCCCTGGGCGTTGTTCTGACCTTCTGCGGCATCTGCGTCGGTTTCTGAACACGAGGTCGTAGGTTATGAGGGCCGGGATGACGCGTAGGTTGGGGTCCATCGCTGTCCGTCGCGTACCGGTGCTCCTTGTTCGCGTCGTCCTCAATTTCCCGGCAGTTTTTGGCTCCCGTAAAAAAAGCTACGTGCGGAGTGACGTCGGCACGAATCGTACTTGCTGGTCCGTAAAACGCTGCCTGACTCCATCCGGACGTCACGTATGCGCCGTCCAGTATCAGATTTGTATGTATTTTTTTGCCGGTCGGTGTTTTTTACGACTCGTACGGAAATGGTATTTCTGTGCGAATCGTACTTGCGAGTTTGTAAGGTGTTTTTCCCGGGTACGAGTCGGACGGAGAAAACGCTCCGTACGACCATTTGTACCCGGGTTTTACAGGATCGGAATCGGCACCTTAATGTACTGTAATTAAATGACTTCCCACCCTAATCCCCTATAAACCCACAACCCACTACAGAATTAAATGACACAAAAATTAAATAACAGAAAATTCAGTACTTTAAAAATTTTCAAACATACATTCCAAAATGAACACATACTTTTAGCACATATACTAACACTTAAAACACTATAAAAAAATCGATATTTTTAACAACTATATTATGACTGTCGATATTACTTACTTCTATATTATTTAAATCGATATTTCTTTCCTGATTTTTGATATTCTTCACCACTATATTTTGGCAATTCGATATTCTGTCCATTTTATATTAAAAACTCGATATTCTGTCCAGTCGATATTTTTTATTTGATATTATCTCTGTTTACCATGCTTGGCTGCCATTATGCCGCTTTTGCACATGACACTACACGGCTCTGTTCTTGTGTAATACTTTGTTGGTGCTGCTTCACATGAGAACTATCTACCTTTCACATATGCAGCTGGGCGGATCACTGACAAAATATCGAAGGTCAAAAAATCGACCTACAAAAATATCGGAGCAAAAATATCGATGTCAAGAATTTCGACATCCTATCTACTACATGGTAAGTACAAAAATATCGAAAATAAAATATAGAATGTCAAAAATATCGTTTTTTAAAATATAGCGTATTTTTTAGTAAAAAAAAAAAAATAGTTAAATAAACCAAATAATACTTATAAATAAAATAAACATAATCAAATATATTTTATAATGTTTAAAATTAATAATTAATATATATAATTTAATAAAACATTAACTAAACATATACATATAATATATAATATATATACTCACTTAATCAGTTTTAATAATTGTTTTAATTACTTATAAATTATTAAAAATTATTATAAATTGCAAATACATCATACACATAAAACAATAACATGAATAAAAATTAAATTATTATATATAACACATTTAAAAATTACATTTAATTTGAATATTGTTAAAATTAATTATATATTACATTAGCTAAAATAATACAAAAAATATTAAATAGCACAGACAATTAAACTACTACTCCAGCTCCAAAAAAAAACAACAGTAAGGAAAATGTTGGATAGCGTAGGGGGATAAATTACTATTCCAACTCCAGAGAGTGCAACAGTAGAGAAAGTGTTGGATAGCGTAGGGGTAAAAATTACTATTCCCACTCCAGAGAGTGCAACATTAGGGAAAGTGTTGGGTAGCGTAGGGGTAAAAATTACTATTCCAACTCCAGAGAGTACAACAGTAGGGAAAGTGTTGGATAGCGTAGGGGTAAAAATTAGTATTCCCACTCGAGAGAGTGCAACAGTAGGGAAAGTGTTGAATAGCGTAGGGGTAAAAAATTACTATTCCAACTCCAGAGAGTGCAACATTAGGGAAAGTGTTGGATAGCGTAGGGGTAAAAATTACTATTCCAACTCCAGAGAGTGCAACAGTAGGGAAAGTGTTGGATAGCGTAGGGGTAAAAATTACTATTCCCACTCCAGAGAGTGCAACAGTAGGGAAAGTGTTGGATAGCGTAGGGGTAAAAATTACTATTCCAACTCCAGAGAGTGCAACAGTAGGGAAAGTGTTGGATAGCGTAGGGGTAAAAATTACTATTCCAACTCCACAGAGTGCAACAGTAGGGAAAGTGTTGGATAGCGTAAGGGTCAAAATTACTATTCCAACTCCAGAGAGTGCAACAGTACAGAAAGTGCTGGATAGCGTAGGGATAAAAATTACTATTCCAACTCCAGAGAGTGCAACAGCAGGGAAAGTGTAGGATAGCGTAGAAGTTAAAAATAACATACTTATAAATAAAATAATGATTTAAAATAATTAGTGATTTAATTATTAAATAACTCAAAATTATTTACAAATACCAATACATTATGATTACAAACATAACTACCAATTAATAATTAATTAACAATAAATTAATAATAAATACCAATACAAAATAATTAATAAATATTAATTACCCAATAATAAATTTAAACAATAAAATATTTTTCATAACCAAAAACATATGAATTATTAACCCTTTCGCTGCCAGGCCTGTTCCCCCTCCTGTGCCAAGCCTTTTTTTGGCTATTTGGGGTAGTGCGTGCTTAGGCCCCTGTAACTTTTTGACCACATTAGGTATCCACGCCAAATTTGCGTCCTTTTCTTCCAACATCATGGGGATTCTAAAGGTACTCAGGGTTTGTGGATTCTCCTAGAGGGGTTACAGAAATGAGCCAAAATACAGCAAAATTTTGTTTTTTTTCGGAACAATTGGAAAAACGGGCTGCAAATGAAAGCATCTGGGTTTTTCCCTGCAAATGTTATCAAAAAAGGGTTTGTAAGGTTGAAATCACCATTTTCCCAGCTTTTCCGGGATACCAGACTTTTGTCAGAAACCCAACATTTTTTACACAGTTTTGGCATTTTTCTGGGACATAGCCTATTTTTGCTATTTTTTGTGCTTTTGACCTCCTTCCAGTTAATGGCAGAAATGGGTACAAAAGCAATAATGGATCCTGGAAAGCTATACATTTTCACAAAGAAGACAAAATTCTGAATTCAGCAAGGGGTCATTTGTGTAGATCCATCAAGGTTTTCTTATAGAAACTAACAGTTAAATATAGGATAAATTGAAAATTAGTTTAAAAAAACAGCATTTTGTGTCAACGTTTTCACCTGTAACTTCGTCTAAATATGACAGCTCTTTGAAAGCAATATACCATTACATCCGCTGGACATTACTGGTTGTGGGGATATATAGGACTTGTAGGTTCACCAAGAACCCGACGAACGCAGAGCCAAAAACTGAGCAGCAACTTGCAATGGTTTTTTATTATGTACCGGGTATATAGTAATTATTCTGTAAAAATGTGTACATGGAAAAATCGGTATGAAAGACACCTATGTATTTCTGAAATGGGAACAAAATATAGAGTTTAGAAACAATAGATATTTGCACATTTCTGAAATTGGGAATACTCATACTAGCATGAGAATTATCAGTCATTTTTTAGAATGACTTCTTTTTTACACAATATCTTTCATTTGGAAGGCAGAAATGCATCGAAAGTCAATAGATAATAACAGTTCCTTTACAAATCTGAATTACCCAAAGTCTCCCGATAAAAATGGTACCTCACTTGTGTGGGTAGGCATAGTGCCCGCGACAGGAAACGGCGCAAAACGCAATGTGGTCACAACTCAATATCTCAGTGAAAATGTACCCTTTTTTGGCAAAGTGCCTAGCTCTAGTTTTTGAACCCTAGCTCTGCGGGCACCTTGAGAAACCTAGCAAACCTATACATTTTTGAAAACAAGACACCCAGGGGAATCCAGGATGGGGTGACTTGACTGCCTCCCACCAGGGTCTGTTACCCAGAATCCCTTGCAAACCTAAAAAATTGTCAAAAAAACACATTTTCCCCACATTTCTGTGGTGGAAAGTTTCGGAATCTGCGTGGATCCACAAATTTCCACCCACCCCGCGTTCCCCAAAGTCTTACGAGAAAAACGGTACCTCAGTTGTGTGGGTCGGCCTACTGCCCGCGACAGGAAACGGCGCAAAACGCAAGGTGGTCACACCTCAATTTCGCAGTGCAAAATTACCCTTTTTTGGCAAAATGTCTAGCTGAAGTTTTTGAACCCTAGCTCTGCGGGCACCTTGGGAAACCTAGCAAACCTATACATTTTTGAAAACTAGACACCCAGGGGAATCCAGGATGGGGTGACTTGACTGCCTCTCACCAGGGTCTGTTACCCAGAATCCCTTGCAAACCTAAACAATTGTCAAAAAAAACACATTTTCCCCACATTTCTGTGGTGGAAAGTTCCGGAATCTGCGTGGATCCACAAATTTCTACCCACCCCGCGTTCCCCAAAGTCTTACGAGAAAAACGGTACCTCACTTGTGGGGGTCGGCCTAGTGCCCGCGACAGGAAACGGCGCAAAACGCAACGTGGTCCCACCTCAATTTCGCAGTGAAAAATGACCCTTTTTTGGCAAAATGTCTAGCTGTAGTTTTTGAACCCTAGTTCTGCGGGCACCTTGGGAAACCTAGCAAACCTATATATTTTTGAAAACTAGACACCCAGGGGAATCCAGGATGGGGTGACTTGACGGCCTCCCACCAGGGTCTGCTACCCAGAATCCCTTGCAAACCTAAACAATTGTAAAAAAAAACACATTTTCCCCACATTTCCGTGGTGGAAAGTTCCGGAATCTGCGTGGATCCACGAATTTCCACCCACCCCTCGTTCCCCAAAGTCTTACGAGAAAAACTGTACCTCACTTGTGTGGGTCGGCCTAGTGCCCGCGACAGGAAACGGCGCAAAACGCAACGTGGTCACACCTCAATTTCGCAGTGAAAAATGACCCTTTTTTGGCAAAATGTCTAGCTGTAGTTTTTGAACCCTAGTTCTGCGGGCACCTTGGGAAACCTAGCAAACCTATACATTTTTGAAAACTAGACACCCAGGGGAATCCAGGATGGGGTGACTTGACTGCCTCCCACCAGAGTCTGTTACCCAGAATCCCTTGCAAACCTAAAAAATTGTAAAAAAAAAACACATTTTCCCCACATTTCTCTGGTGGAAAGTTCCGGAATCTGCGTGGATCCACAAATTTCCACCCACCCCGCATTCCCCAAAGTCTTACGAGAAAAATAGTATCTCACTTGCGTGGGTAGGCCTATTGTCCGCATCAGGCAAGGGCCCAAAACCAATTGAGGAGACATCAAAATTACCTATCACAAAACAACCTGGTTTTGCAAAGGGGGTCCCATGAGTTTTTGGCCCCGGGCTTGGCGGCTATCTAGGGAAACCTACCAAACCCACACATTTCTGAAAACTAGACACCCGGGGGATTCCAGGGAGGTATGGCTTGCGTGGATCCCCCAACGTTTCCTTACCCAGAATGCCCTGCAAACCTCAAATTTAGCTGAAAAAATCATATTTTTCACACATTTTTGTGTGGGAAAGTTGTGGCATCACCGGGCTGACACAAATTTCCTACCACCCAGCGTTCCCCCGGGTCTCCCAATAAAAATGGTGCCTCACTCATGTGGGAGGCCAAAGTACCCGCGACAGGCAACGGCCCAAATCAAAGTGAGGCGACATGAAAATTGCCTATCTCCAAACAACCTGGTTTTGCAAGGGGGTCACTTGGGTTTTTGGCCCGGTACTCGGCGGCCACCTAGGGAAACCTACCAAACCCACACATTTCTGAAAACTAGACACCCGGGGGATTCCAGGGAGGTATGGCTTGCGTGGATCCCCCAACGTTTCCTTACCCAGAATGCCCTTCAAACCTCAAATTTAGTTGAAAAAAATCACATTATTCACACATTGTTGTGTGGGAAAGTTGTGGCATCACCAGGCTGACACAAATTTCCTACCACCCAGCGTTCCCCCGGGTCTCCCAATAAAAACGGTGCCTCACTCGTGTGGGAGGCCCAAGTACCCGCGACAGGCAAGGGCCCAAAACAAAGTGAGGCGACATGAAAATTGCCTATCTCCAAACAACCTGGTTTTGCAAGGGGGTCACTTGGGTTTTTGGCCCGGTGCTCGGCGGCCACCTAGGGAAACCTACCAAACCCACACATTTCTGAAAACTAGACACCCGTGGGATTCCAGGGAGGTATGGCTTGCGTGGATCCCCCAACGTTTCCTTACCCAGAATGCCCTGCAAACCTCAAATTTAGCTGAAAAACTCGCCTTTTTCACACATTTTTGTGTGGGAAAGTTGTGGCATCACCGGGCTGACACAAATTTCCTACCACCCATCATTCCCCCGGGTCTCCTGATAAAAACGGTGCCTCACTCGTGTGGGAGGCTCAAGTACCTGCGACAGGCAAGGACCCAAAACGTAGTGAAGCGACATGAAAATTGCCTATCTCAAAACGACCTGGTTTTGCAAGGGGGGTCACTTGGGTTTTTGGCCCGGTGCTCGGCGGCCACCTAGGGAAACCTACCAAACCCACACATTTCTGAAAACCAGACACCCGGGGGATTCCAGGGAGGTATGGCTTGTGTGGATCCCCCAACGTTTCCTTACCCAGAATGCCCTGCAAACCTCAAATTTAGCTGAAAAAATCACCTTTTTCACACATTTTTGTGTGGGAAAGTTGTGGCATCACCGGGCTGACACAAATTTCCTACCACCCAGCGTTCCCCCGGGTCTCCCGATAAAAATGGTGCTTCACTCGTGTGGGAGGCCCAAGTACCCGCGACAGGCAAGGACCCAAAATGTAGTGAAGCGACATGAAAATTGCCTATCTCAAAACGACCTGGTTTTGCAAGGGGGTCACTTGGGTTTTTGGCCGGGTGCTCGGCGGCCACCTAGGGAAACCTACCAAACCCACACATTTCTGAAAACTAGACACCCCGGGGATTACAGGGAGGTATGGCTTGTGTGGATCCCCCAACGTTTCCTTATACAGAATGCCCTGCAAACCTCAAATTTAGCTGAAAAAAATCACCTTTTTCACACATTTTTGTGTGGGAAAGATGTGGCATCACCGGGCTGACACAAATTTCCTACCACCCAGCGTCCCCCCGGGTCTCCCGATAAAGACGGTGCCTCACTCGTGTGGGAGGCCCAAGTACCCGCGACACGCAAGGACCCAAAACGTAGTAAAGCGACATGAAAATTGCCTATCTCAAAACGACCTAGTTTTGCAAGGGGGGTCACTTGGGTTTTTGGCCCGGTGCTCGGCGGCCACCTAGGGAAACCTACCGAACCCACACATTTCTGAAAACTAGACACCCGGGGGATTCCAGGGAGGTATGGCTTGCGTGGATCCCCCAACATTTCCTTACCCAGAATGCCCTGCAAACCTCAAATTTAGCTGAAAAAATCACCTTTTTCACACATTATTGTGTGGGAAAGTTGTGGCATCACCGGGCTGACACAAATTTCCTACCACCCAGCGTTCCCCCGGGTCTCCCGATAAAAACAGTGCCTCACTCGTGTGGGAGGCCCAAGTACCCGCGACAGACAAGGGTCCAAAACATAGTGCGCCTCAACTGGCAAGGGTCCTAAACGTAGTGCGCCTCACTACGTTTTGGACCCTTGCCCGTGGCGGGTCCTTAGGCCTCCCACACGAGTGAGGCACCATTTTTATCGGTGGGGACCCGGGGGAACGCTGGGTGGTAGGAAATTTGTGTCAGCCCGGTGATGCCACAACTTTCCCACACAAAAATGTGTGAAAAAGGTGATTTTTTCAGCTAAATCTGAGGTTTGCAGGGCATTCTGGGTAAGGAAACGTTGGGGGATCCACGCAAGCCATACCTCCCTGGAATCCCCCGGGTGTCTAGTTTTCAGAAATGTGTGGGTTTGGTAGGTTTCCCTAGATGGCCGCCGAGCACCAGGCCAAAAACCCAAGTGACCCCTCTTGCAAAACCAGGTCGTTTTGAGATAGGCAATTTTCATGTCGCCTCACTACGTTTTGGGTCCTTGCCTGTCGCGGGTACTTGGGCCTCCCACACGAGTGAGGCACTGTTTTTATCGGGAGACCCGGGGGAACGCTGGGTGGTAGGAAATTTGTGTCAGCCCGGTGATGCCACAACTTTCCCACACAAAAATGTGTGAAAAAGGTGATTTTTTCAGCTAAATTTGAGGTTTGCAGGGCATTCTGGGTAAGGAAACTTTGGGGGATCCACACAAGCCATACCTCCCTGGAATCCCCCGGTTGTCTAGTTTTCAGAAATGTGTGGGTTTGGTAGGTTTCCCTAGGTGGCCGACGAGCACCGGGCCAAAAACCCAGGTGACCCCCCTTGCAAAACCAGGTGGTTTTGAGATAGGCAATTTTGATGTCACCTCACTACGTTTTGGGTCCTTGCCTGTCGCGGGTACTTGGGCCTCCCACACAAGTGAGGCCCTAATTTTACCGGGAGACCCAGGGGAACGCTGGGAGGTGGGAAATTTGAGTGAGCCCGGTGATGCCACAACTTTCCCACACAAAAATGTGTGAAAAAAGTGATTTTTTCAGCTGAAATTGAGGTTTGCAGGGGATTCTGGGTAAGGAAACGTTGGGGGATCTACGCAAGCCATACCTCCCTGGAAGTCCCCGGCTGTCTAGTTTTCAGAAATGTATGGGTTTGGTAGGTTTCCCTAGATGGCCGCCGAGCACCGGGCCAAAAACCCAGGTGACCGCCCTTGCAAAACCAGGTGGTTTTGAGATAGGCAATTTTGATGTCACCTCACTATGTTTTGGGCCCTTGCCTGTCGCGGGTACTTGGGCCTCCCACACAAGTGAGACACCATTTTTACCAGGAGACCCAGGGGGGCGCTGGGAGGTGGGAAATTTGAGGGAGCCCGGTGATGCCACAACTTTCCCACACAAAAATGTAAAAAAAAGTGAATTTTTCAGCTAAAATTGAGGTTTGCAGGGGATTCTGGGTAAGGAAACGTTGGGGGATCCATGCAAGCCATACCTCCCTGGAAGCCCCCGGGTGTCTAGTTTTCAGAAATGTATGGGTTTGGTAGGTTTCCCTAGATGGCCGCCAAGCACCAGGCCAAAAACCCAGGGGACCCCCCCTTGCAAAACCAGTTGGTTTTGAGATAGGTAATTTTGATGTCACCTCACTACGTTTTGGGCCCTTGCCTGTCGCGGGTACTTGGGCCTCCCACACAAGTGAGGCACCATTTTTACCGGGAGACCCAGGGGAACGCTGGGAGGTGGGAAATTTGAGGGAGCCCGGTGATGCCACAACTTTCATACACAAAAATGTGTGAAAAAAGTGATTTTTTTCAGCTAACATTGAGGTTTGCAGGGGATTCTGGGTAAGGAAACGTTGGGGGATCCACGCAAGTCATACCTCCCTGGAAGCCCCCGGGTGTCTAGTTTTCAGAAATATATGGGTTTGGTAGGTTTCCCTAGATGGCCGCCGAGCACCGGGCCAAAAACCCAGGTGACCCCCCTTCCAGAACGAGGTGGTTATGAGATAGGCTATTTTGATGTCACCTCACTACGTTTTGGGCCCTTGCCTGCTGCGGGTACTTGGGCCTCCCACACAAGGGAGGCACCATTTTTACCGGGAGACCCAGGGGAACGCTGGGAGGTGGGAAATTTGAGGAAGCCCGGTGATGCCACAACTTTCCCACACAAAAATGTATGAAAAAAGTGATTTTTTAAGCTAAAATTGAGGTTTGCAGGGGATTCTGGGTAAGGAAACGTTGGGGGATCCACGCAAGTCATACCTCCCTGGAAGCCCCCGGGTGTCTAGTTTTCAGAAATATATGGGTTTGGTAGGTTTCCCTAGATGGCCGCCGAGCACCGGGCCAAAAACCCAGGTGACCCCCCTTGCAAAACCAGGTGGTTTTAAGATAGGCAATTTTGATGTCACCTCACTATGTTTTGGGCCCTTGCCTGTCGCGGGTACTTGGGCCTCCCACACAAGTGAGGCACCATTTTTACCGGGAGACCCAGGGGAATGCTGGGAGGTGGGAAATTTGAGGGAGCCCGGTGATGCCACAACTTTCCCACACAAAAATGTATGAAAAAAGTGATTTTTTCAGGTAAAATTGAGGTTTGCAGGGGATTCTGGGTAAGGAAACGTTGGGGGATCCACGCAAGCCATACCTCCCTGGAAGCCCCCGGGTATCTAGTTTTCAAAAATGTATGGGTTTGGTAGGTTTCCCTAGATGGCCGCCGAGCACCGGGCCAAAAACCCAGGTGACCCCCCTTGCAAAACCAGTTGGTTTTGAGATAGGCAATTTTGATGTCGCATCACTACGTTTTGGGCCCTTGCCTGTCGTGGGTACTTGGGCCTCCCACACAAGTGAGGCACCATTTTTACCGGGAGACCCAGGGGAACGCTGGGAGGTGGGAAATTTGAGGAAGCCCGGTGATGCCACAACTTTCCCACACAAAAATGTATGAAAAAAGTGATTTTTTAAGCTAAAATTGAGGTTTGCAGGGGATTCTGGGTAAGGAAACGTTGGGGGATCCACGCAAGTCATACCTCCCTGGAAGCCCCCGGGTGTCTAGTTTTCAGAAATATATGGGTTTGGTAGGTTTCCCTAGATGGCCGCCGAGCACCGGGCCAAAAACCCAGGTGACCCCCCTTGCAAAACCAGGTGGTTTTAAGATAGGCAATTTTGATGTCACCTCACTATGTTTTGGGCCCTTGCCTGTCGCGGGTACTTGGGCCTCCCACACAAGTGAGGCACCATTTTTACCGGGAGACCCAGGGGAATGCTGGGAGGTGGGAAATTTGAGGGAGCCCGGTGATGCCACAACTTTCCCACACAAAAATGTATGAAAAAAGTGATTTTTTCAGGTAAAATTGAGGTTTGCAGGGGATTCTGGGTAAGGAAACGTTGGGGGATCCACGCAAGCCATACCTCCCTGGAAGCCCCCGGGTATCTAGTTTTCAAAAATGTATGGGTTTGGTAGGTTTCCCTAGATGGCCGCCGAGCACCGGGCCAAAAACCCAGGTGACCCCCCTTGCAAAACCAGTTGGTTTTGAGATAGGCAATTTTGATGTCGCATCACTACGTTTTGGGCCCTTGCCTGTCGTGGGTACTTGGGCCTCCCACACAAGTGAGGCACCATTTTTACCGGGAGACCCAGGGGAACGCTGGGAGGTGGGAAATTTGAGTGAGCCCGGTGATGCCACAACTTTCCCACACAAAAATGTTTGAAAAAAGTGATTTTTTCAGCTATAATTGAGGTTTGCAGGGGATTCTGGGTAAGGAAACGTTGGGGGATCCACGCAAGCCATACATCCCTGGAAGCCTCCGGGTGTCTAGTTTTCAGAAATGTATGGGTTTGGTAGGTTTCCCTAGATGGCCGCCGAGCACCGGGCCAAAAACCCATTTGACCCCCCTTGCAAAACCAGGTGGTTTTGAGATAGGTAATTTTGATGTCACCTCACTACGTTTTGGGCCCTTGCCTGTCGCGGGTACTTGGGCCTCCCACACAAGTGAGGCACCATTTTTACCGGGAGACCCAGGGGAATGCTGGGAGGTGGGAAATTTGAGGGAGCCCGGTGATGCCACAACTTTCCCACACAAAAATGTATGAAAAAAGTGATTTTTTTGGTAAAATTGAGGTTTGCAGGGGATTCTGGGTAAGGAAACGTTGGGGGATCCACGCAAGCCATACCTCCCTGGAAGCCCCCGGGTATCTAGTTTTCAAAAATGTATGGGTTTGGTAGGTTTCCCTAGATGGCCGCCGAGCACCGGGCCAAAAACCCAGGTGACCCCCCTTGCAAAACCAGTTGGTTTTGAGATAGGCAATTTTGATGTCGCATCACTACGTTTTGGGCCCTTGCCTGTCGTGGGTACTTGGGCCTCCCACACAAGTGAGGCACCATTTTTACCGGGAGACCCAGGGGAACGCTGGGAGGTGGGAAATTTGAGTGAGCCCGGTGATGCCACAACTTTCCCACACAAAAATGTTTGAAAAAAGTGATTTTTTCAGCTATAATTGAGGTTTGCAGGGGATTCTGGGTAAGGAAACGTTGGGGGATCCACGCAAGCCATACATCCCTGGAAGCCTCCGGGTGTCTAGTTTTCAGAAATGTATGGGTTTGGTAGGTTTCCCTAGATGGCCGCCGAGCACCGGGCCAAAAACCCATTTGACCCCCCTTACAAAACCAGGTGGTTTTGAGATAGGTAATTTTGATGTCACCTCACTACGTTTTGGGCCCTTGCCTGTCGCGGGTACTTGGGCCTCCCACACAAGTGAGGCACCATTTTTACCGAGAGACCCAGGGGAACGCTGGGAGGTGGGAAATTTGAGATGGACTTCAGTATGGATTGTGGTGGACAGGCCTTCAAGGTTAACCCACAATTGACACCACTAGGGTACACTTGCTTGTGCTAAGACATCAAGCCTTCTACGGTCTAGTGGGGCCTTCTACGGTCTAGCATGGGAATGTGCTCCCTCAGTACAGTGGTGTGGTGGACTGGTCATGAATGCGGAACCCGGTTACCCAGTTCCAAATTCCACAGCTCTGGCCATAGTGCCACATCCCCACTGAACACCATAGTTGCCCACTGAAACTCGCACTGCCTTCAGCTGTAACCTAATTGTGCCCGCTATAAACACTTGGATGTGGCTCAATTCAAATTATGCACTTGATAAGAGTAATATGCTGCCTAAAAAAAAAACAAAATACATCCACTCATAGGGAATGCAAAGCATGTGAAATGTAAGCAGAAACAACATGGTTACCTAAACGATCTCTCACTAACTATTCAGAAATCAGCGAGTGGTTTTACCTGAAAGTTATGGACATGACTAGAGGGCCCTGAAGGGAACCGTTTCACAGTCCATTGCTTACATCCTTACAAAACGTAAGCAGTATGGTATAAAAAGACCACATCCATAAACACAGAGCCATGGTACACAGTGTGTTTTCCAATCCACCCATCAACCAGGTATTGCATACCTCCAGGAATGGTACACTCTCCCAACCTGGAAACAACAATGCTCTTCAAAGAAAGACGAGAAAATGAAAGTAGCACTTCACTGGCAAACTCTGTAAAGTGATGCTGGTGTATTTGGATGTAAAAAAAACAATCTGGCCACTTTGCAACCCCTCTGTCTTGCAATTATTATCATATAAGAAATTCTATTTCTCTACATGCTGCTGCACTTTGGATTTGAAAAAAGAAGGGCATTTCTCTGCATTTTTGGATCCATTTCACAGGGATGCAACTAGAAAGACAAACGTTTTTCAAATTTGGATCCATTTCACAGGGAAGCAACAACAGGCACACAGGAACGAAGCCGAGCCTCGTGGCTTGCCTGGGCATACCAAAGTGCCCCCACCCTAACCCAAACCCACCGATGCAAAAATCATGCTGCTGTACTTTGGATTTGAAAAATTACAAAGAAGGGCATTTCTCTGCATTTTTGGAAACATTTCACAGGGAAGCAACTAGAAAGACGAGTGTTTTTCAAATTTGGATCCATTTCACAGGGAAGCAACAACACGCACACAGGAACGAAGCCGAGCCTCGTGGCATGCCTGAGCATACCAAAGTGCCCCCACCCTAACCCAAACCCACCGATGCAAAAATCATGCTGCTGCACTTTGGATTTGAAAAATTACAAAGAAGGGCATTTCTCGGCATTTTTGGATCCATTTCACAGGGAAGCAACTTGAAAGACGAGCGTTTTTCAAATTTGGAACCCATTCACAGGGTAGCAACAACAGGCACACAGGAACGAAGCCGAGCCTCGTGGCATGCCTGGGCATACCAAAGTGCCCCCACCCTAACCCAAACCCACCGATGCAAAAATCATGCTGCTGTACTTTGGATTTGAAAAATTACAAAGAAGGGCTTTTCTCGGCATTTTTGCAAACATTTCACAGGGAAGCAACTTGAAAGATGAGAGTTTTTCAAATTTGGATCCATTTCACAGGGAAGCAACAACACGCACACAGGAACGAAGCCGAGCCTCGTGGCATGCCTGGGCATACCAAAGTGCCCCCACACTAACCCAAACCCACCGATGCAAAAATCATGCTGCTGCACTTTGGATTTGAAAAATTACAAAGAAGGGCATTTCTCTGCATTTTTGGATCCATTTCACAGGGAAGCAACTTGAAAGACGAGCGTTTTTCAAATTTGGAACTTATTCACAGGGTAGCAACAACAGGCACACAGGAACGAAGCCGAGCCTCGTGGCATGCCTGTGCATACCAAAGTGCCCCCACCCTAACCCAAACCCACCGATGCAAAAATCATGCTGCTGTACTTTGGATTTAAAAAATTACAAAGAAGGGCATTTCTCGGCATTTTTGGAAACATTTCACAGGGAAGCAACTAGAAAGATGAGAGTTTTTCAAATTTGGATCCATTTCACAGGGAAGCAACAACACGCACACAGGAACGAAGCCGAGCCTCGTGGCATGCCTGGGCATACCAAAGTGCCCCCACCCTAACCCAAACCCACCGATGCAAAAAAAAACCCTCCCCAGCCCCACAACTCACCTTTACTCTCCGACGCGCAGGAAGCCATTGCTTCCTGCGCCACGGAGAGCAAACGGGAAACCTCCAATGACATCAGCGCGGCTCGCGCGCTGACGTCATTGATGACGCGGGTGGGGGGGGCGGGGGGAGGCAGGGGAAGCTCTTCCCCTGCCTTCCCAGTAAAAAAAAAAAAGATCGACCACTCACGGGGGGAGCGCCAGCGCTTCCCCCGTGGGTGGGTGTCATGACGAGATGGTCTCGTCATGGGCACAGCGCGACTGTGCTCCATGACGAGACCATCTCGTCATGGGCACAGAAGAGGTTAAAAAGTAATTACCAATTAAAAAATATTGAACAATTAACAACAATTATATCACAAAATAATAATGAAACATTAATTACCAATTAATAATTACTTATTCATATATTAATTAGAAATAGCAATACATAATATTTAATCATATTTAATTCACAATTAATGATTGATCAACAACAAATTATTTTTCATAACCAAAATTGTATAATTTAAAATATTTACCAATTAATAATTAATGTCCAATTAATTAATTATCAAAACCCAACAACATATTTAATAATTACTTAATAAGATTTCAATTACTTCCAAGAATATTCCCCTATAAACGAACAACACACTCCAATAATAAAATAATACACTTAACATAATTATCAATTAATCAATTAATAAAAACTAATTACCAATAAATAAAAATTAATTACCAATTAATACTTAATTAACAATAATATAATTATCAATACCAATAACTGAAAATAAATTATTACTTAATTACAATTAAATTACTTCCCACCCTATTCCCCTATAAACCCACAACCCGCTACAGAACTTAAACGCAAAAATTAATTAAAATTAATTTATCATTCCTAAAAATGTATAATTAATTTCATATAATTAAATTACTTCCCACCCTATTCCCCTATAAACCCACAACTCGCTACAGGACTAAAGCACAAAATTGACTTAAAAAACCATTATTAACATATAAAAATTGTATACATATATTTTAAAACCAGTAAAACACTTAACAAAAAACATATAACACCTGCATATTTAAATACATAATAAAATACATAACAATAATATAAATATCGATATTAGTAACATCAATATTAGTAACATCGATATATTTGATATCGATATTACTAACTTCGATATTACTAACATCGATATAAACATACTTACCTTAGGGTCGATATTCTGTCCATAGATATTATTGACATCGATATTCTGTCCCTTCGATATTTAAAACTCGATATTATTGTAGGTCGAAATTTTATTTTCGATATTTTGACTGTTTACCCAGCTGGGCACCGTGCTCTCTGTCTGCACAGCGTGTTCAAGGTCAAATAACAATGTATGCTGTTGATTCACTTTGGTCAGTCCCACGCACATAGACATAACATGAAGCACAGCAGCCCAACTGAAACTCGGGTGCTTTTTAATATGGCATTACATGCATAAGAAGGCACTTGGAGAAAATCTTTCAAACATAGAAGAGCTGTGATGATCCTGGGATGTAATTCATTGCATCTTATCTCATAGGTATGGGGTCTCGCTGACAAATCCCAGAGGTCTTCTATAATTATTCTAAACTAAACCAGATTGGTCGCACACTGCTACACCTACCAGGCGTGTTCCCCCAATGAAAATGGTCCCTGAAGGTCAGCGTCGGCGGATACACCTATGCTCGAGTGTGAATGCAAGTATGCGTGGCGTGTGCCATCCCTGGACACGTGTTCCGAGGTAGTTGCCTCTCGTCAGCAGGGAGTAGGAAAATGTGTGGGGTTGCTGTGTAAGCTGCTAAAATCGTTATCAGGTCTAGTACCTCTCGTAGCGCGCAGGTGCGTAACCATGAGTCCGTCGACTCCACCGGCTCAAGGGAGCCTGAATATAAAGTTAAACCAGATTGGTCGCACACTGCTACACCTACCAGGCGTGTTCCCCCAAAGAAACACATCGTGGCATAGGCGTACCCGCCGTCGCCACTACATTCACCAAAGTCCTTTGGGGCAACTTGCTGGTGTGACGAGCAGTGTGCGACCAACTTGTGTTCAAATTATTCTAAACTAGCTCATGAGCACGGGAAGGGTGGTAAAAGGCACTATGGTCTTGTTTCCACTGTCATTATAATATGATTTCCCCTTTTGTGGTTTATGAAATTGTAGCAATGCTGATTATATTGTTCTTATGCATTATGCTGCTCGTATTGGCTATAGAGTTCTGCACCTTAGAGAACGTTAGTTAAAAATAAACATTTTAAACTATACAGTGTCTCTGATTACTCATGTTGTGGACAAGTATGAGTGTAAACGAAAGAGTGTTCTTGTTTCCCACTATTCCTGAGAGTTTACTAAGTCGCAAGTTCTAGGTTGTCTAATCAGTGGTAGCTTCGCTGTAGTACAGAGAATGAATGAGACACTATTGCTAGTCGGATTGGGGTTCTGGGCACTGAGGTGGCTTTTTTGGTACCCAACAATACACCGAGGCCCTGGTTTCCTGCGCATAGTTCTGTGCATGAGCAAAATGCCTGCAACAAGGTCTCTCTTTTTTTGTATTTAATTATTACGGCCCTACCTGACCCCTGTCCTTTGGTCCTAACCCCTCCAGTTTTTGCAACTAGCTAAAGGTGGCATTTTCAAAATAGTAATTTAGAATCCGACTATATGATAAAAGAGGATTTTTAAATACAATTCCAAAGACTCTAAACATGAACTGGTTACTGGTTCCCAAAAGAAGTTACAGCTTATTAAATATAATAAGATAACTCCAATGTTGTCCTAAGTGAGAGGTAAGCTTTGCAATAGTGAAAAATGAATTTAAGATTTTTTACTTCCAGGACATGTCCTACTTTTTCAATACATGGCACCTTGCCCTGTGGGATATTTAGGGCCTAACAAAGGGGTGGCATATGTATTAATAATATGTATATAAAACGGCCCACACAGGCTGAAATGGCAGACCTGAGACATATTTGAAAGGGCTAGTTAAGTGGGTAGCACAAAAATTGCTGCAGGCCCCCTAATAGAATTTAATTTACAGGCCCTGGGTATCTGTAGTGTATCTGTAGTACTACTTTACTAGAGACTTAAAAGTAAATTAAATATGGCCATTGGGGATACGCCAATGTTACTATATTTTAAGGGGGGGAAATGCCCTTTAGCACTGGTTAGCAATGGTAAAGTATGTAAAGCCCTAAAGACAGAAAAAATGAGATCAGCAAAAAAAAGAGAGGTGAAGGCAAAAGGTTTGGGGGAAGACCACCTTAAGGCTGACAGGTCTAACACCCACAATTGGCACTACAAGCCTTTTGGCACTTTTTTACTTCAAACATTAAAAACTCATAACTCCCGTTCTACTGATTGCATTTTTGTTGTTTTGGTATCATTCAATTTAATAAAGCTGATTCTGTTTTTCTAAATAAGTTTGAGATTTTTCTTGTGTTGTGTTTTCACTTTAATACTGAATGAGTACTGCACAAATACTTTACACATTGCCTCTAAGTTGAAATTGACTCCTTTTGTTTGAAGTTACAGTGGTTCGCCCGACACGATTGTGATTGCTGTTTGAAGTGGGTCCTCACCATCTTCAACCAACAATGAATTTTATTACAGTATCTAAAAATATATGAATTGGCTTTTGAACAAACTATAGTTCTAGACCTCAGTTCTTAAATTCGACCCTGGTGAGATGGGAACCTGCCTCCCTAGGCCATTTGAAATTGCAGAAATTGTCCAGATTCAGAAAACCACGCTTAAGGCGGCCTCTCTTTTGCCCATCTCATAGTGAAATATTTAGTTTTGTGCTAGATTGAGGAAATGGATAGTTTTCATTAATATATTTCTCCTTGATATTTAGTTTCTTTGTTCAGTTAGCATTGTCATCACCAAATTGCTGTTTCACAGGATTTCTCTAAATAAATGACAAACTCACCTACAGAGGGTATTAACTGGAAACTGCCTATAGTTACACTCGGGGATTTGAAAAATCCTGACATGTAACCGTAACTCATTAAGAGCAGTCCTTCTTGTATGCTTATTGACTTGCTGCTCTTTGAAGCTGTTCCAAAACCTGCTATGTTCTTGAGGTGTCCTAAAAGTTGTAGGTTTCTTCTCGTGGTGTAGTGGAGTCTTACTTAACCTTCTGGATGTGGTCTCAATAAACCCCATATTTCTATTCCTAGATCACATTACCTCACATTGGATGCATTTGAAGAGTATCTTGCTATAAAAGAGGGTATAATGAATGCCACACTATTTCATGATGAAAATTGCTTTCTTATTATAGTGGCGAAATTGCATTATTCTTATCACATGGACATGTATTGCCCTATTTACAAAGAAAGTCGAACAGCTGTTCCCATTTGTGTTACCCTTATACTTGGATCAAATTGACCACTTTCCTCTAATTTACGAAGAGTTCCCAGCTTCAATTGATGCTATATACTAGGAATTCCTGAACAAGTGCATCTTTCCTCCATCTTTTGTAAGTGTAGACATTTCTGCATTTGGAAATGTATTAGGTGTTCGACTGGAACAATATGATTACAAGTAACCCCCTAGCATTTGTCTTTTATTCTCTGTGGGAAAAGTATTTTTCTCTAAGGAAATAACCCCTTGTCTACACCCTATACATTTTCGGGATGTTCTTAATATTTACTATGAAAATGGATTCACTCATGCCATTACAGGAGTATATTTCTGGCTGCTTTGAAAGTTGGAAACTATCTGCCAAATGGTTTGTAAATACATACAGAGCTAAGAGTCCGTGGGTGTTGACTATCACTTGCTTTTGCACTCAGTTTGGAAAACTTATAACCCACTCTTGTACAACCGTTAGAATGATTTTTCAAATGTATAAAATGTAAATTGTGATTGAGTAACCTGCTACCAAATTGCAATCTGCATTTGTGATTTGTATTTGGAAGGGCGTGTTTTGGGTATCCCGCCCAAATACCGAATCGGTATAGTATGCAGGGCCGGACTGGGAACCAAAACCGGCCCTTGCCAAGTGCTCGGCTGGCCCCCCCCGGGGCTTCGGGGTGCCACCGAGCTCTTTGCGAGGGCCGGTTTTCGGACGATTTTGTTACAGGGTCGATTTTGCAGCTATGCTGCAAAAACGGTCCTGTAACAAAAACGGCCCCCAGGGGCCCAAAACCGGCCCCCATCCGTGCGGCGCACCGGGGGGTTGCCCGGTGCCCGCTACGGCCAGTCCGGCCCTGATAGTATGTATTGGCTTTTTTCGAGCTATGCATGGTAACTGCCCCAACTACCTGAAACAGAGGTTATGCTGTTACAAGCAGACTCGCTCACTAAGGTCCAACTCACAAAAGCTGCTCTGCATCCCTCGCTTTAGGAAGGCTCGTTTGGGTGGCAGATCCTTCACGGTCGGGCCCGCCAAATTGTGGAACTCTCTGCCAAGTAACTTCCGCAACATTGACTCAGAACCTCTTTTTAGGAAAGCGATCAAGACTTGGCTCTTCAGGTAAAAGTAGGGGTGGGGCCTTTGCTCTAGGCTTTCCGTCTGCATACTATCTTCCGCTAGAACGCCGGGACACCTCTGTTTGAGGTAGCTGTTGCACTTTACAAGTATTATTATTGTTATTATGTATTACTATTTTGGTGCCGATTCCGATCCTGGAAAAATTTCCCCCGTCCGAATTGAATCTGGATTTTTTTCCGTCCGAATCGTACAAGTAGCGTACAAACTGCCAAGTATGATTTGCATGGGAAAAACTCCATACGAATCACATCGGGAAAATTTCCCCACACGTCCTTGGGTCGGAAATTGTGTCCGACACATCCCCGGACGATTTACCGTACGAATCGGAAAAATGAAGTCCGACCGCGCAAGTACGATCACTCCCGTCCTTTCGATTTCACAACTGTATGGAAAAAACACCGTACGGACCGAACTCCCATAGCAACCATGGAGACACGTGCCCGCATACACGCCGAACACCCCACCACAGACCCCGCATGTACGCGCAAAACGCGCCCCGGCCGCGGATGTATGCGCCGAACCCCCACCAGTGTATGCATGGAGCGTACCCCCACCCATGTATGCATGGAGCGTACCAACTCCCCACCCATGTATGTACGGACCGTACCCACACCCGTGTATGTACAAACCGTACCCCACCCGTGTATGCATGGAGCGTACCAACTCCCCACCCGTGTATGTACGGACCGTACCCCCACCCGTGTATGTACGGACCGTACCCCCACCCGTGTATGCATGGAGCGTACCAACTCCCCACCCGTGTATGTACAGACCGTACCCCCACCCCACCCATGTATGTATGGACCGTACCCCCACCCGTGTATGCATGGAGCGTACCAACTCCCCACCCGTGTATGTACGGACCGTACCCCCACCCGTGTATGACTGTATGCATGGAGCGTAGCAACTCCCCACCCGTGTATGTATGGACCGTACCCCCACCCGTGTATGCATGGAGCGTACCAACTCCCCACCCGTGTATGTACGGACCGTTCCCCCAGCCCCCCCTGTATGTACAGACCGTACCCCCACCCGTGTATGCATGGAGCGTACCAACTCCCCACCCGTGTATGTACGGACCGTACACCCACCCGTGTATTTACGGACTGTACCCTCACCCGTGTATGCATGGAGCATACCAACTCCCCACCGTTGTATGTACAGACCATACCCCCACCCGTGTATGTACGGACCGTACCCCCACCCGTGTATGCATGGAGCGTACCAACTCCCCACCCGTGTATGTACGGACCGTACCCCCACCCGTGTATGTACGGACCGTACCCCCACCCGTGTATGCATGGAGCGTACCAACTCCCCACCCGTGTATGTACGGACCGTACCCCCACCCGTGTATGTACGAACCGTACCCCCACCCGTGTATGCATGGAGCGTACCAACTCCCCACCCGTGTATGTACGGACCCTACACCCAGCCCCCCCTGTATGTACGGTGCGAAACACCACCACCGATGGACGGTGCGGACCAACACCCAGCCCGTGTTCGTGCGCACCCTACCCCAGGCCCACATACCAGCACCCTCACCCAACATCGGGCATGTACGAGTCGTACTAAGCCATAGCAAAGGACAGCACTGTACAACAACATGGCCCATGTACGCACCGTACAGATGCAAAAAACACTCCAACAAGGCCAAATACATCCTATACACTGACCTGCAACTGACAAACAGCTAAACAGAGGCCCAAACCACTACCACTCCTTATAACACACCCACCCAAAGTTCAAACACAGCCACACCCACAAATGGACCAATAAAAAGGTCCAACACACACAAACCATGATCCTTTGCAACAGATCCACTGCTGCCAGACCCCAGAGACAACGCACTGCACCATACTTAAACCATCAATACACCTTACACTTGCACTCCTTCACACAACCACCATCACACACACCCTCATCACATTCACACACACACACCTGCGCAACCCCACTCACACACCCACAACCATCCACATTCACACCCCCACGGCCATCCACACCCACACCCCACACCATGCCCACTAACAAGAATCCAAAGTTCACAAAGGACGAGCTGGAGGTCCTTGTCGACGAAATCATCAGAGTCGAGCCACAGCTCTTTGGAACATTGGTCAGACGGACCAGCATATCCGAAAAATCTGCCATGTGGGAGAGGATAGTCAATTCCGTGAATGCTGTTGGGGCCACCAGAAGGACCAGGCATGAGTGCCAAGCCAGGTGGTACGATTTGCGGAGGACGGTCCGCCCCAAAATGACGGACGACCACAACCAGGCCAACATCACTGGAGGAGGTCCGTCCCGCAGACCGGTACACTACCATCCCTGGGAGGAGAAGGTGATGGCCACGCTGCCGCCGTTGGGAGTAGATGGACTAGAAGGAGTCCGAGAGCTTGGTGAGTAAACAAACAACTCACCTCACATGGGGGAAACGCCATATACAACCCAAATACCAATCATGCACGCAACCCCCCCAAAGCCAGCACCGTACACAACCACACTCCAAAAACACACACATGCCACTAGCGTCTCCATGCCCCATGCCCCAAGCAAGGCCATACCAAGTCACAGGCCACACAAAACACCAACACAAGACAGGATGTCCCCGATGCCGGGATGGTGGGCCTCAAAACTAACATAGAGCAACTCTGAAGCACACAACAATGCCCTCAGCCCATATGGCTAAGGGCACAGCCATACAAACAGTGTGTCCCCACACAGTACTGTGTTGCCTGCTAATGGTGGCCGCGTTGCAGGACGACATGGGTATGAAGGCACAATTTGCACATAACAGCAGCTAATGAAGACGCATCATACTGAAAGAGTGTCAGCACACACCGCCACAGCAGCAGCGCAGACTCAGACACTCCGCCCAATGGGTGCCAGCAGAGAAGAAACAAACCCACATGAACAAGCCAATGGCCTTTGAAAGACCTGCAAACTGTGTGTGCCCAGGAAGCTGGGCTGAGGTGACAGAGGGTGACACACAGAGGGAGGGAGAGGGGCAGAGAGAGGGACAGAGACAGAGGTGGACACAGGGAGACAGACAGAGGGAGGGAGGAGGCTGACAGAGGGAGGGAGAAGGGGAGACGGACAGAGGGAGGAGGCTGATAGAGGGAGGGAGAAAGGGAGATAGAGGGAGACGGACAGAGGGAGGAGGCTGATAGAGGGAGGGAGAAAGGGAGATAGTGGGAGACGGACAGAGGGAGGAGGCTGACAGAGGGAGGGAGAAAGGGAGACGGACAGAGGGAGGAGGCTGACAGAGGGAGGGAGAAAGGGAGACGGACAGAGGGAGGAGGCTGACAGAGGGAGGGAGAAAGGGAGACAGAGGGAGACGCACAGAGGGAGGAGGCTGACAGAGGGAGGGAGAAAGGGAGATAGAGAGAGACGGACAGAGGGAGGAGGCTGATAGAGGGAGGGAGAAAGGGAGATAGAGGGAGACGGACAGAGGGAGGAGGCTGACAGAGGGAGGGAGAAAGGGAGACGGACAGAGGGAGGAGGCTGACAGAGGGAGGGAGAAAGGGAGACGGACAGAGGGAGGAGGCTGACAGAGGGAGGGAGAAAGGGAGACAGAGGGAGACGCACAGAGGGAGGAGTCTGACAGAGGGAGGGAGAAAGGGAGATAGAGGGAGACGGACAGAGGGAGGAGGCTGACAGAGGGAGGGAGAAAGGGAGATAGAGGGAGACGGACAGAGGGAGGTGGCTGACAGAGGGAGGGAGAAAGGGAGATAGAGGGAGACGGACAGAGGGAGGAGGCTGACAGAGGGAGGGAGAAAGGGAGACGGACAGAGGGAGGAGGCTGGCAGGGAGGGAGAAAGGGAGACGGACAGAGGGAGGAGGCTGACAGAGGGAGGGAGAAAGGGAGACAGAGGGAGACGCACAGAGGGAGGAGGCTGACAGAGGGAGGGAGAAAGGGAGATAGAGGGAGACGGACAGAGGGAGGAGGCTGATAGAGGGAGGGAGAAAGGGAGATAGAGGGAGACGGACAGAGGGAGGAGGCTGACAGAGGGAGGGAGAAAGGGAGACGGACAGAGGGAGGAGGCTGACAGAGAGAGGGAGAAAGGGAGACGGACAGAGGGAGGAGGCTGACAGAGGGAGGGAGAAAGGGAGACAGAGGGAGACGCACAGAGGGAGGAGTCTGACAGAGGGAGGGAGAAAGGGAGATAGAGGGAGACGGACAGAGGGAGGAGGCTGACAGAGGGAGGGAGAAAGGGAGATAGAGGGAGACGGACAGAGGGAGGGGGCTGACAGAGGGAGGGAGAAAGGGAGATAGAGGGAGACGGACAGAGGGAGGAGGCTGACAGAGGGAGGGAGAAAGGGAGACGGACAAAGGGAGGAGGCTGACAGGGAGGGAGAAAGTGAGACGGACAGAGGGAGGAGGCTGACAGAGGGAGGGAGAAAGGGAGACAGAGGGAGACGCACAGAGGGAGGAGGCTGACAGAGGGAGGGAGTAAGGGAGATAGAGGGAGACGGACAGAGGGAGGAGGCTGATAGAGGGAGGGAGGGAGAAAGGGAGATAGAGGGAGACGGACAGCGGGAGGAGGCTGACAGAGGGAAGGAGAAAGGGAGACGGTGAGGGAGGAGGCTGACAGAGGGAGGGAGAAAGGGAGACGGACAGAGGGAGGAGGCTGACAGAGGGTGACACACAGAGGGAGGGAGAGGGGCAGAGAGAGGGACAGAGACAGAGGTGGACACAGGGAGACAGACAGAGGGAGGGAGGAGGCTGACAGAGGGAGGGAGAAGGGGAGACGGACAGAGGGAGGAGGCTGATAGAGGGAGGGAGAAAGGGAGATAGAGGGAGACGGACAGAGGGAGGAGGCTGATAGAGGGAGGGAGAAAGGGAGATAGTGGGAGACGGACAGAGGGAGGAGGCTGACAGAGGGAGGGAGAAAGGGAGACGGACAGAGGGAGGAGGCTGACAGAGGGAGGGAGAAAGGGAGACGGACAGAGGGAGGAGGCTGATAGAGGGAGGGAGAAAGGGAGATAGAGGGAGACGGACAGAGGGAGGAGGCTGACAGAGGGAGGGAGAAAGGGAGACGGACAGAGGGAGGAGGCTGACAGAGGGAGGGAGAAAGGGAGACGGACAGAGGGAGGAGGCTGACAGAGGGAGGGAGACAGAGGGAGACGTCAAAGGGAGGAGTCTGACAGAGGGAGGGAGAAAGGGAGATAGAGGGAGACGGACAGAGGGAGGAGGCTGACAGAGGGAGGGAGAAAGGGAGATAGAGGGAGACGGATAGAGGGAGGTGGCTGACAGAGGGAGGGAGAAAGGGAGATAGAGGGAGACGGACAGAGGGAGGAGGCTGACAGAGGGAGGGAGAAAGGGAGACGGACAGAGGGAGGAGGCTGACAGGGAGGGAGAAAGGGAGACGGACAGAGGGAGGAGGCTGACAGAGGGAGGGAGAAAGGGAGACAGAGGGAGACGCACAGAGGGAGGAGGCTGACAGAGGGAGGGAGAAAGGGAGATAGAGGGAGACGGACAGAGGGAGGAGGCTGATAGAGGGAGGGAGAAAGGGAGATAGAGGGAGACGGACAGAGGGAGGAGGCTGACAAAGGGAGAGAGAAAGGGAGACGGACAGAGGGAGGAGGCTGACAGAGGGAGGGAGAAAGGGAGACGGACAGAGGGAGGAGGCTGACAGAGGGAGGGAGAAAGGGAGACAGAGGGAGACGCACAGAGGGAGGAGTCTGACAGAGGGAGGGAGAAAGGGAGATAGAGGGAGACGGACAGAGGGAGGAGGCTGACAGAGGGAGGGAGAAAGGGAGATAGAGGGAGACGGACAGAGGGAGGAGGCTGACAGAGGAAGGGAGAAAGGGAGATAGAGGGAGACGGACAGAGGGAGGAGGCTGACAGAGGGAGGGAGAAAGGGAGACGGACAGAGGGAGGAGGCTGACAGGGAGGGAGAAAGGGAGACGGACAGAGGGAGGAGGCTGACAGAGGGAGGGAGAAAGGGAGACAGAGGGAGACGCACAGAGGGAGGAGGCTGACAGAGGGAGGGAGAAAGGGAGATAGAGGGAGACGGACAGAGGGAGGAGGCTGATAGAGGGAGGGAGAAAGGGAGATAGAGGGAGACGGACAGTGGGAGGAGGCTGACAGAGGGAGGGAGAAAGGGAGACGGACAGAGGGAGGAGGCTGACAGAGGGAGGGAGAAAGGGAGACGGACAGAGGGAGGAGGCTGACAGAGGGAGGGAGAAAGGGAAACAGAGGGAGACGCACAGAGGGAGGAGTCTGACAGAGGGAGGGAGAAAGGGAGATAGAGGGAGACGGACAGAGGGAGGAGGCTGACAGAGGGAGGGAGAAAGGGAGATAGAGGGAGACGGACAGAGGGAGGAGGCTGACAGAGGGAGGGAGAAAGGGAGATAGAGGGAGACGGACAGAGGGAGGAGGCTGACAGAGGGAGGGAGAAAGGGAGACGGACAGAGGGAGGAGGCTGACAGGGAGGGAGAAAGGGAGACGGACAGAGGGAGGAGGCTGACAGAGGGAGGGAGAAAGGGAGACAGAGGGAGACGCACAGAGGGAGGAGGCTGACAGAGGGAGGGAGAAAGGGAGATAGAGGAAGACGGACAGAGGGAGGAGGCTGATAGAGGGAAGGAGAAAGGGAGACGGACAGAGGGAGGAGGCTGACAGAGGGAGGGAGAAAGGGAGACGGACAGAGGGAGGAGGCTGACAGAGGGTGACACACAGAGGGAGGGAGAGGGGCAGAGAGAGGGACAGAGACAGAGGTGGACACAGGGAGACAGACAGAGGGAGGGAGGAGGCTGACAGAGGGAGGGAGAAGGGGAGACGGACAGAGGGAGGAGGCTGATAGAGGGAGGGAGAAAGGGAGATAGAGGGAGACGGACAGAGGGAGGAGGCTGATAGAGGGAGGGAGAAAGGGAGATAGAGGGAGACGGACAGAGGGAGGAGGCTGATAGAGGGAGGGAGAAAGGGAGACGGACAGAGGGAGGAGGCTGACAGAGGGAGGGAGAAAGGGAGACAGAGGGAGACGCACAGAGGGAGGAGGCTGAAAGGGAGATAGAGAGAGACGGACAGAGGGAGGAGGCTGATAGAGGGAGGGAGAAAGGGAGATAGAGGGAGACGGACAGAGGGAGGAGGCTGACAGAGGGAGGGAGAAAGGGAGACGGACAGACGGAGGAGGCTGACAGAGGGAGGGAGAAAGGGAGACGGACAGAGGGAGGAGGCTGACAGAGGGAGGGAGAAAGGGAGACAGAGGGAGACGTCAGAGGGAGGAGTCTGACAGAGGGAGGGAGAAAGGGAGATAGAGGGAGACGGACAGAGGGAGGTGGCTGACAAAGGGAGGGAGAAAGGGAGATAGAGGAGACGGACAGAGGAAGGAGGCTGACAGAGGGAGGGAGAAAGGGAGACGGACAGAGGGAGGAGGCTGACAGGGAGGGAGAAAGGGAGACGGACAGAGGGAGGAGGCTGACAGAGGGAGGGAGAAAGGGAGACAGAGGGAGACGCACAGAGGGAGGAGGCTGACAAAGGGAGGGAGAAAGGGAGATAGAGGGATGCGGACAGAGGGAGGAGGCTGATAGAGGGAGGGAGAAAGGGAGGTAGAGGGAGACGGACAGAGGGAGGAGGCTGACAAAGGGAGGGAGAAAGGGAGACGGACAGAGGGAGGAGGCTGACAGAGGGAGGGAGAAAGGGAGACGGACAGAGGGAGGAGGCTGACCGAGGGAGGGAGAAAGGGAGACAGAGGGAGACGCACAGAGGGAGGAGTCTGACAGAGGGAGGGAGAAAGGGAGATAGAGGGAGACGGACAGAGGGAGGAGGCTGACAGAGGGAGGGAGAAAGGGAGATAGAGGGAGACGGACAGAGGGAGGAGGCTGACAGAGGGAGGGAGAAAGGGAGAAAGAGGGAGACGGACAGAGGGAGGAGGCTGACAGAGGGAGGGAGAAAGGGAGACGGACAGAGGGAGGAGGCTGACAGGGAGGGAGAAAGGGAGACGGACAGAGGGAGGAGGCTGACAGAGGGAGGGAGAAAGGGAGACAAAGGGAGACGCACAGAGGGAGGAGGCTGACAGAGGGAGGGAGAAAGGGAGATAGAGGGAGACGGACAGAGGGAGGAGGCTGATAGAGGGAGGGAGAAAGGGAGATAGAGGGAGACGGACAGCGGGAGGAGGCTGACAGAGGGAGGGAGAAAGGGAGACGGACAGAGGGAGGAGGCTGACAGAGGGAGGGAGAAAGGGAGACGGACAGAGGGAGGAGGCTGACAGAGGGAGGGAGAAAGGGAGATAGAGGGAGACGGACAGAGGGAGGAGGCTGACAGAGGGAGGGAGAAAGGGAGACGGACAGAGGGAGGAGGCTGACAGAGGGAGGGAGAAAGGGAGACAGAGGGAGATGCACGGAGGGAGGAGGCTGACAGAGGGAGGGAGAAAGGGAGATAGAGGGAGACGGACAGAGGGAGGAGGCTGATAGAGGGAGGGAGAAAGGGAGATAGAGGGAGACAGACAGAGGGAGGAGGCTGACAGAGGGAGGGAGAAAGGGAGACGGACAGAGGGACGAGGCTGACAGAGGGAGGGAGAAAGGGAGACGGACAGAGGGAGGAGGCTGACAGAGGGAGGAAGAAAGGGAGACAGAGGGAGACACACAGAGGGAGGAGGCTGACAGAGGGAGGGAGAAAGGGAGATAGAGGGAGACGGACAGAGGGAGGAGGCTGATAGAGGGAGGGAGAAAGGGAGATAGAGGGAGACGGACAGAGGGAGGAGGCTGACAGAGGGAGGGAGAAAGGGAGACGGACAGAGGGAGGAGGCTGACAGAGGGAGGGAGAAAGGGAGACGGACAGAGGGAGGAGGCTGACAGAGGGAGGGAGAAAGGGAGACGGACAGAGGGAGGAGGCTGACAGAGGGAGGGAGAAAGGGAGACAGAGGGAGACCAAATCACCCTTAGGTGGTGTGGCCATGTCCGCTCGTCAGCAGGTGGACTGTGTGCATGTAGACAAGGTTTGGCAGTGCGTGAACCCCCCCTTCAACCTTTGATAAACACTGGGCCATGTGTCAATCTGTGCACGAGTACATCCGTGCTGCAGGCACAAACATAACCTTACACCCAGTATACCCACCCACTGTGTTTGTCAGAACCCTGTCACAAATGGTTAATTTACCTACCTGCATTCTCAAATAGCATGGAAAAAACACCATTTGGCCACGTACAGTGCAACACGTAAGGCGGCTCTGCATGGCTTGCTACGCCCGCTCACTACACTGCTGACTGCGTTCCCAAAAGATGCATCAACTAAGATTGTGTCAGAGATAGGTAAAGTGTCTAAAGCTGTGGCCAAGGGACATACCCATGCACAAGTGCATTGTGAGAGGAATTCCAGCCAAATCAAACCACCCAGAGGAACTGTGCCAACTCAAAAATGAATGAAACATGGATGTCGCATGTAACACAATTAACACTGTCTCTCTCACACACAGGTCAACGTCGTCGATCTCCCCCCAACACTGGGGGGGAAGACTCACAGGACCAGGCTCTGCGTGAAGAGGACCCCACCGGCAGCGACGACTCTCACCACTCCGTGGATGACCCAGACCAACCTGGCCCCTCTGGTGTCCAACCACCTGCAGCACCTGCGTCAGGTACAACTGTGCCAACCACTACCCCCATTCCTGCCACATCCCAGGAGACACCAAGGAGCCCTGCCCGCACGCAACAACACAGCCAGTCTGTCCAGGAGGGACAAAGTTCTCCGGGCACCCAGGAGGAGGCAGGCGACACCGCAAATGCCATCCCTCAGGGATCCCGGAGACCCGATGTGCCCACAACGGCAGGCCAGGCGCAAGTGGGCTGGGGTGGTGGGAGTGGAGGACGGCGGAGGCGCGAACCTGCCCAGTTGGCTCAGGATCCGGCTATGTCACATGTCAGAAACATCCTGGACGCATACCGGCGTGACTCCAGAGGCATCGACCAGGTAGTGGAGACCCTCAATGAGATGAAGACCCTGCAGGTCGAGCATCATGCCAATCATCTACAACACCATGGACGGATGGAGGCAAGACTGGCAGAGCTCCTGGCGGTGCACAGGGACGTGAGCCAATCACTCCGTCAGATCGCCCAAAGCCTGGCAAACCCTCCCTGTGCCACCAGGCGTAGACCAGCACCAGAAACAGGGAGGGAGGAGGAGGAGGATTCATCTGACGGAGCGTCCCTAGCATCGTCAAGGCCTGCTTCTGAGGGCCCCCGCAGGAAGGTGGGTCGTCCACGCAAAAGACCGTGAGAGTCAGTGGAACATCACCATCTCCCAGGTCACCTGGCCTGGCACCTGTCCCTCTGGCCCAACAGCAGCACAGCAGCAACTGACATTCTCTGTGTTAGAAGGCAACCTCAGAGGGGCCCGGAGGGGGGCCCTGACTGTCCTGAGACCAACCCTCGAGGTATCGTAGCCGGGCACTGGCGGGAGACTCCTCAGGGGAGGAATCTCGTATCTAGGATCGTACACTCGGCACCACACGACAAAGAGACACCACACCGAGAGTTCTTAAGAACAAATCTTTATCAGGTCGGAGTGGTAAGATCTTTATGATCAGCAAGGCAATATATATACAAGTAGAGCGCGGGCTCACAAAGTCTTGGAGGGGGGTTAGGAGGTAGCGGGACAGTCTTTGGGGGAATGGATCAAAGGCAGGAGCGTATCCGGCGCACAGCTCACAATCCTCGAGCTGGGGGATGCGTTTGTCGTCGTGGGGTCCGGCGGGACCAAGGGAGTCTGGGGGCGCTGCGAGATACTCAGCAGGCTCGAGTACAAGTTCGGAGGTCTTACGATCTTCAGGGAGCCGCGAGTCACTCAGCAGGGCTCAAGCACAAGTTCGGAGGTCTTACGATCTTCAGGGAGCCGCGAGCCACTCAGCAGGGCTCAAGCACAGGTTCGGAGGTCTTATGATCTTCAGGGAGCCGCGAGTCACTCAGCAGGGCTCAAGCACAGGTTCGGAGGTCTTACGATCTTCAGGGAGCCGCGAGTCACTCAGCAGGGCTCAGGTGTTTCCAAGGCGAATCTGCCGGACAGTCCCAGGGCACCCCTTGTTATAGGGCGACTCCCCTTTGATGTCCGGAGTCTGAGCAGGCAGGGGTCTTGTCACCTGGGGGTCGCTTGTTGGGGGTTTCCTGCCATTGTCCTTTGATCCTTTCAGGGCTGGGTCGGGAGGAGCCCCAGACACCCAGCAGGCGTGGAGCCAGCCCTCGGGGAGGCCGGCGGGTCGATCGAAACCCACCTTCCCAGGGAAGCGCAGAGGTGTGATGGAAACTGCTCCTCCCTTTCTCATCCCAAGGGGAGCGCGATGTCCTCCAGCCGGAGTGGCGCCTGTAGGCTAGGGTCGCGCTGGGGCCGGGCGGCCATCTTGGTGCATGAAGTGGGCACGCGGGCCCAGGGTGGCCGAAGGGGGGAAGGCCTACGGATGGGGGAAGTCCGGGTTGGGTGTGTGTGTTCTGGTGGGAAGGATCGGCCAGGCCAGGGGCTCGGGGCTGGTGTGAGGTGCAGGGGTCAGGTCTGACTATGTTACGAGGGCCGGGTTTAACACGCGTCCCCCCCAGCTGAAAGCCGGAGAGAACTACCCATCTTCTTGGGGGTTCTCTTCGCTGAGGCGGAAGAATCGGGAGAGGCCATCGGCGTTGGCGTGGTCCGTACCAGGGCGATATTCCACGGTGAAATCCATCCCCTGGAGGGAGATTGACCACCGCAGAAGCTTGGGGTTTTCTCCTCGCATCTACATGAGCCATCGCAAGGGGCGATGGTCGGTCTGGACCCTGAAATGGGTGCCAAACAGGTAAGGGCGTAGTTTCTTGAGGGCCCAGACTACTGCGAACACCTCGCGCTCGATGGTACTCCATCTCTGTTCCCGGGGCAACAGCCGTCGGCTGAGGAAGGCCACGGGCTGGTCCAGACCCTGGTCATTTATTTGGGAGAGGACGGCCCCGATGCCATGCTCGGAGGCATCAGTTTGTACCACAAACTCTTTGGAGTAGTCGGGGGCCTGGAGGACGGGGGCCGTACACATGGCCGTTTTCAGGGCATTGAACGCCTCTCGGCAGGCAGGGGACCACTGTACCTTCTTAGGCTGCTTCTTGGACGTGAGCCCCGTGAGGGGACCGACCAGGCTGCCGTAATTCCGGATGAATCTCCGATAGTAGCCCGTGAGGCCCAGAAAGGCTCGGACCTCTGTTTGGGTAGTGGGAGGTTCCCAGGCTAGGATGGCGTCGATTTTGGGCTGTAGAGGGGCGACCTGCCCGCTTCCGACCTGGTGCCCCAGGTAGGTTACCGAACCTTGCCCAATCTGGCATTTGCTGGCTTTCACGGTGAGGCCCGCCTGGCGTAGGGCGGTTAGCACCCTCCGAAGGTGTTGGAGGTGCTCGCTCCATTCGGAACTAAAAACTGCGATATCGTCGAGATATGCAGCGCTGAATTTTTCCAGCCCGGCCAGGACTCTATTTACCAGTCGCTGGAAGGTGGCCGGGGCATTTTTCATCCCGAAGGGCATTACGCGAAAGCGATAGTGCCCATCCGGGGTGGAGAAGGCGGACCGCTCCTTGGCTCCCGCTGTGAGCGCAATATGCCAGTAGCCGCAGGTGAGATCGAAGGTGCTGAGGAACCGTGCAGCTCCGAGCCGGTCAATGAGCTCGTCGGCTCGGGGAATGGGGTGGGCATCGGCTCGGGTGACCTCATTGAGCCCCCGGTAGTCCACGCAAAAGCGGAGTTCCGGGGAGACCCCGGGGGTGGCTGCTTTTGGGACCAGGACCACGGGGCTGGCCCAGGGGCTGTCTGAGGGTTCGATCACGCCTAGGGTCAACATTTTCGAGACTTCGGCTTGGATACAGGACCGGACCCGATCGGGGACTCGGTAGGCTCGGTGTCTCACTGGTGGGCTGTCCCCGGTATCCACATCATGGACACACCAGTCGGTGACCTTGGGGACCAGGGAGAAAAAGTCCGGAAACTGCCCTAGGAGCTGGCGGCAATCCTCACGTTGCTGGGAAGTGAGGGATGGGGAGAGGTTCACTCCTTCTACGGAGCCGTCCTTCTCCTTGGTGCATAGAAGATCGGGGAGAGGATCCGACTCTTCTTCGGACCCGTCGTCAGTGGCCAGTAGGAGGCTCAGCTCTGTCCGCACAAAGTGGGGCTTGAGGCGGTTCACGTGGAGGACCCGGAGGGGGTCCCGGGGTGACTGGACATCCACCAAGTACGTGACCGGGCTCTTTCGCTCAACTACTTTGAAGGGCCCGGTCCATTTATCCTGGAGAGCGCAGGGTTTCACGGGGGCCATGACCCACACCAGCTGGCCCGGCTGAAACTCGACGAGCGCGGCATTCTGGTCGTACCAGCGCTTCATCTCCTCCTGACTCGCCTCCAGATTGGCCTCTGCAATTTCCCGGAACCTCCTAGTCTGATTGCGGAGGGTCAGGACATAACGGAACACGTCTCGGGGGTGCCTCGGGGCGCCGTCTCCCACTCTTCTTTGACCAGGCTGAGGGGCCCCCTGACGGGGTGCCCGTAGAGTAGCTCGAAGGGGCTGAACCCCAAGGATTTCTGTGGAACTTCTCGGTATGCGAATAGGAGGCAGGGGAGCAGGAGGTCCCACTTACGTCGGAGGGGCTCTTCCAGGCCCGCGATCATCCCCTTCAGAGTCCGGTTAAACCGCTCTACCAGGCCGTTTCCTTGGGGGTGGTACGGGGTGGTGAACTTGTAGGACACCCCGCACTGTTGCCATAAGGACCTCATGTATCGGGAGATAAAGTTGGTACCGCGATCGCTCACGACCTCGCGGGGAAAACCCATGCGGGAGAAGATCCCCATCAGCGCCCGGCCCACCACGGGGGCCGTGACGGTGCGCAGGGGGATGGCCTCAGGGTAACGAGTGGCATGGTCCACCAGGACGAGGATGAACCAGTGCCCCTGGGAAGTTGGGGGGTCCAGAGGTCCTACAATGTCGATCCCGACCCGCTCAAAAGGGGTACTGACGACAGGGAAGGGCTGGAGAGGAGCCTTGCGCTTCCCTCCACTCTTCCCACTGGCCTGACACGTGGGACAGGACTTGCAGTGGGCTTCTACATCTGCTTTCATTTGGGGCCAGTAGAAGTGAGTCACGAGGCGACTGTATGTTTTGTCCTGACCCAAGTGGCCTGCGAGGGGGACGTCGTGGGCCAAGCCCAGGAGGAGGTCTCGGAAGCGTAGTGGTACCACCAGCACTCGGCCGGACCCTAGCTCCACCGACTTCTGTTCGCTGTACAGAAGGTCATTCTCCCAATAGACCCGGTGCGTCCCCGTCTGGTCGCCTGCGGCCTGTGCCTCTGCCTGTTGCCGGGGCCCGACCAGGGAGGGACAGTGTAACGCCCTGAACGTCTCAGGATCGTTTAACAGACACGATAATGAGAACGCAACCACTTGTGAAGGTTTAGTTATTTTAATGAAGGCAAAAATAATACAAGGAATAAACAAAGGTTATAGTCACTGGAATCCTCCAGGCTAAGTACGTTACCAGCCCACAGCACGGATGGTCCTAACCGTCCTCTGCATATACGCCGATCCCGGCGTATGCCAACAGAGGGCAGAAATGAAATGGCCGACAATGCCAATCGGTAGGCTGTGAGGGGCACGAAGAGTGTTGGGGAGAATCGAGGAGTCAGGGAAACACCCAGCCGGGGTCTCTACCTGAAGGGAGCAGCCGCTCAACCTCTTCCTCAGACTGCACCGGGACGCGGAGTCACCTCCTGGTGATACGTCACCGATACCCCAATCACAAGCAAAGAAGACTGAACCGAGAGCAGCCGCTCGATCGATCCCGTGGACTTCCGAGTCTGTAACGCGGCAAACACCTCCTGGTGTGCGTTACAGCTGGCAGTCCCTGTATCTCTGGTCGGGCTGGGAGTTACGACTCCAACCAGCAAAAGCGCCACAGCGCTTTGACTCAGCCGAGTCAAAAAGCGAAGCTCAATGGTTATCCGGTAGAGCTTCTGGGTCCTTCACAGGTGACGATGGGGCAAGACACGGCCCAGGGAGTAACGACTCGACCTACCTCCGTTCTTGCCTTACTGGAGCACCACTCCGGAACACTGCTCTTCACTAAGCAGGTACGTCGGTGTAACCACAATATCCGACAGCGTTGTACCTCCCGGTTCCTCCCTTTATAGGGCGTGTTTTCCTTGAGTTATGCAACAGCTCTCCTGTTTACATAAGGGCGTGTTTTCCTTGAGTTATGTAACAGATCTCCTGTTTACATAAGGGCGTGTTTTCCTTGAGTTATGTAACAGCTCTCCTGTTTACATAAGGGCGTGTTTTCCTTGAGTTATGTAACAGCTCTCCTGTTTACATAAGGGCGTGTTTTCCTTGAGTTATGTAACAGCTCTCCTGTTTACATAACCTCTCAACCGCTAAGCATCCTGGGAGATGTAGTCCGTTTTCGCTGGTTACCGTTTTCCTCCCCTCGCATGACAGGAATTCTTGACAGACAGGTAGCCTGTTCTCGGCAGAACTCCTCTCGGGAGGGGCCCCCTTCGTGGCGCCACTGTGCTAATTCGGGCAGATCGCCTAACTCGGTGTCTGGGGTGGAGTCGGAAGGCGGCGGCTCGTCACTGGCGAGCGACTCTTCCGGTGGGGGAATGTGGGGGCCCTCGGCCGGGACCATCCCATCTTCAGGGGTCGGGGCATCGTCGACGTCCCTCAGGGGGGTCAGTCGAGCCGCCATGGATCGAGTAGTGGCGCACACCCACTCAGGGAGGCCCATCATCCCTAGGTGGGTCTTGCGCTCAACTTGCCCCCAGGGGGAACTTTCCAGGTCGTTCCCCAGGAGACAGTCGACGGGCTGGGATGTTCTCACTGCGACCTTCAGTTTACCGACCACCCCTCCCCACTCGAAAGGCACCAGGGCTACCTTACATAGGCTTTCTGTGTTGTCGGCTGAAAGGACCGGGCAAAATACGTTGGGGAGGACCTGGTCCTCGTGGACTAAATGGCTGAGGACACCGGTGATGCTGGCCCCGGTGTCACGGAGGGCTTCCACTTGGTGGCCATTGATCGTGACGAGCTGCCCATATTTCTTTGTGTTCGAGGGCAGGAGGCTCCCAGGGACCATCTCTCTATCTCCTAAGGACACTAGGGCCATAGCGGCGGGTTCCCACTCCTCGGCCTCCTCAACCTCCTCCCCCAGGGCTACATTGGCTATCTGTCTGGCGGGGGGTGCTGCCTGGTTGGTGCGTGGGGCCATGGGGCATTTAGGGTCGTTGGCGTAATGCCCGGGCTTCTGGCAACGGAAACAAGTGATGGTTACCCGGTGCCCCCGTCTCAGGGAGGGCCGGATACAGCTGGTGGGGGTGCCGGGAAAGGCAGAGGTTGGGACTTCGGGGGACTAGTCTGGGGCTCTCTCTGCCCTCCCTGGTTTCCCCCCCTCTCTGGCGGGGTGGTCCCTGACTGGCTCGGGGGTACTCTCCTACAGGGCCCCGGGAGACCCGGGTGTTGGTCCAGCGATCCGCCTCGACAGCCAGCTTTCTCCGGTCCGTGAGCTTGCTGTCGAGCAGATGCTGGCGTAGTTCCACAAAGCAGTTGGCAGCCAGGTGTTCCCATAACATAAGGTCAGTTAGTTCTTCCAGGGTGGTTACCTTGCTGCCCTTGATCCACCCATCGAAGGCACGGCTGAAGAAATTCACATATTCCACCCAGGTGGTACCCGGGATCTTCCGGCAGTCCCGGAACCGCTGGCGGTACATCTCCGGGGTGAGGTCATACCTTGTGAGGAGGGCCGCTTTCATGTTTTCATATGAGGTCTGCATGGAGGTGGGTAGGTCGAGCAGGGTGTCTCTTCCTTCGCTCAGGAACCGTCCCCATAACCCAGCCCCCCAATCTTTCTGCGGGACCCGATGGGAGGTCATGGCGACCTCGTAGGCCCGAAACCACTGCTGAATGTCATCATTCTTGTAATATTCCTTGACCACATCCTTGGGGATGTGGACCTTCTGTTCCGTCGGGGCAGCCGCCTCTCGGTTCCCCGGGGGCCGCGCTTCTTCGCTTCTTGCTTTCAGTTCTATTTCCTTCAAACTGTGTTCATGTTCTAGTTGAAGTCTCCTTCCCTCGTGTTCTCGTTGGAGTTTCTTCTCTTCCAGTTCTCCTTGCACTCGCAACTGTTCTACTGCTAGCTTTTTCTCGGCTAATTTCAACTCGCCCTCAATTTTGAGTTTGGCTAATTCGAGCTCGTGATGGCGACTTTTTTCTCTGTCTGCGAGTTCCTCCGGGGATAGGCCCCCGTCTGGTACGAAGCCTCGCACCTGGTTGCTGCTGCGTTCTCCTTGGGAGGGTCCTGCTTCGTCGTGGGGCTCCACCGCTCCTTCTGGGCGGGAGGCTCCAGAATCCACCCAAGCTTTCAGTGCCTTTTGCATATCTTCTTTGGTGTTGAGACCAGTGGTAGCGATTCTGAGTTCCTTACAGAATTGCTTTAGTTCCCTGTGAGTGTACTCTTCCAGCTGTTCCACCTGGAACATGGTACTGGCGTCGTCTTCTACGAGAGCCACGGCGTTTCCTTCTGCCATCTTTGTCGGTAGTGCGTCAGCCGTTCACTGTACGATCTCTAGATTATGGGCCCGTATCCCGTCGCTTGCCACCAATGTTAGAAGGCGACCTCAGAGGGGCCCGGAGGGGGGCCCTGACTGTCCTGAGACCAACCCTCGAGGTATCATAGCCGGGCACTGGCAGGAGACTCCTCAGGGGAGGAATCTCGTATCTAGGATCGTACACTCGGCACCACACGACAAAGAGACACCACACCGAGAGTTCTTAAGAACAAATCTTTATCAGGTCGGAGTGGTAAGATCTTTATGATCAGCAAGGCAATATATATACAAGTAGAGCGCGGGCTCACAAAGTCTTGGAGGGGGGTTAGGAGGTAGCGGGACAGTCTTTGGGGGAATGGATCAAAGGCAGGAGCGTATCCGGCGCACAGCTCACAATCCTCGAGCTGGGGGATGCGCTTGTCGTCGTGGGGTCCGGCGGGACCAAGGGAGTCTGGGGGCGCTGCGAGATACTCAGCAGGCTCGAGTACAAGTTCGGAGGTCTTACGATCTTCAGGGAGCCGCGAGTCACTCAGCAGGGCTCAAGCAAAAGTTCGGAGGTCTTACAATCTTCAGGGAGCCGCGAGTCACTCAGCAGGGCTCAAGCACAGGTTCGGAGGTCTTATGATCTTCAGGGAGCCGCGAGTCACTCAGCAGGGCTCAAGCACAGGTTCGGAGGTCTTACGATCTTCAGGGAGCCGCGAGTCACTCAGCAGGGCTCAGGTGTTTCCAAGGCGAATCTGCCGGACAGTCCCAGGGCACCCCTTGTTATAGGGCGACTCCCCTTTGATGTCCGGAGTCTGTGCAGGCAGGGGTCTTGTCACCTGGGGGTCGCTTGTTGGGGGTTTCCTGCCATTGTCCTTTGATCCTTTCAGGGCCGGGTCGGGAGGAGCCCCAGACACCCAGCAGGCGTGGAGCCAGCCCTCGGGGAGGCCGGCGGGTCGATCGAAACCCACCTTCCCAGGGAAGCGCAGAGGTGTGATGGAAACTGCTCCTCCCTCCTGCTCCGATGTCCTCCAGCCGGAGTGGCGCCTGTAGGCTAGGGTCGCGCTGGGGCCGGGCGGCCATCTTGGTGCATGAAGTGGGCACGCGGGCCCGGGGTGGCCGAAGGGGGGAAGGCCTACGGACGGGGAAAGTCCAGGTCGGGTGTGTGTGTTCTGGTGGGAAGGATCGGCCAGGCCAGGGGCTCGGGGCTGGTGTGAGGTGCAGGGGTCAGGTCTGACTATGTTACGAGGGCCGGGTCTAACACTCTGCCACATGGCCTTGCTGGTCACTGTCTGACCAATGTTGACAAAGACTGTGGCACAGACTCTGATGACTTTCAATGGCAGGATACCAACTCCCCCTGTGAACTTTGGATTCTACACTCCCGCCAAGCACCTCTTGTCACCCCCCCAAACACGTACCCCAGCACCAATAAAAATCATCACAATCACAAGATGATGCCGTCAGTTTGCATTATTCCACTGCATGTGTGTGTTGTAAAGTCAAACCATGCATGATTTCAGAAGTAACTCCAAACATCCATACCCTGGGGTCTGAGTCTGGCACAGGACACGCATGGGTCACAATGTACCATCCAAGACAGACATGGAGCACCATACTCAACCGTGATGGGCCCAACCAGCTGAGGGGGTGCCCGTACAACTGTGCCTACAGACCTATTTAGAAGAGCAACAGTCATGCGCAGAGGTCAGGGATCATGTGGAGTGTCCTGGGGTGGGAGTCCCATGTATGTGTAGATACGTGGCAGAACCATGTCCTGCATGCTTGAGTCAGGTGGATGTGGAGAATGGTGGGCCAGCCAAGGTTGGATGCATGGAGATGGCACAATTGGGTGTTGGATCACAGTGCCACAAGGTTGTGTTGTGGTTGTGGGCTGCATCCTGAGTGTGTGCGTGGATTGAGAAGGTCATCCTGCAGCTGGCAGTGATCCACTCCCCCCATCTCTGTTTGACGTTGATGTGGCCTGGTCGCCGGATGTAGTAGCAGAGCTGTGCAGATGCACCCTGGATGTGGACAAGTATCTTGGGATTTCTAACGCACATGTCCGTAGAGTGCAGGGTAGGATTAGACACGGATGTCGTAGTTGACCTGGGGGATGGTCTCCCTCTTGCCTTGAGGTGGATGGAACTGGGGATCTTGTGCATAATGCAGAGTGTGCTGCCGCATGAGGCACAGATGCTGCTGATCAGCATAGCACATGTCAGCAAGCAATCCATGATGAACACCAGCTCGTTTGCGTGGACACTGGGTGCCCTTGCTGCAGGGCCTGCAGCAGCATGCGCCATGTCAAGGAAATAATGCCACAAGTAGCACACAAAGACAAGGATCTCAGGAAGGAACTATGCAAAAGGTGTATGTCAAGGAAGGAATGTCTGGTTCAACATGGCACACACACAAACAATGGATTCACATGCAGCACAGTGGCCGTCGTGGAGACTGACATGCCACAATACCTACACAGCCATGGACATCATGCACAATACAGAATCTAATCCCTGACAAACAGCTTGCATCTTGCTACTCTACACATAGACTCATATGCACCATCTCTGAGAACAATGCCAGACATGCCGCATGCACAGTGGCAACCGACCACCATTGACAGAGATGAGGCACCTTGGAGGCAGAGGGACACCTTTATTACTCATGTGTGTCGGAATGTGTTAGACCTGGCACCTTGGCGTGAGTTTCCCTTCCACTTTTTGATGGTGTGCCTCGATTGTTTTGCTGGTGTTGTCCGCTCAGGGCACTGCGCCACGGCTAATCCGTGCCGCAGTGCAAGTGCTCCCTAGGTAAAGTGTACCTGTAATTGATGTTCATGATTGGTTTATTGGATTCACTGTCAGTCCCCAGTAGAGTGCACCAGGGGTGCCAGGGCTTGTGAATGCCAATGCTGCTGGTGGGCTTGCAGCGCTGGTTGCGCCACCCACAGGAAGCGGCCTTGTAAAATGTGTCTAGGGTCTGCCACCGCAGACCCTGTGCGCGGTCCGGGACCGTCGCGCTGACTGCGCAAGTGCCCCCACTTGCCAGTCCCTAAACCTTCCCTTACCTACATATTAGCCACCCCTCTGGTAGGCCCAAGGGCAGGGTGCATTGTAGGCATAAGGTAGGACATGCCCTGATGTGTGTGGCATGTCTTAGTAGTGAATTACAGCCATTTTCGTTCTTCACTATTGAAGGCTACCTGCTCTCCATAGGCCAGAATGGGCTGCTGGGATTACGCCAACGCTGTGACCCCAGTGGACTCAGAGAGCATGGTAGAAGTGTCAAGTTTAGTATGCCTGAACTCAGGATGATAAAATACTTCTTGTAGTCAAGTTTATTTTAATATCCTGGGTTTGTAAATACTACTTTTAGAAAGTTATTTACTGACCTGACCATCTCAGTCCGCCTCTGCTGTGTGTGTGTGTGTTCTGCCTAGCAACAGTGAGGAGCAGGGTTGGGGGATCCCCAGAGACAGGTTGGCTGCCAGGTGGTGGGTAGAGAGATTACACCTGGATGGGTGGGAGGAGTACACCTTGACTCTTGAATAGACCTGTGCTCTGCCACCACAAAGCTGGCGCCACCCCCTGTGGGGCGGCTGATGTCTCTGCCCTGCTGCTGAAAGGAAAGAGCAGAGTCACCATAACAAAGTGCTCCAGAACTGGACTGAGCCAGGCCTAGGCCCCCTGGCGCTAAAGAACAAAAGAATCATGGTATAAAAGTAGGAGCCTGGCTCCTAAGAAATCAGAATCCTGTTTACCACAAAGAACCTCTGCCCGACTAGAAGGAGAAGAAGACGCCGGAGGAGCTGGCCTGCTGCTTGCCTTGCTGAGAAAGGAGAGGAAGAGACTTACTGAGAAGACTTTGCTACTTTGTGCTTGAACATTCTCCAAGGGCTTGATCTGAGCTTGCCCCCTGAACTGAACCCCAGGAACAGTGGGTTCTCTGTGCTTCTTGCTCATCCTCCAATTCGAGCCGTGTGGGCATCCCGCTGGAAAAGAGACTGCGCCCCTCACCGCCCCTCCTAGGGCCGTGACACTCAGAAGCTCGCCTGCCTCAAACCCGTGAGAGCCCCGCTCCGTCCCGAGCCGCTCTCTGTCCCCGGGCCAGGCCGCCTGCATCCCTGTCCCCGCCTGCTACTGGAGCGCGCTGACCGCGCTATCACCCCTCCCGCCGGAAGCCGTCCGACGACTGTGATCTACGCCGGGTCATCCAGCTGCACTAACCGTGCCCTGCGACCCCGCTTCGCTATCCCCGGACATCTCAGGCCGCGCCGCCCCCGCTGTGGAGACCCTCCTGCACCGCCGTGCTAAAGGGTCGCTGGCCGCGCCTGCCTACGCGCCCCCACCTGCTGATTGAGGACCCAAGAACACTTCCCAAGCTGAGAGTCGCACCGACCTGGGCCGGCTCTCCACATCACGAAAGAAGTTCCAGTATCGGGTTCGGGGCCCGCAACGCCTTATTTCCCCGTTCGCAGGAGCCGATCTCTGTGAGTACTGGAACCACAAGTAACATTTGCGAGAGACTACAAAATATCCATTTGAAACTACGAACAAAGAACATATGCCTGCTTTATAACCTGGTGGCATAGCGAAAACGTTATTGGTCTTGTGATAAGTCTGCTGAGATATATATACCTTATTTTTACATAAAGAATCGTATTTTTATATATATCCAAGTCTGGTGTCCGTTTCTGGGGGGATTGATGTATTTACTGTGTGTACGATTGTAAGTGCTTAACCAACAACGCCTGAGGAATCGCCTTGGCTGCTCACGCCACGCACCTAGAGGGTGAGCAAGGGTCATTCGCGAGGGGTTATCCTGCGCCCTGACGTGGAGGAGAGGGTTCCTGCTTGACACAAGGGCAACCTTGCGCCAACCAGAGATCCCCGACTCTAACCTTGTTGGCAGCGGTTGGGATTTCGGATTTGCACTTGTAATTTGCATACCGTGAATTATTAATCACCAGATAGTGAGAGCAGACCAAATAACGCAGCCACAGGTTTTTAATTGTTGAACTTTGTTGAGACATCCGCCATTACTGCAACCATGCCTGGCTCGCTCTCCGCTGGAAGAGCGCTCTCTGTGATTTCTGGAATAGATGAGGTGGATTGGGAGAGACTGGAAGGTTACACAACGGAGCAATTGAAAGGCTACAGTGTAAAATTCAGAGTCCCCCATGCTGGATTCAAGAGGAAGACCCAGTACACCAAGGCGTTGAGAGCCTGGAAGGAGTCAAGAGACCCACGGAATGCGGGGGACATCGTTCCACCCGACAACCTGGAGGAGCCCAGCAGAGTACGGTGGCCAGAGGAGCTGGCAGACAGGGCAGCCGACAGGGCGCATGCAATGGAGATGGCAAAGTTGGCAGGACAAATGGAAATGGAGAAGCAGAAGTTGGCCCTGGAGGCACAACAACGCCAAATGGATCATGATATAAGATTGAAGGAGTTGGAGCTGAAGGCGAAAAGTTTGGACACCGCTCCTTCTGGTGGCAGCACTCCACCAGCGCAGGTAGAGTCCAAGGTGTACATCCCCAAAGATGTAGTAAAGGAGTATTTTAGAAAGGATGACATAGGGCAGTGGTTTAGAGCCTACGAGGTGGCCATGTCCTCACACCGGGTCCCTGAGAAAGACTGGGGAGCGGGGTTGTGGGGAAGGTTCCTTGCTGAAGGGCGTGACACACTGTTAGATTTGCCCTTAGAAGTCCAGACCTCATACCCCCATATGAAGGAAGCTTTAATGACCAGGTATGGGTTAACTCCTGAGCTATATAGACAGAGGTTCAGGGAGACCAAGAAGATCCCTGAAAGTACGTATGTGGAATATGTGACCTTTTTCTGCAGAGCGCTGGATGGTTGGGTGAAGGGTAGCAAAGTGAATGATTATCAAGGGCTGCTTGATTTAATTGCATGGGAGCACTTGTCCAGTCAATGTTTTCCTGAGCTACGCCAGCACCTGATAGATAGCAAGCTGTCCAACCCGAGGAAGCTTGCTGAGGAGGCGGACCGCTGGCTCAGCACCAGGGTCCACAAGGGTCAAGTGGGAGACTCTGCCAAAGGTGGGCAGGGTCCCCAGCAGAAGAGTGGGGGGGACAAGGGTAAACAGAAGGGGTTCCAAAAAGGCCCCCAAAGTAATTCCCAAGGGAACCAGCAGAAGGGTTCTCAGCCTCCCCCACCCCCGCAGCAGAACGGGGCCCCGACAGGTAGACCTGTTCCAAAGGGGCCCTTCAATTGTTATAGGTGTGGTGAACCGGGTCACATTGCCTCTGATCCTAAGTGTCGCCTGTTTGGTAAGACCGCACCCACTGGTGCTCCACCCCGGCAAGTAGCTAGTGTTAACTTTGGGGAGGAGGTAGCAGTCCAGGAGGGTGGGGGTCCCGGGCAGATGACCCTAGTCTCGCTAGGAGACAGTGAGATGGTCCCTGTAACCTACCTGCCCTCTAACACTAAGAAATATGGGCAAGTAGTGACCATCAATGGAAAGAAGGTTGAGGCTCTTAGAGATACAGGAGCCAGCGTGACCTCGGTGAGGCAACACCTGGTGTCTCAAGAGCAAATTGTACCCAATGCCTACTGTAGGATTGTCAATGCTGACAACGTAGAGAGTCGTTGTCCAATGGCTCAAGTTCCCTTTGAGTGGGGGGAGGTCTCTGGTACTCTACAAGTCGCTGTGAGAACTGACATGCCTGTAGACTGTCTGCTAGGGAACGACCTGGAGAGTTCCCCTTGGGAAAAGGTGGAGAAGACCACGCATCTGAGGATGGTGGGTCTACCCGACTGGGCGTGCGTGACCACCCGGTCCATGGCAGCCAGTAGGGGTGTTGAGAGGGTCCTGGAGCCTGAGGGAGAGGCCCAGGAACCGGCCTTAGGGAGAAGGCGCAGGAGGCGCGGGAAACCGGCCCCCGCAGTTCCCACGGCCCAGGAGGAAGCAGACCCGGAGGGGGATGCTCTGGAGCCTACCGGGGAACAGATCGCCGAACTGGGAGACTTGCCTGAGCTGACCCATTGGCAGCAAGAAGGAGGTCCCTCCAGGGAGGAATTCTGCAGGGAGCAGAAAGAATGCCCTTCTCTCGTGGGTATGCGGCAACAGGCTGCAGACCAGGCCAACGGTGTTCAGGCCAAAACACACTACGTGTACTGGGAGAGTGACCTCCTGTATTCCGAGCCTAAGGCTGCTGAACCTGGGTCAGCCCGTGTGCTGGTGGTACCCCAGAAGTTCAGAACCTTCCTACTGGGGCTGGCTCACGATGTGCCGTTAGCAGGACATTTGGGGATGGACAAGTCCTATGACAGGCTTGTCACCCACTTTTACTGGCCCCAAATGCATAAGAATTCAGATTCCTACTGCAGAACCTGTCAGACTTGCCAGGCAAGTGGTAAGAGCGGAGGGAAGCATAAGGCTCCTCTGCAACCTTTCCCTGTGGTCGGTACGCCATTCCAACGAGTGGGTATTGATATTGTGGGGCCTCTGGACCCCAAGACAGCCCTGGGCAACAGGTTCATCCTGGTCTTGGTGGACCATGCCACCCGGTACCCTGAAGCCATCCCTCTGAGGACAGTGACGGCCCCCGTGGTGGGACGGGCACTGATGGGAATTTTCTCCCGAGTGGGATTCCCTCTAGAGGTGGTGAGCGACAGGGGGACCAATTTCATATCCACATATATGAAATCCCTGTGGAAGGAGTGTGGGGTAACTTACAAGTTCACCACTCCTTACCATCCCCAAGGAAATGGGTTGGTTGAGAGATTCAACCGAACCCTCAAAGGCATGATCATGGGCCTGGACGGTCCAATGAGGCGTAAGTGGGACGTCCTCTTGCCATGCCTGCTCTTCGCTTACCGAGAGGTGCCGCAGAAGTCTCTAGGGTTCAGCCCCTTTGAGCTTCTGTATGGTCACCCGGTAAGAGGACCTCTGAGTTTGGTAAAGGAAGGCTGGGAGCAATCTCCCAGGAAACCTCCCCAGAATGTATATAGTTACATGCTGGCCTTCCGAAACCAGACTCGGCGTTTCAGGCAACTTGCTGAGGCAAATCTGGAAGCCAGCCAGGAGGAGATGAAGCGGTGGTACGATCGGAATGCCACTCTGGTAGAGCTTCAACCTGGACAAAAGGTGTGGGTCTTGGCCCCAGTGGAGCCGTGTGCACTTCAGGATAAGTGGACAGGTCCATTTGAGGTTGTGGAGCGCAAAAGTCCTATCACCTACTTGGTGAACATGCAGACTCCCAGGAACCCTTTGAGGGTCCTACATGTTAACCGCCTTAAGCCCCACTTAGAGAGGACCGAAGTGGGCATGCTGCTGGCCACTGATGATGGAATGGAAGAGGAGACCGAGCCTCTCCCTGACCTCTTAGTGGCCTCTGAGAAAGATGGGTCAGTGGATGGAGTTAACCTCTCACCCACCCTGACGCCCGAACAACAGGAAGATTGCCGCCACTTGCTGGGACAGTTTTCCGACCGATTCTCCCTGGTTCCTGGTGTCACAGATTGGTGCGTCCATGATGTGGACACAGGAGACAGCTTACCTGTAAAGCACAAGGCTTACAGGGTAACTGACAGGGTCAGAGCTTGCATTAAGGAGGAGGTCTCCAAAATGCTTGCGCTAGGGGTGGTTGAGTCCTCCAGCAGTCCTTGGTCCAGCCCCGTGGTCTTGGTCCCCAAGGCTGCTGCGCCGGGAGCCACACCTGAACTCCGGTTCTGTGTGGACTACAGAGGACTCAATTCAGTAACGAAGACTGACGTGCACCCCATCCCCAGAGCTGACGAGCTCATTGATCGGCTGGGGGCTGCCCGGTTCCTCAGCACGTTTGATTTAACGTCTGTGTTAGAGTCGGGGATCTCTGGTTGGCGCAAGGTTGCCCTTGTGTCAAGCAGGAACCCTCTCCTCCACGTCAGGGCGCAGGATAACCCCTCGCGAATGACCCTTGCTCACCCTCTAGGTGCATGGCGTGAGCAGCCAAGGCGATTCCTCAGGCGTTGTTGGTTAAGCACTTACAATCATACACACAGTAAATACATCAATCCCCCCAGAAACGGACACCAGACTTGGATATATATAAAAATACGATTCTTTATGTAAAAATAAGGTATATATATCTCAGCAGACTTATCACAAGACCGATAACGTTTTCGCTAGGCCACCAGGTTATACAGCCGGCAAATGTTCTGGGTTCGTAGTTTCAAATGGATACTTTGTAGTCTCTTTACTTGTAGTTCCAGTACTCACAGAGATCGACTCCTGCGAACGGGGAAATAAGGCGTTGCGGGCCCCGAGCCCGATACTGGAACTTCTTTCGTGATGTGGAGAGTCGGCACAGGTCGGTGCGACTCTCGGCTTAAGAAGTGTTCTTGGGTCCTCAATCAGCAGGTGTGGGCAAGTAGGCAGGCGCGGCCCGCGACCCTTTAGCACGGCGGTGCAGGGGGGGTCTCCACAGCGGGGGCGGCGCGGCCTGAGATGTCCGGGGATAGCGAAGCGGGGTCGCAGGGCACGGTCAGTGCAGCTGGATGACCCGGCGTAGATCACAGTCGTCGGACGGCTTCCGGCGGGAGGGGTGATAGCGCGGTCAGCGCGCTCCAGTAGCAGGCGGTGACAGGGATGCAGGCGGCCTGGCCCGGGGACAGAGAGCGGCTCGGGACGGAGCGGGGCTCTCACGGGTTTGGAGGCAGGCGAGCTTCTGAGTGTCACGGCCCTAGGAGGGGCGATGAGGGGCGCAGTCTCTTTTCCAGCGGGATGCCCACACGGCTCGAATTGGAGGACGAGCAAGAAGCACAGAGAACCCACTGTTCCTGGGGTTCAGTTCAGGGGGCAAGCTCAGATCAAGCCCTTGGAGAATGTTCAAGCACAAAGTAGCAAAGTCTTTTCAGTAAGTCTCTTCCTCTCCTTTCTCAGCAAGGCAGGCAGCAGGCCAGCTCCTCCAGCGTCTCCTTCTCCTTCTAGTCGGGCAGAGGTTCTTTGTGGTAAACAGGATTCTGATTTCTTAGGAGCCAGGCTCCTACTTTTATACCATGATTCTTTTGTTCTTTAGCGCCAGGGGGCCTAGGCCTGGCTCAGTCCAGTTCTGGAGCACTTTGTTATGGTGACTCTGCTCTTTCCTTTCAGCAGCAGGGCAGAGACATCAGCCGCCCCACAGGGGGTGGCGCCAGCTTTGTGGTGGCAGAGCACAGGTCTATTCAAGAGTCAAGGTGTACTCCTCCCACCCATCCAGGTGTAATCTCTCTACCCACCACCTGGCAGCCAACCTGTCTCTGGGGATCCCCCCACCCTGCTCCTTACTGTTGCTGGGCAGAACACACACACACACAGCAGAGGCGGACTGAGATGGTCAGGTCAGTAAATACTAACTTTCTAAAAGTAGCATTTACAAACCCAGGATACTAAAATAAACTTGACTACAAGAAGTATTTTATCATCCTGAGTTCAGGCATACTAAACTTGACACTTCTACCATGCTCTCTGAGTCCACTGGGGTCACAGCGTTGGCGTGATCCCAGCAGCCCATTCTGGCCTATGGAGAGCAGGTAGCCTTCAATAGTGAAAAACGACAAGGGCTGTAATTCACTACTAAGACATGCCACACACACCAGGGCATGTCTTACCTTATGCCTACAATGCACCCTGCCCTTGGGCCTACCAGAGGGGTGGCTAATATGTAGGTAAGGGAAGGTTTAGGGACTGGCAAGTGGGGGCACTTGCACAGTCAGCGCGACGGTCCCGGACCGCGCACAGGGTCTGCGGTGGCAGACCCTAAACACATTTTACAAGGCCGCTTCTGTGGGTGGCGCAACCAGCGCTGCAAGCCCACCAGCAGCATTGGCATCCACAAGCCCTGGCACCCCTGGTGCACTTTACTGGGGACTGACAGTGAATCCAATGAACCAATCATGGACATCAATTACAGGTACACTTTACCTAGGGAGCACTTGCACTGCGGCACGGATTAGCCGTGGCGCAGTGCCCTGAGCGGACAACACCAGCAAAACAGTCGAGGCACACCATCAAAAAAAAGTGGAAGGGAAACTCACGCCAAGGTGCCAGGTCTAACACGTGTCCCCTCCAGCTGAAATGTGGGGAGAACTACCCTTGCCCAGGGGGTTCCTCGTCACTAAGGCGGAAATACCTGGACAGACCGTCAGCGTTGGCGTGATCTGTACCAGGACGGTGTTCCACCGTAAAGTCCATACCCTGTAGGGAGATGGACCACCTCAACAGCTTCGGGTTCTCACCCCTCATTTGCATCAACCATCTGAGGGGCCTGTGGTCCGTCTGAACCCAGAAGTGAGACCCAAACAAGTAGGGTCTTAGCTTCTTCAGCGCCCAGACCACAGCAAATGCTTCTCGCTCAATTGCACTCCACCTACTTTCCCGTGGAAGTAACCTCCTACTGATGAAGGCTACGGGTCGGTCCCAGCCCTCCTCAGTCATCTGTGAGAGAACAGCCCCTACACCATGCTCTGAAGCGTCTGTCTGTACTAGGAATTCCTTGGAGAAGTCAGGGGCCAGGAGCACGGGCGCCGTGCACATGGCAGTCTTCAGGGTGTCGAAAGCTTTCTGACAGGTGTCAGTCCAAATCACGTTCCTGGGCTGCTTCTTGGAAGTCAGCTCTGTCAAGGGGGCAACGATCGTTCCATAGCCCTTGACAAACCTCCTGTAGTACCCAGTGAGCCCCAGGAAGGCCCTCACTGCGGTCTGCGTCTTGGGGGGTTCCCAAGCCAGGATGGTCTCGATTTTGGGTTGCAAGGGTGCCACCTTGCCACTCCCCACTTGGTGTCCCAAGTACACCACGGAACCCTGCCCGATCTGGCACTTGCTTGCCTTGATCGTGAGGCCTGCTCGGCGCAGCGCCATCAACACTTCCCAGAGGTGGCGCAGGTGTTCAGGCCAGGTGGCACTGAACACTGCGATGTCATCCAGGTAGGCGGCACTGAACGCATCCAGCCCAACCAGTACCTGGTTGACCAACCTCTGAAAGGTGGCAGGGGCATTCTTCATCCCAAATGGCATGACTCGGAACTGGAAGTGCCCATCTGGTGTAGAGAATGCTGACCTCTCTTTGGCCCCATCGGTCAAGGCGATCTGCCAGTACCCAGACGTTAAATCAAACGTACTGAGGAACCGGGCAGCCCCCAGCCGATCGATGAGCTCATCAGCTCTGGGGATGGGGTGCGCGTCAGTCTTCGTGACTGAATTGAGTCCTCTGTAGTCCACACAGAACCGGAGTTCAGGTGTGGCTCCCGGCGCAGCAGCCTTTGGGACCAAGACCACGGGGCTGGACCAAGGACTGCTGGAGGACTCAACCACCCCTAGCGCAAGCATTTTGGAGACCTCCTCCTTAATGCAAGCTCTGACCCTGTCAGTTACCCTGTAAGCCTTGTGCTTCACGGGTAAGCTGTCTCCTGTGTCCACCTCATGGACGCACCAATCTGTGACACCAGGAACCAGGGAGAATCGGTCGGAAAATTGTCCCAGCAAGTGGCGGCAGTCTTCCTGTTGTTCGGGCGTCAGGGTGGGTGAGAGGTTAACTCCATCCACTGACCCATCTTTCTCAGAGGCCACTAAGAGGTCAGGAAGAGGCTCGGTCTCCTCTTCCATTCCATCATCAGTGGCCAGCAGCATGCCCACCTCGGTCCTCTCTAAGTGGGGCTTAAGGCGGTTAACATGTAGGACCCTCAAAGGGTTCCTGGGAGTCTGCATGTCCACCAAGTAGGTGATAGGGCTTTTGCGCTCCACAACCTCAAATGGACCTGTCCACTTATCCTGAAGTGCACACGGCTCCACTGGGGCCAAGACCCACACCTTTTGTCCAGGTTGAAGCTCTACCAGAGTGGCATTCCGGTCGTACCACCGCTTCATCTCCTCCTGGCTGGCTTCCAGATTTGCCTCAGCAAGTTGCCTGAAACGCCGAGTCTGGTTTCGGAAGGCCAGCATGTAACTATATACATTCTGGGGAGGTTTCCTACGAGATTGCTCCCAGCCTTCCTTCACCAAACTCAGAGGTCCTCTTACCGGGTGACCATACAGAAGCTCAAAGGGGCTGAATCCTAGAGACTTCTGTGGCACCTCTCGGTAAGCGAAGAGCAGGCATGGCAAGAGGACGTCCCACTTACGCCTCATTGGACCGTCCAGGCCCATGATCATGCCTTTGAGGGTTCGGTTGAATCTCTCAACCAACCCATTTCCTTGGGGATGGTAAGGAGTGGTGAACTTGTACGTTACCCCACACTCCTTCCACAGGGATTTCATATATGTGGATATGAAATTGGTCCCCCTGTCGCTCACCACCTCTAGAGGGAATCCCACTCGGGAGAAAATTCCCATCAGTGCCCGTCCCACCACGGGGGCCGTCACTGTCCTCAGAGGGATGGCTTCAGGGTACCGGGTGGCATGGTCCACCAAGACCAGGATGAACCTGTTGCCCAGGGCTGTCTTGGGATCCAGAGGCCCCACAATATCAATACCCACTCGTTGGAATGGCGTACCGCCCACAGGGAAAGGTTGCAGAGGAGCCTTGTGCTTCCCTCCGCTCTTACCACTTGCCTGGCAAGTCTGACAGGTTCTGCAGTAGGAATCGGAATTCTTATGCATTTGGGGCCAGTAAAAGTGGGTGACAAGCCTGTCATAGGTCTTGTCCATCCCCAAATGTCCTGCTAACGGCACATCGTGAGCCAGCCCCAGTAGGAAGGTTCTGAACTTCTGGGGTACCACCAGCACACGGGCTGACCCAGGTTCAGCAGCCTTAGGCTCGGAATACAGGAGGTCACTCTCCCAGTACACGTAGTGTGTTTTGGCCTGAACACCATTGGCCTGGTCTGCAGCCTGTTGCCGCATACCCACGAGAGAAGGGCATTCTTTCTGCTCCCTGCAGAATTCCTCCCTGGAGGGACCTCCTTCTTGCTGCCAATGGGTCAGCTCAGGCAAGTCTCCCAGTTCGGCAATCTGTTCCCCGGTAGGCTCCAGAGTATCCCCCTCAGGGTCTACTTCCTCCTGGGCCGTGGGAACTTCGGGGGCCGGTTTCCCGCGCCTCCTGCGCCTTCTCCCTAAGGCCTGTCCCTGGACCTCTCCCTCAGGCTCCAGGACCCTCTCAACACCCCTACTGGCTGCCATGGACCGGGTGGTCACGCACGCCCAGTCGGGTAGACCCACCATCCTCAGATGCGTGGTCTTCTCCACCTTTTCCCAAGGGGAACTCTCCAGGTCGTTCCCTAGCAGACAGTCTACAGGCATGTCAGTTCTCACAGCGACTTGTAGAGTACCAGAGACCTCCCCCCACTCAAAGGGAACTTGAGCCATTGGACAACGACTCTCTACGTTGTCAGCATTGACAACCCTACAGTAGGCATTGGGTACAATCTGCTCTTGAGACACCAGGTGTTGCCTCACCGAGGTCACGCTGGCTCCTGTATCTCTAAGAGCCTCCACCTTCTTTCCATTGATGGTCACCACCTGCCCATATTTCTTAGTGTTAGAGGGCAGGTAGGTTACAGGGACCATCTCACTGTCTCCTAGCGAGACTAGGGTCATCTGCCCGGGACCCCCACCCTCCTGGACTGCTACCTCCTCCCCAAAGTTAACACTAGCTACTTGCCGGGGTGGAGCACCAGTGGGTGCGGTCTTACCAAACAGGCGACACTTAGGATCAGAGGCAATGTGACCCGGGTCACCACACCTATAACAATTGAAGGGCCCCTTTGGAACAGGTCTACCTGTCGGGGCCCCGTTCTGCTGCGGGGGTGGGGGAGGCTGAGAACCCTTCTGCTGGTTCCCGTGGGAATTACTTTGGGGGCCTTTTTGGAACCCCTTCTGTTTACCCTTGTCCCCCCCACTCTTCTGCTGGGGACCCTGCCCACCTTTGGCGGAGTCTCCCACTTGACCCTTGTGGACCCTGGTGCTGAGCCAGCGGTCCGCCTCCTCAGCAAGCTTCCTCGGTTGGACAGCTTGCTATCAATCAGGTGCTGGCGTAGCTCAGGAAAACATTGACTGGACAAGTGCTCCCATGCAATTAAATCAAGCAGCCCTTGATAATCATTCACTTTGCTACCCTTCACCCAACCATCCAGCGCTCTGCAGAAAAAGGTCACATACTCCACATACGTACTCTCAGGGATCTTCTTCGTCTCCCTGAACCGCTGTCTATATAGCTCCGGAGTTAACCCATACCTGGTCATTAAAGCTTCCTTCATATGGGGGTATGAGGTTTGGAGATCTAAGGGTAAATCTAACAGTGTGTCACGCCCTTCAGCAAGGAACCTTCCCCACAACCCCGCTCCCCAGTCTTTCTCAGGGACCCGGTGTGAGGACATGGCCACCTCGTAGGCCCTAAACCACTGCCCTATGTCATCCTTTCTAAAATACTCCTTTACTACATCTTTGGGGATGTACACCTTGGACTCTACCTGCACTGGTGGAGTGCTGCCACCAGAAGGAGCGGTGTCCAAACTTTTCGCCTTCAGCTCCAACTCCTTCAATCTGATATCATGATCCATTTGGCGTTGTTGTGCCTCCAGGGCCAACTTCTGCTTTTCCATTTCCATTTGTCCTGCCAACTTTGCCATCTCCATTGCATGCGCCCTGTCGGCTGCCCTGTCTGCCAGCTCCTCTGGCGACCGGACTCTGCTGGGCTCCTCAAGGTTGTCGGGTGGAACGATGTCCCCCGCATTCCGTAGGTCTCGTGACTCCTTCCAGGCTCTCAACGCCTTGGTGTACTGGGGCTTCCTCTTGCATCCAGCATGGGGGACTCTGAATTGTACACTGTAGCCTTTCAATTGCTCCATCGTGTAGCCTTCCAGTCTCTCCCAATCCACCTCATCTATTCCAGAAATCACAGAGAGTGCTCTTCCAGCGGAGTGCGAGCCAGGCATGGTTGCAGTAATGGCAGATGTCTCAACAAAGTTCAACAATTACAAACCTGTGGCTGCGTTATTTGGTCTGCTCTCACTATCTGGTGATTAATAATTCACTGTATGCAAATTACAAGTGCAAATCCGAAATCCCACCCGCTGCCAACAATGTTAGAGTCGGGGATCTCTGGTTGGCGCAAGGTTGCCCTTGTGTCAAGCAGGAACCCTCTCCTCCACGTCAGGGCGCAGGATAACCCCTCGCGAATGACCCTTGCTCACCCTCTAGATGCGTGGCGTGAGCAGCCAAGGCGATTCCTCAGGCGTTGTTGGTTAAGCACTTACAATCATACACACAGTAAATACATCAATCCCCCCAGAAACGGACACCAGACTTGGATATATATAAAAATACGATTCTTTATGTAAAAATAAGGTATATATATCTCAGCAGACTTATCACAAGACCGATAACGTTTTCGCTAGGCCACCAGGTTATACAGCCGGCAAATGTTCTGGGTTCGTAGTTTCAAATGGATACTTTGTAGTCTCTTTACTTGTAGTTCCAGTACTCACAGAGATCGACTCCTGCGAACGGGGAAATAAGGCGTTGCGGGCCCCGAGCCCGATACTGGAACTTCTTTCGTGATGTGGAGAGTCGGCACAGGTCGGTGCGACTCTCGGCTTAAGAAGTGTTCTTGGGTCCTCAATCAGCAGGTGTGGGCAAGTAGGCAGGCGCGGCCCGCGACCCTTTAGCACGGCGGTGCAGGGGGTGTCCCCACAGCGGGGGCGGCGCGGCCTGAGATGTCCGGGGATAGCGAAGCGGGGTCGCAGGGCACGGTCAGTGCAGCTGGATGACCCGGCGTAGATCACAGTCGTCGGACGGCTTCCGGCGGGAGGGGTGATAGCGCGGTCAGCGCGCTCCAGTAGCAGGCGGTGACAGGGATGCAGGCGGCCTGGCCCGGGGACAGAGAGCGGCTCGGGACGGAGCGGGGCTCTCACGGGTTTGGAGGCAGGCGAGCTTCTGAGTGTCACGGCCCTAGGAGGGGCGATGAGGGGCGCAGTCTCTTTTCCAGCGGGATGCCCACACGGCTCGAATTGGAGGACGAGCAAGAAGCACAGAGAACCCACTGTTCCTGGGGTTCAGTTCAGGGGGCAAGCTCAGATCAAGCCCTTGGAGAATGTTCAAGCACAAAGTAGCAAAGTCTTTTCAGTAAGTCTCTTCCTCTCCTTTCTCAGCAAGGCAGGCAGCAGGCCAGCTCCTCCAGCGTCTCCTTCTCCTTCTAGTCGGGCAGAGGTTCTTTGTGGTAAACAGGATTCTGATTTCTTAGGAGCCAGGCTCCTACTTTTATACCATGATTCTTTTGTTCTTTAGCGCCAGGGGGCCTAGGCCTGGCTCAGTCCAGTTCTGGAGCACTTTGTTATGGTGACTCTGCTCTTTCCTTTCAGCAGCAGGGCAGAGACATCAGCCGCCCCACAGGGGGTGGCGCCGGCTTTGTGGTGGCAGAGCACAGGTCTATTCAAGAGTCAAGGTGTACTCCTCCCACCCATCCAGGTGTAATCTCTCTACCCACCACCTGGCAGCCAACCTGTCTCTGGGGATCCCCCCACCCTGCTCCTTACTGTTGCTGGGCAGAACACACACACACACAGCAGAGGCGGACTGAGATGGTCAGGTCAGTAAATACTAACTTTCTAAAAGTAGCATTTACAAACCCAGGATACTAAAATAAACTTGACTACAAGAAGTATTTTATCATCCTGAGTTCAGGCATACTAAACTTGACACTTCTACCATGCTCTCTGAGTCCACTGGGGTCACAGCGTTGGCGTGATCCCAGCAGCCCATTCTGGCCTATGGAGAGCAGGTAGCCTTCAATAGTGAAAAACGACAAGGGCTGTAATTCACTACTAAGACATGCCACACACACCAGGGCATGTCTTACCTTATGCCTACAATGCACCCTGCCCTTGGGCCTACCAGAGGGGTGGCTAATATGTAGGTAAGGGAAGGTTTAGGGACTGGCAAGTGGGGGCACTTGCGCAGTCAGCGCGACGGTCCCGGACCGCGCACAGGGTCTGCGGTGGCAGACCCTAGACACATTTTACAAGGCCGCTTCTGTGGGTGGCGCAACCAGCGCTGCAAGCCCACCAGCAGCATTGGCATCCACAAGCCCTGGCACCCCTGGTGCACTTTACTGGGGACTGACAGTGAATCCAATGAACCAATCATGGACATCAATTACAGGTACACTTTACCTAGGGAGCACTTGCACTGCGGCACGGATTAGCCGTGGCGCAGTGCCCTGAGCGGACAACACCAGCAAAACAGTCGAGGCACACCATCAAAAAAAAGTGGAAGGGAAACTCACGCCAAGGTGCCAGGTCTAACAGTCTGGGTACTGGCAGATCGCCTTGACCGATGGGGCCAAAGAGAGGTCCGCATTCTCTACCCCAGATGGGCACTTCCAGTTCCGAGTCATGCCATTTGGGATGAAGAATGCCCCTGTGTTGGACAGGCCACACGAAGGGCTTGCTCCCTCCCCGCACGACAGGGCCCGAGCTCCGGACCACCAGGCATAACCCACGAAAAGCACCTGTACCCCGTCTCCCGACGGATCTTCTGCCCCCGGACCTCTACTCATCACGGGGCCCAGCCCCACCGGCTCCCCCGGCCGGTTCAAGCCGCCATCTTGGGCCCTGCACCACGAGGCCGCGTGGCCTCGCCCCGACCCTAACCCCGGGCCTGGCCGGCCCCGACATCCCGGCACCACCATCCACCCAGGAGGTGAGCGGACCACTTGGCAGGTCAATGGGAGAACAAAGTGTCAAGAGCTCTTTCCCCGCCAGGTGCCGATCGCCTCCAGCTCCCCCAGGCGCTGGCTCCACCCCCTGCTGGGTGTCTGGACACCTTCATCCCGGGCCCTCCGACCTCCAAGTGCGAGGGTCCGGACATCAAAGGGCGCCTGCCCTATAACTGGGGCAACTCCGGAGCAGGAAGGCAGTTGTATCCTGGAGTCGAGAGACACCGAGAGAACTCAGCCTTGACGGACTACTGGCGCTGCCGTAGCCCGCTCTTGTGAACCATCGTCCTGCCTGCTGGCGCTGCCGCGGCCTTCTGCAACATCCATCCTCGTCGGGACCTGCTGGCGCTGCCGCGGCCCGTTGTAACGACCATCCTCACCGGGACCTGCTGGCGCTGCCGCGGACCGTACATCGACCATCTCTCCGGGACCTGCTGGCGCTGCCGCGGACCGTGTACCGACCATCTCGACCGGGACCTGCTGGCGCTGCAGCGGCCCGTACCAACTAAACCACTAAGCTCGAGGATTGTGAGCTAGTCATCATCTCATCCGAACTACCTGACTGGTAAACAGACTGTCCCGCTACCCCTTACCCTGCATTGAGAGACTTGAATCGAGGGGACCCCTGAGTCCAGACCTCCTTGTACCATTCAACCGTACCTTAAGAAGTGCTTATAAAGAACACTGAACCTTATCCGTGTGTGGTATCTGTCTGTGGGGGGGGGGGAAGTTACTTGTCTGTACGATCGCTGGAGACGGCTCTCCCCGGAGACCTCTCCTCCTGACCCCGGCCGACCCTCCCGGTCCGTCTACCCTTTCTAACATTGGTGGCCAGCGGCGCGATCCGAATCAACGCGTAATCGTACAGAGAGTAGCTCACCCCACGACAAAAACACGATGTCAGCCAAAGATAGCAGCTCCACCGAGAAATTCCAAATGGATAAGTTAGAAGAATACAACCACCGCGAACTGAGACAATTCTGCATAGAACTTGGCATTGCTACCACCGGCCTGAGTACCAAGGATGATCTAAAGCACGCCCTAGAGTCGTGGACAGAAACTGGGGTCGCCGGACCCTCCGACCAAAGCAGCATCACACCAGAGGGGAACGCCACGGCTCCCGAGGAGCGGGGAACGGGCCTCTCGCAGGAGGAGATCCGAGAAAGAGAAAGAACCAGATTGCACGAGTTGGAAATGGCACGACTCAAGATGGATGGGGAACTCAAGTTAGCTGAACAGAAACTCAACCTCGAGCATATGCGGCTCTGAGAAGAACGAGAAGAGAAGCAGAGACAGAGAGAGCTGGAGGAGAAAAAAATAACGCTCGAGCACGAGCGCCAACTAGCGGAGATAGAACTTCGGAAACAGAATAAAGAACTGGGGGTGCCTGAGCGACCACACACCCAGGGGCCAATCGAGAAAAAAGTCCACATCCCCAAGGATGTTGTCCGCGAGTATGTCCGAGAAGACGACATACAACAGTGGTTTAAAGCCTACGAGATCGCCATGACCTCCCACCGGATCGACCGGAGTGATTGGGGAGCCGGACTTTGGGGGAGGTTTATCAACGAGGGTCGCGATGCCCTACTGCAGCTCCCAGATCACCAAATGTCGTCCTACGACCACATGAAGGCTGCCCTCCTCACCCGCTACGGCCTCACACCCGAGATGTACCGCCAGAGGTTCAGAGATTGCACCCGGATCCCAGGTACAACTTGGGTAGAATACGTGAACTATTTCAGCCATGCCTTCGAGGGTTGGATCAAGGGGAGCCATGTCACCACCTACGAACAACTCTTTAACCTTATGGTATGGGAACACCTGTCGAACAACTGTTTCGTCGAGCTCAGGCAGCACCTCCTCGACAGTAAGCTGACTGACCCCCGGCAGCTCGCCGCCGAAGCTGACCGATGGGAAAGCACCCGAGTGGGCCGGAGGGGGCCACACGAACAGAACAGAAGCAACCAAGGCCAGCACCGTCCTCGGGGAGGAGGAGGGGGCCAGGGGCGAGGGAGAGACGCCTTGCCGGCAACACCCGTGGCCAGCACCCCGCCTCCGGCCGGCCGGGGCAACCCCCCGTGGCGTCCTGGGTTCCGAGCCAACGTCACGTGCCACCGATGCCAGCGAGTCGGCCACTACGCCAATGACCCGAGCTGCCCGCAGAACCAAACACCCAAGCCCCGCCAGGTAGCTGCCGCCGCCCTGGGGAAAGAGCGATTATCGGAGGAACCAGAAGGGTATGAGCCGGCCCAGCAAGAGTGGGAACCGGCCGCCATGGTCCTGGCGTGCTTAGGGGGAAGAGACATGGTCCCGCGGGCTCCCCTACCCGCTAACACCAGGAAATACTGTCAGTGGGTGACCATTAATGGACAGCGAGCCGAGGCCTTGCGTGACACAGGCGCCAGTGTGACGGCCGTCCGCTGTCACCTGGTGAAGCCCGAGCAGATCCTGCCGAACATTCTCTGCCCCGTCCGCTCGGCAGACAACTCTGAGAGTATGTGTCAAATGGCCTGCATCCCATTCGAATGGGGAGGGGTCTCCGGCCTGTTGAAGGTGACGGTCCGGGACGATGCCCCCGTGGACTGCCTCCTGGGGAATGACCTCGAGAGTTCCCCGTGGGCCACCGTTGAGAGAAGAGAGCACCTGGGGATGCTGGGCCTCCCGGACTGGGCCTGCATAACCACCCGGTCCATGGCCGCCCATGCCGTCCCCCGATCAGAAGAACCGGAATGGCCAGCACCTCCGCCCCCGGTCGCCCCAGTAGAAGACAACGACGAGGCCAGCCTCCCGGACCCGACGACCGAAGGGGACGCGCAACCCCAGGACCTTCCTGACCTGGCTCAGTGGCGTCAAGAAGGGGGGCCCACCCAAGAACAGTTCCGCCAGGAACAAAAGACCTGTCCCTCCCTCGAGGGACTCCGCCAACAAGCCAGCGCCCAGAACGCAGGGTCCTCCACACCAACCGACTCAAACCACACTTTGTGCGCTCAGAACTCAGCCTCCTGATGGCTACGGACAGTGGGGCAGAGGAAGACTCCGAACCCCTCCCGGATCTTCTGAAGACTCAGGAGAATGACGGCTCCGTGGACGGGGTCCGGCTCTCTGACGCCCTCACTTCGGAGCAACGCCAGGGCTGCCGGAACCTCCTGCTGCAGTTCGCTACCCTGTTCTCCCTCACCCCCGGGGTCACCCCTTGGTGTTTGCACGACGTGGACACCGGGGACAGTCCCCCTGTCCGACACCGGGCCTACCGCGTACCAGATCGGGTACGGGCCTGCATACAGGAGGAAGTGGCCAAGATGCTCACAATCGGGGTCATCGAGCCCTCGGACAGTCCCTGGGCCAGTCCGGTTGTATTGGTTCCCAAAGACACTGCCCCCGGCACCGCACCTGAACTGAGATTCTGCGTCGACTACCGGGGCTTGAACGCTGTCACCCGGACCGACGCTCATCCGATCCCCCGAGCAGACGAGCTGATCGACCGGCTGGGGGCCGCCCGCTACCTCAGTATCTTCGACCTAACAGCGGGCTACTGGCAGATCGGCCTCACACCCAGGGCTCAGGAACGGTCAGCCTTCTCTACCCCCGATGGCCACTACCAATTCAAGGTCATGCCCTTCGGCATGAAGAATGCCCCCGCCACGTTTCAACGCCTCGTGAACCAGGTCTTGGCGGGGCTCGAAGAGTTCAGCGCTGCCTACCTGGACGATATCGCTGTATACAGCCGCCACTGGCCCGACCACCTACGTCACCTCCAAGAGGTCCTACAGGCCCTCCAGCGGGACGGCCTCACAATTAAGGCCGGCAAGTGCCAAATTGGCCAAGGGTCTGTGACCTACCTTGGGCACCAAGTGGGAAGCGGGCTGGTGGCCCCGCTACAACTTAAGATTGCTGCCATCCAGTCCTGGCAGCCCCCCGTCACCCAGACCGAGGTCCGAGCCTTCTTGGGGCTCACCGGCTACTACCGGCGGTTCGTGAAGGACTACGGCAGCATCGTGGGGCCCCTCACGGGTCTCACGTCCAAGAACCAACCGAAGCGGATTAACTGGACCCCCGATTGTCAAGCGGCCTTTGAGAAGCTGAAGGCCGCCCTGTGCACCGCCCCTGTGCTCCAGGCCCCCGATTACAGTCGGGAATTTGTGGTACAGACCGACGCCTCCGACCACGGCATCGGAGCCGTCCTTTCTCAGTTAAACCCCGAAGGTCATGACCAGCCGGTGGCCGTCATCAGTCGACGTCTCCTGGCCCGAGAACAGCGCTGGAGCACCATCGGAAGGGAGGCCTTCGCAGTGGTGTGGGCCCTCAAAAAGCTCCGGCCCTATCTCTTCGGTACCCACTTCCGGGTACAAACCGACCATCGACCCCTGCAGTGGCTGATGCAGATGCGGGGGGAGAACCCAAAACTCTTGCGCTGGTCCATTTCCCTGCAGGGAATGGACTTCACTGTGGAGCATCGACCAGGCCAAGACCACGCCAACGCGGATGGCCTGTCCCGCTTTTTCCGCCTCGACGAAGAGAGTCCCCAAGGAGATGGGTGACTCTCCCCGCCTTCAGCTGGGGGGGACGCATGTTGGACAGGCCACACGAAGGGCTTGCTCCCTCCCCGCACGACAGGGCCCGAGCTCCGGACCACCAGGCATAACCCACGAAAAGCACCTGTACCCCGTCTCCCGACGGATCTTCTGCCCCCGGACCTCTACTCATCACGGGGCCCAGCCCCACCGGCTCCCCCGGCCGGTTCAAGCCGCCATCTTGGGCCCTGCACCACGAGGCCGCGTGGCCTCGCCCCGACCCTAACCCCGGGCCTGGCCGGCCCCGACATCCCGGCACCACCATCCACCCAGGAGGTGAGCGGACCACTTGGCAGGTCAATGGGAGAACGAAGTGTCAAGAGCTCTTTCCCCGCCAGGTGCCGATCGCCTCCAGCTCCCCCAGGCGCTGGCTCCACCCCCTGCTGGGTGTCTGGACACCTTCATCCCGGGCCCTCCGACCTCCAAGTGCGAGGGTCCGGACATCAAAGGGCGCCTGCCCTATAACTGGGGCAACTCCGGAGCAGGAAGGCAGTTGTATCCTGGAGTCGAGAGACACCGAGAGAACTCAGCCTTGACGGACTACTGGCGCTGCCGTAGCCCGCTCTTGTGAACCATCGTCCTGCCTGCTGGCGCTGCCGCGGCCTTCTGCAACATCCATCCTCGTCGGGACCTGCTGGCGCTGCCGCAGCCCGTTGTAACGACCATCCTCACCGGGACCTGCTGGCGCTGCCGCGGACCGTACATCGACCATCTCTCCGGGACCTGCTGGCGCTGCCGCGGACCGTGTACCGACCATCTCGACCGGGACCTGCTGGCGCTGCAGCGGCCCGTACCAACTAAACCACCAAGCTCGAGGATTGTGAGCTAGTCATCATCTCATCCGAACTACCTGACTGGTAAACAGACTGTCCCGCTACCCCTTACCCTGCATTGAGAGACTTGAATCGAGGGGACCCCTGAGTCCAGGCCTCCTTGTACCATTCAACCGTACCTTAAGAAGTGCTTATAAAGAACACTGAACCTTATCCGTGTGTGGTATCTGTCTGTGGGGGGGGGGGAAGTTACTTGTCTGTACGATCGCTGGAGACGGCTCTCCCCGGAGACCTCTCCTCCTGACCCCGGCCGAACCTCCCGGTCCGTCTACCCTTTCTAACACCCTGCCACCTTTCAGAGGTTGGTCAACCAGGTACTGGTTGGGCTGGATGCGTTCAGTGCCGCCTACCTGGATGACATCGCAGTGTTCAGTGCCACCTGGCCCGAACACCTGCGCCACCTCTGGGAAGTGTTGATGGCTCTGCGCCGAGCAGGCCTCACGATCAAGGCAAGCAAGTGCCAGATCGGGCAGGGTTCCGTGGTGTACTTGGGACACCAAGTGGGGAGTGGCAAGGTGGCACCCTTGCAACCCAAAATTGAGACCATCCTGGCTTGGGAACCCCCCAAGACGCAGACCGCAGTGAGGGCCTTCCTGGGGCTCACTGGGTACTACAGGAGGTTTGTCAAGGGCTATGGAACGATCGTTGCCCCCTTGACAGAGCTGACTTCCAAGAAGCAGCCCAGGAACGTGATTTGGACTGACACCTGTCAGAAAGCTTTCGACACCCTGAAGACTGCCATGTGCACGGCGCCCGTGCTCTTGGCCCCTGACTTCTCCAAGGAATTCCTAGTACAGACAGACGCTTCAGAGCATGGTGTAGGGGCTGTTCTCTCGCAGATGACTGAGGAGGGCTGGGACCAACCCGTAGACCTTCATCAGTAGGAGGTTACTTCCACGGGAAAGTAGGTGGAGTGCAATTGAGCGAGAAGCATTTGCTGTGGTCTGGGCGCTGAAGAAGCTAAGACCCTACTTGTTTGGGTCTCACTTCCGGGTTCAGACGGACCACAGGCCCCTCAGATGGTTGATGCAAATGAGGGGTGAAAACCCGAAGCTGTTGAGGTGGTCCATCTCCCTACAGGGTATGGACTTTACGGTGGAACACCGTCCTGGTACAGATCACGCCAACGCTGACGGTCTGTCCAGGTATTTCCGCCTTAGTGACGAGGAACCCCCTGGGCAAGGGTAGTTCTCCCCACATTTCAGCTGGAGGGGACACGTGTTAGACCTGGCACCTTGGCGTGAGTTTCCCTTCCACTTTTTGATGGTGTGCCTCGATTGTTTTGCTGGTGTTGTCCGCTCAGGGCACTGCGCCACGGCTAATCCGTGCCGCAGTGCAAGTGCTCCCTAGGTAAAGTGTACCTGTAATTGATGTTCATGATTGGTTTATTGGATTCACTGTCAGTCCCCAGTAGAGTGCACCAGGGGTGCCAGGGCTTGTGAATGCCAATGCTGCTGGTGGGCTTGCAGCGCTGGTTGCGCCACCCACAGGAAGCGGCCTTGTAAAATGTGTCTAGGGTCTGCCACCGCAGACCCTGTGCGCGGTCCGGGACCGTCGCGCTGACTGCGCAAGTGCCCCCACTTGCCAGTCCCTAAACCTTCCCTTACCTACATATTAGCCACCCCTCTGGTAGGCCCAAGGGCAGGGTGCATTGTAGGCATAAGGTAGGACATGCCCTGATGTGTGTGGCATGTCTTAGTAGTGAATTACAGCCATTTTCGTTCTTCACTATTGAAGGCTACCTGCTCTCCATAGGCCAGAATGGGCTGCTGGGATTACGCCAACGCTGTGACCCCAGTGGACTCAGAGAGCATGGTAGAAGTGTCAAGTTTAGTATGCCTGAACTCAGGATGATAAAATACTTCTTGTAGTCAAGTTTATTTTAATATCCTGGGTTTGTAAATACTACTTTTAGAAAGTTAGTATTTACTGACCTGACCATCTCAGTCCGCCTCTGCTGTGTGTGTGTGTGTTCTGCCTAGCAACAGTGAGGAGCAGGGTTGGGGGATCCCCAGAGACAGGTTGGCTGCCAGGTGGTGGGTAGAGAGATTACACCTGGATGGGTGGGTGGAGTACACCTTGACTCTTGAATAGACCTGTGCTCTGCCACCACAAAGCCGGCGCCACCCCCTGTGGGGCGGCTGATGTCTCTGCCCTGCTGCTGAAAGGAAAGAGCAGAGTCACCATAACAAAGTGCTCCAGAACTGGACTGAGCCAGGCCTAGGCCCCCTGGCGCTAAAGAACAAAAGAATCATGGTATAAAAGTAGGAGCCTGGCTCCTAAGAAATCAGAATCCTGTTTACCACAAAGAACCTCTGCCCGACTAGAAGGAGAAGAAGACGCCGGAGGAGCTGGCCTGCTGCTTGCCTTGCTGAGAAAGGAGAGGAAGAGACTTACTGAGAAGACTTTGCTACTTTGTGCTTGAACATTCTCCAAGGGCTTGATCTGAGCTTGCCCCCTGAACTGAACCCCAGGAACAGTGGGTTCTCTGTGCTTCTTGCTCATCCTCCAATTCGAGCCGTGTGGGCATCCCGCTGGAAAAGAGACTGCGCCCCTCACCGCCCCTCCTAGGGCCGTGACACTCAGAAGCTCGCCTGCCTCAAACCCGTGAGAGCCCCGCTCCGTCCCGAGCCGCTCTCTGTCCCCGGGCCAGGCCGCCTGCATCCCTGTCCCCGCCTGCTACTGGAGCGCGCTGACCGCGCTATCACCCCTCCCGCCGGAAGCCGTCCGACGACTGTGATCTACGCCGGGTCATCCAGCTGCACTAACCGTGCCCTGCGACCCCGCTTCGCTATCCCCGGACATCTCAGGCCGCGCCGCCCCCGCTGTGGAGACCCTCCTGCACTGCCGTGCTAAAGGGTCGCTGGCCGCGCCTGCCTACGCGCCCCCACCTGCTGATTGAGGACCCAAGAACACTTCCCAAGCTGAGAGTCGCACCGACCTGGGCCGGCTCTCCACATCACGAAAGAAGTTCCAGTATCGGGTTCGGGGCCCGCAACGCCTTATTTCCCCGTTCGCAGGAGCCGATCTCTGTGAGTACTGGAACCACAAGTAACATTTGCGAGAGACTACAAAATATCCATTTGAAACTACGAACAAAGAACATATGCCTGCTTTATAACCTGGTGGCATAGCGAAAACGTTATTGGTCTTGTGATAAGTCTGCTGAGATATATATACCTTATTTTTACATAAAGAATCGTATTTTTATATATATCCAAGTCTGGTGTCCGTTTCTGGGGGGATTGATGTATTTACTGTGTGTACGATTGTAAGTGCTTAACCAACAACGCCTGAGGAATCGCCTTGGCTGCTCACGCCACGCACCTAGAGGGTGAGCAAGGGTCATTCGCGAGGGGTTATCCTGCGCCCTGACGTGGAGGAGAGGGTTCCTGCTTGACACAAGGGCAACCTTGCGCCAACCAGAGATCCCCGACTCTAACAGAATGCTAATGCAACTCTGTCAACACATACACAGGTCATGTGGATGAACACGTGGGACCAACACTGGCACCCCCCTTACCACCACAGATGCTGGAAATCCATGGCACTGGCACACAAGTGACGGGTTACAGCTAAACACCCCCTGCTGCTCACGGAGAGGCTGCTATACACCATTGAGCCCCTAATGGGGAATTCATACACCATGTCAACCCGGTGCAACCCGTATGTTTCCGAGGGCAGTGTTACACACATTGATGGCTCCATCACAATCCACAATCCCATTACAGATGACTGTCACCAAGTCTGACCATCAATTCAGGTGAATTCTGCTCCATGTCATGTGCCCCATGGTGATTCTACATGTATGTAAAGTATCCAAACATGAACAGGAGCAGTGCACACACATTCAAAACAAATACCACTCCCAAAAAGCCGTGCTGCATCCCTTATCCGAAGGAGATTTTCGAACTTGTCCGTGCATGTAACGCTGATTCAGCACATGTTGCTGTGTTCATGAGGAATAGCAGGAGCACAACAATTCCACCAGCAGACAGCATGCGCAAGTACCTGTGGATGGGAGACACACCAGAAGTCAGCCAAAAGAAGCACATCCGCATGCATGTGCATGTACTCGACACGTATTAGGTTGTCAACATGCTAGGTGACAATGATGACTCTGGAAAAACATTCTTCTATTGCACCATCACTCGAGTGACACATCCAAACACACCTCTGACTCACTTGGAAGACATGCAGATGGACACACACATTGCAACACTTGCCACACACAGCCCAATGCGTGCACACTCAGACACTGGAACTCACCACTAAGCAAAGAAGTTGCGTATGAGCCGACTCCGCATGTCCTCTACCGCCTCCTCCTCCTCCACATCACTTGCGTCGTGACCAAGCCCTTCATCCTCCACGGGTGGATGGTCCTGCTCATCTGGATCCAGGATGAGTGGCACAGCTTTCTCCACTGCCATGTTGTGCAGCATGCAGCACACGAGGAATATCTTGCAGACCTTCACCGGTGCATATGGGAGTGCGCCACCGGTCTTGTGGAGGCAACGGAATCGGCTCTTCAGGAGGCCAAACGTCCTCTCTATCACTCGCCTGGTCCGCCCATGGGCGTTGTTGTAGCGGTGATCGGCAGCCGTGCTGGGGTTGCGGAGAGGCGTGATCAGCCATGGCATGTTGGGATAGCCAGCGTCCCCTACATGGAAACATCATGGACAAGAGTGGGTCAGGAGAAGCAGTAAGACAGGAAGATGATGTTAAATACAGGACTGCCAGAGTATACACACCAACAATACATGCTCGTTCGTTGCGCAGCTGCAGCATCATTTCAGGCACCCTGCTACGCCTCATGATGTACGCATCGTGTGCTGATCCTGGAAAACGAGCACAGACATGTGAAATCACCATGTTGGCAAGACACACCGCAAGGGCATTAATGGAGTGGTAATGCTTGCGGTTACGGAAGGCTACCTCCTGTGCCTGTGGTGGTACCAAAGCCACATGTGTTCCTTCTATGGACCCAATGACATGGGGCATCCCTCCCAGGGCATAGAAGTCACGCTTGACAGCTGTCAACTGCTCAGGAGTTGGGAATTTAATGAACTCATCCAGGTGCTCCAACATGGCCTCTAAAAAATCATGCAGAACACGGCTGAACATGGTTTGGGACATGCCACCGACATGGGCAATGGTATGTTGAAAGGTACCCGTGGCCAAGAAATGTAGGGCTGCCATCACCTTCATCTTGGGTGTCAGTGCAGTAGGATACCTGTGTAGCAGTTGGAGGTGTGGTGCCAGACGTGTCGTCAGGTCCTCAATCAAGCGTTGGGGGAAGCGGTAGCAGCGTATACAGTCATTTTCCCGCATGTCAGACAAGTCCGGAATTGGTCGGGGGAGAGGCGGAGCCCTGCAGTGAATTAGAAGGGACAACGAAGAATGAGTACAGTACACCACCAATGTCAATGTACAGAGCACATGCTCAACAGGCAATACACATATGCTACATACAGAGTCAGGTCTGTGCAATATGCCCTGGACACGTATGCCAGGCATGTGACACTCCTACCAAGAGCCAGCTAGAAACGTTGATTCTCAACCTCAATATGCCATGCCATGAAACTAGCAGTGGGCCAGTGTAAGTGAGCAGGCAGACGCATTACAGGAGTTACAGACATCCAAATATGTGCAGAAGAAGGATGTTTATTGTACAGACAGGTTGCGGAACACTAGAGGCACAGGTCACATGTCATAGAATCAGGACAGACCACACACCTTGCCATGAAGGATTACATGTCAAGACTGATCACACATACATTGAGAGTATGCAGATATGTTCTTGTTTTGGAACTCCGTGTCGATGCATACATACACACCTAACGTCAGATTACACATGTGTGCTGGTGTGCGTAACAGTGTGCCATGCCCATCTACACACAGACACATGATGGTTGCAGCAACTGCAGATGCATTTGACCAAACACCTACAGCAAACCTATGGGAACACATGACACACACATGACATAGCTACAGCGTGCAACGCGGGCATTCACTTGTCAGGGGTAACATTCCATGTACCTGGCATCAGGGGACATTTGCGGGTGTCGGTGACTGTGCCATGCCAGTGGCGCATGGCCCACCAAGTCAGTACTACATGCACACATGTCAAAGGAGTGAAGGGGATGTGTGGCACATAGGGCACCATCACACCTGACATGTGTACACAGCTCATCATACTGTAATTAGCTTCACACCTCAGGAGTATGGTGCCACATCACAGCCTGACCCACCTGTGCCCGACACATGTAGTACTACACAGACAATGCCTTGATGTCCAGCCTTGCCCATGTATGACAGCTCAATTCATTCCTGTGTGCCGCCTGTCACCACTGTCAGGTGTGAATCCCACCGTACATACGCTCCGAGGGCGTGTGTGGGGTCCCTATCACTATGGTGGTGCTGGCGTATGCGTACGCCATAGTGATACGGACCGTACACGCGTGTGTACGGTCCCTATCACTATGGTGGTGCTGGCGTATGCGTACGCCATAGTGATACGGACCGCACACGCATGTGTACGGTCCAGACTACTATGGCGTACACGTACGCGAGCACCCCCATGGTGATAGGGACCGTACACGCGCGTGTGTACGATCCGGACTACTATGGCGTACAGGTACGCGAGCACCCCCATAGTGATAGGGACCGTACACACGCATGTGTACAGTCCGAACTACTATGGCGTACACGTACGCGAGCACCCCCATAGTGATAGGGACTGTACACACAAGCGTGTGTACGGTCTGGACTACTATGGCGTACACGTACGCGAGCACCCCCATAGTGATAGGTACCGTACACACGCGTGTGTACGGTCCCTATCACTATGGGGGTGCTCGCGTACGTGTACGCCATAGTAGTTTGGACCGTACACACGCGTGTGTAGGGTCGGTCCGTATCACTATGGCGTACGCATACGCCAGCACCACCATAGTGATAGGGACCCTACACACGTGTGTACGGTCCATATCACTATGGCGTACGCATTCGCCAGCACTCCCATAGTGATGGGGACCGTACACACGCGTGTACGTTCCGTTGCAATGCATTTGGGGTGCCCTAGGGCTGTGGAACGCACCGTACCTGTGTTGTGACATAGGATTGACATAGGGGACACATGAGGGACAAGTATAGGGGCCTAAATGCATGCTGGTTGTCATGGAGACCGAGTTTCAGGTTTGAATTTTGCATCATGTGGCCAGCAGAAGTCGGTTGGAGACAATATACTTTGTTGCAATGTGGTTGTTGACATTACATCATGCTCAATTTTAAAACCATGCAAAGCCTGTCACTGGGGTAGTTTTAAAATGATTGGAGGACACGTAGGATGCAAATGTGACTGAGCCAATCACTCTGTACTCCTGTAAATGAAACAGGCCAGCAAGGAAGATATAAGTAAGGGTGGGCGTAGTTCGCGAAGTAGCACTTCGCGAAGCTACGCAAAGTGAAGTTCGCACTACGCGAGCTACGCGTAGCACTTCGCGAACTGCGAAGTAACATGTTCGCACTGTGCAAGATGTTGTTTTCAATGATTGCACAGTGCGGACAAGCAACCGGCACTGTGCAATCATTGAAAATGGCATCTTGCACAGTGCGAGCTGTAGTTTTCTGCTGCTCGAGTATATTTTTACTCGAGCTGCAGCTTTCTCAACGCGAACTGGTAGTTTCTCATCGCGAGCGGTCGCGAGCATACGCGACCCCTCGCAATGAGAAACCTGACCTTCTCGCGTTGGGAATCTCGCCGGGAGGTTTATTTTCCATGGACGCGATCGCGAACAAGGAAAAAGTCTCGCCAGGATGTCATTTTGCTTGCTCGCGGTCGCCAACTTGACGTTGAGGACCGCGAGCAAGCAAAAAATGACCGCAGCACTACGCAACACTACGCTACGCGTGTTCGCACTGTGCTACGTGCAGTTCGTGTAGTGCGAAGTAGCGCGAACTTCGCAAACTACGCGAGCGTAGCGTAGTGCTTCGCCCAGGCCTAGATATAAGGCAGCCAGGTCCCTTGAGAGAGCACTTGCCTGCACATCCTTTCATTCCACAACACTGCTGCTGCTTGTCATTCCTCTGGCACCATGTCCAGGTCTGTGGAGAGGGCCCAGCCATTCACCATGGAGGAGAATATGGCGTTGGTGGATGTGATCCTCCCACAGTACACCATGCTGTATGGTCGACCAGGGGAGCAGGTGAGTGCAGACTCCACTAGCTTAAATGTGCCCCTTTTTGTGACTCTGACTTCTGGCATTGTGTCCAGGTGTGACAGACATGCAGGGTTCTTCATAGTGGTTCCCAGGGGGGGAAGGGCTCATGTCTCCCATGCAGAGCATGCTGTAGTTCCTGTGTGCACAACGCACTAGCATGGTGCTTACAGTGACGATCACTGCATGGTGCATGCCGCTTTCAGACTGCCTAATCCTCCTGGAAATGTTGTTTCTACAGTCCTGATGTGAGTCTGTGCTCCCCCCAGGGTGGCAGGTGCCAGGACCCACAGATGTGTGTCTGTTCAGTGTACCTGTGGTGAGAATGTCCAAATGATGTGGTCGTCCCCTGGACATTGGTGTGTGTGTGTGAGTCCCCTGTCATGTGGGTGTGTGCATATGTGGAGTGTTGCACCCCAGCTGCATGTGGGATGGATACACCCTGCCCATCTGATGTGAGCAGGGAGCTGTGCTGGATGTCTGCCGTGCTGAGACAGCCCCACATCTGTGACTCCCCCTGTCTAGTGGCACATGTGCAGAGTGAGGTTTGTAGCGGCAGTTGCCAATGCCAGGTGATTGTCTGTGTGTGTCTGTGTACTCTGCTGAGGTAGCGTAAGTGGGCTGGGGCATGTGACTGCTTAGGGGTACTGTTCAGATTCCTGTTGTAGCTTGGGATGCGCAGTGTGAGCCTGCATCATTGATTGTGTTGCACCCCTCATGCCACCTGTGTACTTTCAATGGCACCTACTGCATGTGCCCATTCCCAGGAGGATGATGTCACTATGACAAAGGTGCAATGAGTTGGCTGCATACTATGGCCAGTTCAAACATGCATAATTTGTAATATGTGTGTCTCTGTACCATTGATAAGGTGGATTGATGTATTGTCACTTTTGCATCCTCACAGGTAGGCGTCTGTGCCAAGAGGGAGATCTGGAAGCAAGCCGTCAGTGCCGTGAGGAGGACGGAGGGTCAGAAGCGGCGCCTAGCCCAGGTGAGGAAACGCTGGCAGGACATCCGGTGCTGGACACGGAGGATCGCACGGGTCCTGCTGGGGGACTCACCTGTGAGCCACAAAAACCGTGGGCGCCGCCGTCTGACCCACATCCATAAGCGTGTGCTGGCGGTGGTCTTCCCTGACTTGGATAGGTGCCTAGCGGAGAAGCAGCAGCAGGAAGGGGGTAGGTACATGTGTGTTTGTTGTGTGTGACCAGCTTTTGGAAGTGCGCAGTTGCATGGATACACTGCCAGGGTTTAAATGTGCAGTGCATATCCTGTTCCCCAAAGTAAAGCGGTGCTGTTTTTCCTCCCTTCCCCACCTTGCCATGTGTTCCCTGGTCTGTGTGTAGTCACTCTTGCACAAGGTCATCTAGGCTGGCAGTTACTCCAAGTGCCCAATGCTTGCAGCATCATGTGTGGGGGTGGTGTGTAACAGGTTTTTGCACGTTGCCTGTGCCCTGGCCAGTTCTGTCATTGTGGGGTCCATGTTAGTTGGCACTGATGCTGAGTCCCGACATGGGAGTGTGTGTTTCATGTGTACTGCCTTACTGCCTGCATGTCGAATGTTGTGCCCTCTGACATGATGTGCTTGAGTGTGAGATATGCATAGTGCAGGGATGGTGGCTTGTGTTCCAGTCCTATCCATCCAGGGCCATGGAGTAGTGTGGCCTCTACAGTTCCCTGGGGCACCCTTTCCTAGGTATCATGTGTGTCATCAGACAATGTGGACATTCCCTGTGTCTTCAGCATAGTTTGGGCCCTGTGGCATAGTACCCTGGCCTCATTTGTATTCACGTATACTGTGCTACATGTGTCCACTGTACAGGGTGACCTAATTTAGCTGGTGCATACTCACAGGGGCCAGTGCCTGTGTGTCTTGGTACAACTATCTGATGATGGTTGTTTGTCAGTGATATATGTGGACAGGCGCACCAGGGGTAGTTTGTGTGCGATCAGGATTAATTGCAGGCCATGTGTTTTCATCCCAGACTAAGAGGTGTAAGTACTTCCTCTGTCTCAATCACATTGTCTCAGGTAGGGGGGGGGGGTTGGTGCGGGCAAGGCCTACATGTCCAAACCTGAAGTCTCCTTGCTCGGTCTGGCCAGTGTGTGATGTTTGTGTGGCCAAACACTCAAGGTGCAGTGCCCCATTCATGCTGGCCATGGTTTTCAGTATTACCTTTGCAGCATGTCCCAAGAGTTGATAGACATGGTTCCTGCTCATCCCTTTCTTGGCTACGCTGTGTGTCGCTGATGCTGTGCTAGATTGTCCCCAGAGCCTGGCTCCTCTGTACAATTTGATATCAAGTTATTTGCTATTGTGTCATGCTCTCCATATTTTAACAGTGGCATGGTGGGTCAACAAACTGTGTGTTGCAGGGACTACATATGTACCTTGTATTGTAGATGTTACTCTTGTTGCTTTTCAGGCTATGCACTGTGACCTATGTAGAGTTGACTCATGTGACATATGTATACAGGTGTCTGATTTCTCCTGTCTCTTCACCTTGCCCACAGAATCGTCGGGGGACTACGAGGGAGACACTGGCACGGACCGTGAGGAGGGAGCGAGCACCAGTGCCAGCAGTGCTGAGTTGGCTGGCACATCGAGTGGCACGGAGGCCGACGGGAGTGCAGCGGAGGACCTGTCCAGTCAAACCACCACCGACTATGACGCTGACGGGTCCGAGGCTGAGCACTCCGAGGGGGCGGAGGCTGCTCCCACAGCTGACACCAGCACTCCATCACTGCCCGCCCCCTCCATTCCGATCACCGGCCTCCCACTTGCTCGTGTCCCTTCCCGCCGTGCTAGGTCACCACGTGTCTCCTTCTTGCCAGGCACTGCCCCTGTCTCCACTGCTGCCACCAATGCCGAGTCTGTGGACATCCTGCGGCAGTTGCAGGTTGGTCAGACTGAGATGCTTAATGTCCTCCATGGCCACAGCCGAGTGCTCAACCAGATGGAGGCATACATGGAGGGCATTTCAGCTGCGCAGTCTGACCAACGCAACTTGCTGAGGTCCATAGACTCGACACTGACTGCAGCAGTGGGTCTCCTGCAGCGCTACGTCCCCCCCCCTACCCCTGAACCATCCACACTTCCCACTCCCATGCCTGTCCAAAGCACACCCAGACGTCCCCATGCACGCACACCACTAGACACAGGCACCACACCACTAGGGAAGGCAAAGCCACACCTCCTGGCACGCACACACAGGGTGAAGTAGGCACACCCACTGGGTCGGGGGGAAACGGAAGACACGCATCCAGAGTGGGAGTCCACATTCCTCACGACCACCACCCTCCAAATCCACTCCCCTCAGCTCTCCTGGCCAGGATTCCACCAAAGACTCCTTCATGGCTGCTCTGTCCCTGAGCCCCAAAGTGACACCACACCACAAGCGGTCAAAGGAGTCCCCGGTCAGGGCAGTTGAGTCCCCCCCCCTGTCCACACCCTCCCCCAGTAGCGCTGTGACCCATCCCTGCGACCGCCCCCCTCATTGGGGCCTGTGGTTCCTTCGGGTGCAGGGGAGACGCTGGGCGACCTGGCAGTAGTGTGCAGCGCTGTGCTCAAATCCACCTTTGGCGCTGCCCCACCCCCTGTGTTGGAGTCGTCCGTCCCTGCACCCACAACACCTACCCTTGCCCCTCCTGTCCCTGCGGTGCCTGGTCCTTCCCCCCCACATGATGCCCCCCCCCCCTGTGGATGACAAGGTAGTCTGAACTGTGCAGGCAAGCTAGGGGACACGCATCCCAATGTGTCCCCCACCTGGATTGGAACTTTGGACTGCCCTATGGGCCTTGTGCATATGGAACTCTTCATACAATTCATTTTAGAACATTGCTGAATAAAGCGATTTTATTTTCCTTTGCACACTACTGCTTTTCTGGCATTGCTGTTGGTGGTGCTGCTCCATGATTTGGGGTGGCGATAATGTGTTAGGTGTCTGGGATATATTGTAGTGTGCTGTTCGTGGGGTGCACACTGTTATCTGTGGGCCATCACATGGTATATGCTATCAAACTTTGCTCATGTAAGCTGTTTCTGCATGGTGACATTGTCCCAAGGTGTGTACCTTCCTCTGTGGACCCTGACATCTTCCCTGCAGGGTGTTGTGAAGACATTTGTGCAGTGCTGTGTCTACATTTGCTGGGTGTGTGACGGACCCCTTCAACTTTGGAAATGCATGCTGGGCAAGGTCTCCACCTGCATCATTTGTGTCATCCTTGGGGGTCACTGTACTTGTGACTGGATTATATTGACAGGACTTCATGTGTACATGTTACCTTTTCCGCACTATGCATGTGTGTACTCCCAGCCTCGCACACATGTGTTTCGTGTTCTGCTGGGTCTTTGAGCACCTGACTGACAATTGTGGGCATTGTATCTGTGTGTACTCAACCCCTTTCTTTCCATGGGCACAGCTGGGAGGACTCTGCACACACCCCTCCTATGTCTGGGCACTGCTGGGAGGACTCTGCACCCACCCCTCCTGTGGCTGGGCACTGCTGGGAGGACTCTGCACACACCCCTCCTGTGTCTGGGCACTGCTGGGAGTGATAGGCACACACCCCTCCTGTGTCTGGGCACTGCTGGGAGGACTCTGCACACACCCCTCCTGTGTCTGGGCACTGCTAGGAGGACTCTGCACACACCCCTCCTGTGTCTGGGCACTGCTGGGAGGACTCTGCACACACCCCTCCTGCGTCTGGGCACTGCTGGGAGTGATAAGCACCCACCCCTCCTGTGTCTGGGCACTGCTGGGAGGACTCTGCACACACCCCTCCTGTGTCTGGGCACTGCTGGGAGGACTCTGCACCCACCCCTCCAGTGTCTGGGCACTGCTGGGAGGACTCTGCACCCACCCCTCCTGTGTCTGGGCACTGCTGGGAGGACTCTGCACACACCCCTCCTGTGTCTGGGCACTGCTGGGAGTGATAGGCACACACCCCTCCTGTGTCTGGGCACTGCTGGGAGGACTCTGCACACACCCCTCCTGTGTCTGGGCACTGCTGGGAGGACTCTGCACACACCCCTCCTGTGTCTTGGCACTGCTGGGAGTGATAGGCACACACCCCTCCTTTGTCTGGGCACTGCTGGGAGGACTCTGCACCCACCCCTCCTGTGTCTGGGCACTGCTGGGAGTGATAGGCACCCACCCCTCCGGTGTCTGGGCACTGCTGGGAGGACTCTGCACACACCCCTCCTGCGTCTGGGCACTGCTGGGAGGACTCTGCACCCACCCCTCCTGTGTCTGGGCACTGCTGGGAGTGATAGGCACACACCCTCCTGTGTCTGGGCACTGCTGGGAGGACTCTGCACACACCCCTCCTGTGTCTGGGCACTGCTGTGAGTGATAGGCACACACCCCTCCTGTGTCTGGGCACTGCTGGGAGGACTCTGCACACACCCCTCCTGTGTCTGGGCACTGCTGTGAGGACTCTGCACTCAACCCTCCTGTGTATGGGCACTGCTGGGAGTGTTAGGCACACACCCCTCCTGTGTCTGGGCACTGCTGGGAGGACTCTGCACCCACCCCTCCTGTGTCTGGGCACTGCTGGGAGGACTCTGTGCACACCCCTCCTGTATCTGGGCACTGCTGGGAGGACTCTGCACACACCCCTCCTGCGTCTGGGCACTGCTGGGAGGACTCTGCACCCACCCCTCCTGTGTCTGGGCACTGCTGGGAGTGATAGGCACACACCCCTCCTGTGTCTGGGAACTGCTGGAAGGACTCTGCACCCACCCCTCCTGCGTCTGGGCACTGCTGGGAGTGATAGGCACACACACCTCCTGTGTCTGGGCACTGCTGGGAGGACTCTGCACACACCCCTCTTGTGTCTGGGCACTGCTGGGAGGACTCTGCACACACCCCTCCTGCGTCTGGGCACTGCTGGGAGGACTCTGCACCCACCCCTCCTGTGTCTGGGCACTGCTGAGAGGACTCTGCACCCACCCCTCCTGTGTCTGGGCACTGCTGTGAGGACTTTGCACACACCCTTCCTGTGTCTGGGCACTGCTGGGAGTGATAGGCACACACCCCTCCTGTGTCTGGGCACTGCTGGGAGGACTCTGCACACACCCCTCCTGTGTCTGGGCACTGCTGGGAGGACTCTGCACACACCCCTCCTGTGTCTGGGCACTGCTGGGAGTGATAGGCACACACCCCTCCTGTGTCTGGGCACTGCTGGGAGGACTCTGCACCCATCCCTCCTGTGTCTGGGCACTGCTGGGAGTGATAGGCACCCACCCCTCCTGTGTCTGGGCACTGCTGGGAGGACTCTGCACCCACCCCTCCTATGTCTGGGCACTGCTGGGAGGACTCTGCACACACCCCTCCTGTGTCTGGGCATGTACGGTCGGGACATACACGGGTGTGGGTATGCTCCATTCATACATGGGTGTGGGTGCGCTCCATTCATACACGGGTGTGGGTACGCTCCGTACATACACTGGTGGGGTGTGGGTATGCTACATTCATACACGGGTGGGGGTACGCTCCATTCATACACAGGTGTGGGTACGCTCCGTACATACACTGGTGGGGTGTGGGTACGCTACATTCATACACGGGTGGGTGTACGCTCTATTCATACACGGGTGGGGGTACGCTCTGTACATACACTGGTGGGGTGTGGGTACGCTACATTGATACATGGGTGGGGGTACGCTCCATTCATTCACGGGTGTGGGTACGCTCCGTACATACACTGATGGGGTGTGGGTACGCTCCATTCATACACGGGTGGGGGTACGCTCAATTCATACACGGGTGTGGGTACGCTCCGTACATACACTGGTGGGGTGTGGGTACGCTACATTCATACACGGGTTGGGGTACGCTCCATTCATACACGGGTGTGGGTACGCTCCGTACATACACTGGTGGGGTGTGGGTACGCTACATTCATACACGGGTGGGGGTACGCTTCATTCATACACGGGTGGGGGTACGCTCCGTACATACACAGGTGGGGTGTGGGTACGCTACATTCATACACGGGTGGGGGTATGCTCCATTCATACACGGGTGTGGGTACGCTCCGTACATACACTGGTGGGGTGTGGGTACGCTACATTCATACACGGGTGGGGGTACGCTCCGTACATACACTGGTGGGGTGTGGGTACGCAACATTCATACACGGGTGGGGGTACGCTCCATTCATACACGGGTGGGGGTATGCTCCGTACATTCCCGTACCCACGACTTGCAGGCCTGGGTACGTACCGTACCCAGGCCTTAAGAGCGTGGGTACGAGTCGTACCACGCCCACCACTACGTCACCAAACAATGGCGGTACGGCCCATACCCACGTTCTAATGGCCTGGGTACGGGCCGTACCAGCATTGTTGGGGTGATGTAGGGGTACGCATGGTATGACCCGTACCAACGCTCTTAGGGCCTGGCTACGGTGCAGACCCCCAATGGGGTGCCGTAGGGGTCTGCACCGTACCCAGCCCTTCAGATCGTGGGTACGGGTCGTACCACACGTACCCCTACATCACCCCAACAATGCTGGTACGGCCCGTACCCAGGCCTTTAGTACGTGGGTACGGGCCGTACCGCCATTGTTGGGGTGACGTAGTGGTGGGCGTGGTACGGCCCGTACCCACGCTCTTAAGGCCTGGGTACGGTACGTACCGGTATTGTTGTGTTGCCGGTTCGCGTCACCATTTACTTCCGTTGTGGCGGACGCTTGCGTTGCTGGACACGCCCCCACCCCCTCGAGGTGACCAGGTCCTGCAGGTCAGGTATGTCCAGGGCATGTGTAATTTGTGACTTGTGTGGGGTTTTGTGTCCTGCCCCTGCCCCCCCTTTGCCCCTGGGTGTTATTCTGACCTTCTGCGGCGTCTGCGTCGGTGCCTGTAGAGCAGGTGGACTGCTATGAGGGCTGGGATGACACGTAGGTTCGGGTCCATGGCTGTCCGTCGCGTACAGGTGCTCCTTGTGCGCGTCGTCCTGATTTCCCGGCAGTTTTTGGCAGCCGGAAAATATAATCCGTGCGGGGTGACGTCAGTGCGGATCGTACTTCCTGGTTCGTGAACCGCAGCCTGAATGCGTCCCGACGTCACGTCGGAGCATTCCCGGATCACATTCGTATGTATATTTTCGTCGGTCGGTGTTTGGTACGATTCGTACGGAAATGGTGTTTCCGTGGGAATCGTACTTGCATGTTTGTAATGTTTATTTCCCGGGTACGAGTCGGACGGAGAAAACTCTCCGACCGACGGTTCGTACCCGGTTTCTCCAGGATCCGAATCGGCACCTTAGTGTCTGATTTCCAGTCTCAAAACAGTACATTTTTACCACCATTTCAAAAGTAGTGGTAACCCATTCATAAAGGAAAAAGGGTCTACTGGGACTCCTTCCCCTTTCAGAATGTTAAAAGAAGTGGTCCCAAAGTCCTCCCTATTTTTAAAAAATGATGCTTCAAAGTTTCATTTTTTGCTTTTTAACCGCATCCCATTTTCCTTCAAGGAAAACTGGTTGCATTTAAAAAGTGACATGAAACATTATAAAATAGTAAATACTAGATTCATTTTCTGTAATAGTAAATCTAGTAATATTTTGGAAATATTTTGTGAAGAACAAAGTTGAATTTGCCCTTTGATTTATTACTCTTTAGAAGTTGCTCTTTCCTAAAAGAAGAAGAAAATGTAGGATGACTAAAGGTCTGGCACGTTGTGCATCTTATATTTTTTTTGTTTCAGCAGCCACAGAGATATATTTTCTAGCCTTGCAGATGAAGGAGATGAGCGAACTACAGTAATTTTTATTGTTTATTTGTCCTTGTTCGTATCCTCAGGCTGAGGAGAACCTTTAACTTTGGATACAATTAATGAAGACTCAATATTTCAAGCTTTATTGAGCAATGTTCATGAGTAATTTCATATCACAGCACGAAATGGAGACAACCCTCTGCAGAATACCTTCCTCTGAGAGCAGGGGACAACGCACTGTTGCAATTAATTTTGAGTAAATCAATGCAAACCTTGACAGGAATAAAAATATTGAGAGGGATAATTATTCATAACAGAAAAGTGCACCTCTGGTGGAGTTAAGCCACTTAAGAATCCAGCGTAAAAGTCAGGTCGATAAAATAGTGTATTACTGTCTTTGGTGTTCTCCATGTACAATTGCCCAGAGAATGCTTGTCCACGATCAGTAGAGAACAAATTGAGGCGTAGGGTATGGATTGAGAAGTATTTGCGACAGCAAAATCCGCTTTGGGAAAGCTTGATGCCAGAAAGGTTATTAATCACAGAATACAGTGGCTTTGGAGTATATATTAATATTGACATGAGATTTTAGGCTTGTAAAAGACAAAAGAAAAAGAAAAATTAGAATAATCCCATAGCCTGTGTAGATAAACCCAACGAGAGCAGAAATGAAGAAATCAACAGTGAAAGTCGGTACCGAATATTGAAAGCTGTTTCAAGACCCGGGCCAGCCAGAGAGATTACGACTTCCCACATTTCCTCTCTGAAGTCCACCTGAATAAAACATAGAAATGTTACTGTTAGACCTGGCACCTTGGCGTGAGTTTCCCTTCCACTTTTTGATGGTGTGCCTCGATTGTTTTGCTGGTGTTGTCCGCTCAGGGCACTGCGCCACGGCTAATCCGTGCCGCAGTGCAAGTGCTCCCTAGGTAAAGTGTACCTGTAATTGATGTCCCTGATTGGTTTATTGGATTCACTGTCAGTCCCCAGTAAAGTGCACCAGGGGTGCCAGGGCTTGTGAATGCCAATGCTGCTGGTGGGCTTGCAGCGCTGGTTGCGCCACCCACAGAAAGCGGCTTTGTAAAATGGGTCTAGGGTCTGCCACCGCAGACCCTGCGTGCAGTCTGGGACTGTCGCGCTGACTGCGCAAGTGCCCCCACTTGCCAGTCCCTAAACCTTCCCTTACCTACATATTAGCCACCCCTCTGGTAGGCCCACGGGCAGGGTGCATTGTAGGCATAAGGTAGGACATGCCCTGATGTGTGGGGCATGTCTTAGTAGTGAATTACAGCCCTTTTCGTTTTTCACTATTGAAGGCTACCTGCTCTCCATAGGCCAGAATGGGCTGCTGGAGTCGCTACACGCTGTGACCCCAGTGGACTCATAGAGCATGGTAGAATGTCAAGTTTAGTATGCCTGAACTCAGAATAATAAAATACTTCTTGTAGCCAAGTTTATTTTAATATCCTGGGTTTGTAAATACTACTTTTAGAAAGTTAGTATTTACTGACCTGACCATCTCAGTCCGCCTCTGCTGTGTGTGTGTATGTTCTGCCTAGCAACAGTAGGAGCAGGGTGGGGGGATCCCCAGAGACAGGTTGGCTGCCAGGTGGTGGGTAGAGAGAGTACACCTGGATGGGTGGGAGGAGTACACCTTGACTCTTGAATAGACCTGTGCTCTGCCACCACAAAGCCGGCGCCACCCCCTGTGGGGCGGCTGATGTCTCTGCCCTGCTGCTGAAAGGAAAGAGCAGAGTCACCATAACAAAGTGCTCCAGAACTGGACTGAGCCAGGCCTAGGCCCCCTGGCGCTAAAGAACAAAAGAATCATGGTATAAAAGTAGGAGCCTGGCTCCTAAGAAATCGGAATCCTGTGTACCACAAAGAACCTCTGCCCGACTAGAAGGAGAAGAAGACGATGGAGGAGCTGGCCTGCTGCTTGCCTTGCTGAGAAAGGAGAGGAAGAGACTTACGGAAAAGACTTTGCTACTTTGTGCTTGAACATTCTCCAAGGGCTTGATCTGAGCTTGCCCCCTGAACTGAACCCCAGGACCAGTGGGTTCTCTGTGCGTCTTGCTCGTCCTCCAATTCGAGCCGTGTGTGCATCCCGCCGGAAAAGAGACTGCGCCCCTCATCGCCCCTCCTAGGGCCGTGACACTCAGGAGCTCGCCTGCCGCAATCCCGTGAGAGCCCCGCTCCGTCCGGAGCCGCTCTCTGTCCCCGGGCCAGGCCGCCTGCACCCCTGTCACCGCCTGCCATTGGAGTGCGCTGAACGCGCTATCACCCCTCCTGCCGGAAGCCGTCCGACGACTGTGATCTACGCCGGGTCATCCAGCTGCACTGACCGTGCCCTGCGACCCCGCTTCGCTATCCCCGGACATCTCAGGCCGCGCCGCCCCCGCTGTGGAGACCCTCTTGCACCGCCGTGCTAAAGGGTCGCTGGCCGCGCCTGCCTACGTGCCCACACCTGCTGATTGAGGACCCAAGAACACTTCCCAAGCTGAGAGTCGCACCGACCTGTGCTGACTCTCCACATCACGAAAGAAGTTCCAGTATCGGGCTCGGGGCCCGCAACGCCTTATTTCCCCGTTCGCAGGAACCGATCTCTGTGAGTACTGGAACTACAAGTAAAGAGACTACGAACTATCCATTTGAAGCTACGAACATTTGCCTGCTTTACAACCTGGTGGCATAGCGAAAACGTTATTGGTCTTGTGATAATTCTGCTGAGATATATATACCTATTTTTACATAAAGAAGCGTATTTTTATATATATCCAAGTCTGGTGTCCGTTTCTGGGGGGATTGATGTATTTACTGTGTGTATGATTGTAAGTGCTTAACCAACAACCCCTGAGGAATCGCCTTGGCTGCTCACGCCACGCACCTAGAGGGTGAGCAAGGGTCATTCGCGAGGGGTTATCCTGCGCCCTGACGTGGAGGAGAGGGTTCCTGCTTGACACAAGGGCAACCTTGCGCCAACCAGAGATCCCCGACATTGTTGGCAGCGGGTGGGATTTCGGATTTGCACTTGTAATTTGCATACAGTGAATTATTAATCACCAGATAGTGAGAGCAGACCAAGTAACGCAGCCACAGGTTTTCATTTTTGAACTTTGTTGAGACATCTGCCATTACTGCAACCATGCCTGGCTCACTCTCTGCTGGAAGAGCGCTCTCTGTGATTTCTGGAATAGATGAGGTGGATTGGGAGAGACTGGAAGGCTACACGATGGAGCAATTGAAAGGCTACAGTGTAAAATTCCGAGTTCCCCATGCTGGATTCAAGAGGAAGAACCAGTACACCAAGGCGTTGAGAGCCTGGAAGGAGTCACGAGACCCACGGAATGCGGGGGACATCGTTCCACCCGACAACCTTGAGGAGCCCAGCAGAGTCCGGTCGCCAGAGGAGCTGGCAGACAGGGCAGCAGACAGGGCGCATGCAATGGAGATGGCAAAGTTGGCAGGACAAATGGAAATGGAGAAACAGAAGTTGGCCCTGGAGGCACAACAACGCCAAATGGATCATGATATAAGATTGAAGGAGTTGGAGCTGAAGGCGAAAAGTTTGGACACCGCTCCTTCTGGTGGCAGCACTCCACCAGCGCAGGTAGAGTCCAAGGTGTACATCCCCAAAGATGTAGTAAAGGAGTATTTTAGAAAGGATGACATAGGGCAGTGGTTTAGAGCCTACGAGGTGGCCATGTCCTCACACCGGGTCCCTGAGAAAGACTGGGGAGCGGGGTTGTGGGGAAGGTTCCTGGCGGAAGGGCGGGACACACTGTTAGATTTGCCCTTAGAAGTCCAGACCTCATACCCCCATATGAAGGAAGCTTTAATGACCAGGTATGGGTTAACTCCTGAGCTATATAGACAGAGGTTCAGGGAGACCAAGAAGATCCCTGAGAGTACGTATGTGGAGTATGTGACCTTTTTCTGCAGAGCGCTGGATGGTTGGGTGAAGGGTAGCAAAGTGAATGATTATCAAGGGCTGCTTGATTTAATTGCATGGGAGCACTTGTCCAGTCAATGTTTTCCTGAGCTACGCCAGCACCTGATAGATAGCAAGCTGTCCAACCCGAGGAAGCTTGCTGAGGAGGCGGACCGCTGGCTCAGCACCAGGGTCCACAAGGGTCAAGTGGGAGACTCCGCCAAAGGTGGGCAGGGTCCCCAGCAGAAGAGTGGGGGGGACAAGGGTAAACAGAAGGGGTTCCAAAAAGGCCCCCAAAGTAATTCCCAAGGGAACCAGCAGAAGGGTTCTCAGCCTCCCCCACCCCCGCAGCAGAACGGGGCCCCGACAGGTAGACCTGTTCCAAAGGGGCCCTTCAATAGTTATAGGTGTGGTGACCCGGGTCACATTGCCTCTGATCCTAAGTGTCGCCTGTTTGGTAAGACCGCACCCACTGGTGCTCCACCCCGGCAAGTAGCTAGTGTTAACTTTGGGGAGGAGGTAGCAGTCCAGGAGGGTGGGGGTCCCGGGCAGATGACCCTAGTCTCGCTAGGAGACAGTGAGATGGTCCCTGTAACCTACCTGCCCTCTAACACTAAGAAATATGGGCAAGTGGTGACCATCAATGGAAAAAAGGTTGAGGCTCTTAGAGATACAGGAGCCAGCGTGACCTCGGTGAGGCAACACCTGGTGTCTCAAGAGCAAATTGTACCCAATGCCTACTGTAGGGTTGTCAATGCTGACAACGTAGAGAGTCGTTGTCCAATGGCTCAAGTTCCCTTTGAGTGGGGGGAGGTCTCTGGTACTCTACAAGTCGCTGTGAGAACTGACATGCCTGTAGACTGTCTGCTAGGGAACGACCTGGAGAGTTCCCCTTGGGAAAAGGTGGAGAAGACCACGCATCTGAGGATGGTGGGTCTACCCGACTGGGCGTGCGTGACCACCCGGTCCATGGCAGCCAGTAGGGGTGTTGAGAGGGTCCTGGAGCCTGAGGGAGAGGTCCAGGAACTGGCCTTAGGGAGAAGGCGCAGGAGGCGCGGGAAACCGGCCCCCGAAGTTCCCACGGCCCAGGAGGAGGTAGACCCTGAGGGGGATGCTCTGGAGCCTACCGGGGAACAGATTGCCGAACTGGGAGACTTGCCTGAGCTGACCCATTGGCAGCAAGAAGGAGGTCCCTCCAGGGAGGAATTCTGCAGGGAGCAGAAAGAATGCCCTTCTCTCGTGGGTATGCGGCAACAGGCTGCAGACCAGGCCAACGGTGTTCAGGCCAAAACACACTACGTGTACTGGGAGAGTGACCTCCTGTATTCCGAGCCTAAGGCTGCTGAACCTGGGTCAGCCCGTGTGCTGGTGGTACCCCAGAAGTTCAGAACCTTCCTACTGGGGCTGGCTCACGATGTGCCTTTAGCAGGACATTTGGGGATGGACAAGACCTATGACAGGCTTGTCACCCACTTTTACTGGCCCCAAATGCATAAGAATTCAGATTCCTACTGCAGAACCTGTCAGACTTGCCAGGCAAGTGGTTAGAGCGGAGGGAGGCACAAGGCTCCTCTGCAACCTTTCCCTGTGGTCGGTACGCCATTCCAACGAGTGGGTATTGATATTGTGGGGCCTCTGGACCCCAAGACAGCCCCGGGCAACAGGTTCATCCTGGTCTTGGTGGACCATGCCACCCGGTACCCTGAAGCCATCCCTCTGAGGACAGTGACGGCCCCCGTGGTGGGACGGGCACTGATGGGAATTTTCTCCCGAGTGGGATTCCCTCTAGAGGTGGTGAGCGACAGGGGGACCAATTTCATATCCACATATATGAAATCCCTGTGGAAGGAGTGTGGGGTAACTTACAAGTTCACCACTCCTTACCATCCCCAAGGAAATGGGTTGGTTGAGAGATTCAACCGAACCCTCAAAGGCATGATCATGGGCCTGGACGGTCCAATGAGGCGTAAGTGGGACGTCCTCTTGCCATGCCTGCTCTTCGCTTACCGAGAGGTGCCGCAGAAGTCTCTAGGGTTCAGCCCCTTTGAGCTTCTGTATGGTCACCCGGTAAGAGGACCTCTGAGTTTGGTAAAGGAAGGCTGGGAGCAATCTCCCAGGAAACCTCCCCAGAATGTATATAGTTACATGCTGGCCTTCCGAAACCAGACTCGGCGTTTCAGGCAACTTGCTGAGGCAAATCTGGAAGCCAGCCAGGAGGAGATGAAGCGGTGGTACGACCGGAATGCCACTCTGGTAGAGCTTCAACCTGGACAAAAGGTGTGGGTCTTGGCCCCAGTGGAGCCTTGTGCACTTCAGGATAAGTGGACAGGTCCATTTGAGGTTGTGGAGCGCAAAAGTCCTATCACCTACTTGGTGGACATGCAGACTCCCAGGAACCCTTTGAGGGTCCTACATGTTAACCGCCTTAAGCCCCACTTAGAGAGGACCGAAGTGGGCATGCTGCTGGCCACTGATGATGGAATGGAAGAGGAGACCGAGCCTCTTCCTGACCTCTTAGTAGCCTCTGAGAAAGATGGGTCAGTGGATGGAGTTAACCTCTCACCCACCCTGACGCCCGAACAACAGGAAGATTGCCGCCACTTGCTGGGACAGTTTTCCGACCGATTCTCCCTGGTTCCTGGTGTCACAGATTGGTGCGTCCATGATGTGGACACAGGAGACAGCTTACCTGTAAAGCACAAGGCTTACAGGGTAACTGACAGGGTCAGAGCTTGCATTAAGGAGGAGGTCTCCAAAATGCTTGCGCTAGGGGTGGTTGAGTCCTCCAGCAGTCCTTGGTCCAGCCCTGTGGTCTTGGTCCCCAAAGCTGCTGCGCCGGGAGCCACACCTGAACTCCGGTTCTGTGTGGACTACAGAGGACTCAATTCAGTAACGAAGACTGACGCGCACCCCATCCCCAGAGCTGACGAGCTCATTGATCGGCTGGGGGCTGCCCGGTTCCTCAGCACGTTTGATTTAACGTCTGGGTACTGGCAGATCGCCTTGACCGATGGGGCCAAAGAGAGGTCCGCATTCTCTACACCAGATGGGCACTTCCAGTTCCGAGTCATGCCATTTGGGATGAAGAATGCCCCTGCCACCTTTCAGAGGTTGGTCAACCAGGTACTGGTTGGGCTGGATGCGTTCAGTGCCGCCTACCTGGATGACATCGCAGTGTTCAGTGCCACCTGGCCCGAACACCTGCGCCACCTCTGGGAAGTGTTGACGGCTCTGCGCCGAGCAGGCCTCACGATCAAGGCAAGCAAGTGCCAGATTGGGCAGGGTTCCGTGGTGTACTTGGGACACCAAGTGGGGAGTGGCAAGGTGGCACCCTTGCAACCCAAAATCGAGACCATCCTGGCTTGGGAACCCCCCAAGACGCAGACCGCAGTGAGGGCCTTCCTGGGGCTCACTGGGTACTACAGGAGGTTTGTCAAGGGCTATGGAACGATCGTTGCCCCCTTGACAGAGCTGACTTCCAAGAAGCAGCCCAGGAACGTGATTTGGACTGACACCTGTCAGAAAGCTTTCGACACCCTGAAGACTGCCATGTGCACGGCGCCCGTGCTCTTGGCCCCTGACTTCTCCAAGGAATTCCTAGTGCAGACAGACGCTTCAGAGCATGGTGTGGGGGCTGTTCTTTCACAGATGACTGAGGAGGGCTGGGACCAACCCGTAGCCTTCATCAGTAGGAGGTTACTTCCACGGGAAAGTAGGTGGAGTGCAATTGAGCGAGAAGCATTTGCTGTGGTCTGGGCGCTGAAGAAGCTAAGACCCTACTTGTTTGGGTCTCACTTCCGGGTTCAGACGGACCACAGGCCCCTCAGATGGTTGATGCAAATGAGGGGTGAAAACCCGAAGCTGTTGAGGTGGTCCATCTCCCTACAGGGTATGGACTTTACGGTGGAACACCGTCCTGGTACAGATCACGCCAACGCTGACGGTCTGTCCAGGTATTTCCGCCTTAGTGACGAGGAACCCCCTGGGCAAGGGTAGTTCTCCCCACATTTCAGCTGGAGGGGACACGTGTTAGACCTGGCACCTTGGCGTGAGTTTCCCTTCCACTTTTTGATGGTGTGCCTCGATTGTTTTGCTGGTGTTGTGCGCTCAGGGCACTGCGCCACGGCTAATCCGTGCCGCAGTGCAAGTGCTCCCTAGGTAAAGTGTACCTGTAATTGATGTCCCTGATTGGTTTATTGGATTCACTGTCAGTCCCCAGTAAAGTGCACCAGGGGTGCCAGGGCTTGTGAATGCCAATGCTGCTGGTGGGCTTGCAGCGCTGGTTGCGCCACCCACAGAAAGCGGCTTTGTAAAATGGGTCTAGGGTCTGCCACCGCAGACCCTGCGTGCAGTCTGGGACTGTCGCACTGACTGCGCAAGTGCCCCCACTTGCCAGTCCCTAAACCTTCCCTTACCTACATATTAGCCACCCCTCTGGTAGGCCCACGGGCAGGGTGCATTGTAGGCATAAGGTAGGACATGCCCTGATGTGTGGGGCATGTCTTAGTAGTGAATTACAGCCCTTTTCGTTTTTCACTATTGAAGGCTACCTGCTCTCCATAGGCCAGAATGGGCTGCTGGAGTCGCTGCACGCTGTGACCCCAGTGGACTCATAGAGCATGGTAGAATGTCAAGTTTAGTATGCCTGAACTCAGAATAATAAAATACTTCTTGTAGCCAAGTTTATTTTAATATCCTGGGTTTGTAAATACTACTTTTAGAAAGTTAGTATTTACTGACCTGACCATCTCAGTCCGCCTCTGCTGTGTGTGTGTATGTTCTGCCTAGCAACAGTAGGAGCAGGGTGGGGGGATCCCCAGAGACAGGTTGGCTGCCAGGTGGTGGGTAGAGAGAGTACACCTGGATGGGTGGGAGGAGTACACTTTGACTCTTGAATAGACCTGTGCTCTGCCACCACAAAGCCGGCGCCACCCCCTGTGGGGCGGCTGATGTCTCTGCCCTGCTGCTGAAAGGAAAGAGCAGAGTCACCATAACAAAGTGCTCCAGAACTGGACTGAGCCAGGCCTAGGCCCCCTGGCGCTAAAGAACAAAAGAATCATGGTATAAAAGTAGGAGCCTGGCTCCTAAGAAATCGGAATCCTGTTTACCACAAAGAACCTCTGCCCGACTAGAAGGAGAAGAAGACGCTGGAGGAGCTGGCCTGCTGCTTGCCTTGCTGAGAAAGGAGAGGAAGAGACTTACGGAAAAGACTTTGCTACTTTGTGCTTGAACATTCTCCAAGGGCTTGATCTGAGCTTGCCCCCTGAACTGAACCCCAGGACCAGTGGGTTCTCTGTGCGTCTTGCTCGTCCTCCAATTCGAGCCGTGTGTGCATCCCGCCGGAAAAGAGACTGCGCCCCTCATCGCCCCTCCTAGGGCCGTGACACTCAGGAGCTCGCCTGCCGCAATCCCGTGAGAGCCCCGCTCCGTCCGGAGCCGCTCTCTGTCCCCGGGCCAGGCCGCCTGCACCCCTGTCACCGCCTGCCATTGGAGTGCGCTGAACGCGCTATCACCCCTCCTGCCGGAAGCCGTCCGACGACTGTGATCTACGCCGGGTCATCCAGCTGCACTGACCGTGCCCTGCGACCCCGCTTCGCTATCCCCGGACATCTCAGGCCGCGCCGCCCCCGCTGTGGAGACCCTCCTGCACCGCCGTGCTAAAGGGTCGCTGGCCGCGCCTGCCTACGTGCCCACACCTGCTGATTGAGGACCCAAGAACACTTCCCAAGCTGAGAGTCGCACCGACCTGTGCCGACTCTCCACATCACGAAAGAAGTTCCAGTATCGGGCTCGGGGCCCGCAACGCCTTATTTCCCCGTTCGCAGGAACCGATCTCTGTGAGTACTGGAACTACAAGTAAAGAGACTACGAACTATCCATTTGAAGCTACGAACATTTGCCTGCTTTACAACCTGGTGGCATAGCGAAAACGTTATTGGTCTTGTGATAATTCTGCTGAGATATATATACCTATTTTTACATAAAGAAGCGTATTTTTATATATATCCAAGTCTGGTGTCCGTTTCTGGGGGGATTGATGTATTTACTGTGTGTATGATTGTAAGTGCTTAACCAACAACGCCTGAGGAATCGCCTTGGCTGCTCACGCCACGCACCTGGAGGGTGAGCAAGGGTCATTCGCGAGGGGTTATCCTGCGCCCTGACGTGGAGGAGAGGGTTCCTGCTTGACACAAGGGCAACCTTGCGGCAACCAGAGATCCCCGACTCTAACAGTTACCCTAAGCTCAGTTCGAAGTTTGTGTCCACGCTGAGGAGAATGCATGGTGAAAGACAGGGATAGTGGTGGAAATCACAACTCATCTTTTCCTTGGAGGTGGACCTACCTCTTTTTGAAGAGGGGGGATGACCCGGGTAAGTACTTGGAATCCTTGCCCCACCCCCCCAAAGGAGTGTGTTCAGGGGGCACATTTATTGTTTTTTTTTAACCTCCGCACCCATGTCCGCAATACGGCACTGGCGCAAAGTCAATGTGGTCCTTCATTTGCCTGGGGCCAAGCCGAAGCATATCTTGTGACGTCAACGCCTGGTACATGTTGTACACCAGCATTATCCATATTATAGAATGAGCCACACAAGCTTATGCAGCCTCCTCTAAATACCAAAGTGCCCCAGAAACTCAAGAAATGGGTAAAAATGCCAATTGCACACTGTGGCACTTTCTGTAATATACCTCCTGGCATCTAGTGCTCTCTGCCCCCCAGGGTTTCAGGGGGAAGCCTTTTTGGGCTCTTGGAGTGAGGGTGAGTCCTGTGCCAGGATCAGCAGCTCGGAGCTCGTTCATTTTCTTTATAAAATGTATTCCTGGTGACTGCTGCTCTCTAGGATTGGGGATGTTAACCAATGACAGAACAGACTGCCCTGTTTTTCTATTTAAAAATTCATATCCCTTGTGGTCTTGGCCTTTCTGCACACTTGAGGGGAGCAGATTGGGGGTAAATCCACCATTTTGCATCCAGAGTGGTGGAAAGGCTGTTGTGCTGTGGGGACAGATTGTGACCTGATATCAGGATAGGTCGGCTTGCAATCTATGTTTTTTTAATGCATATCCCTGATGACTACATGGATTTCTACTCCTCTGAGCAGGTTATATTGGGGATGAATTCCCCAGTTTGCAAAATGTCTGCGATGCTCTAGAAGTCGTGTTGCAGCCCAAAGTCAGGACAGGCTGCTCACCACCCAATTATTTACTTATATTAAAACACGTATCCCTGGTTAATGATTTGGCTTCTGGTCTCCTTATCCCTATCTCTGCCCCCAGGAGGGAAGAAAGGCTGGGGCGCTCTAGCAGCACGAGATGTATCCGGATGTCAGAAAAGGCCAGCAACCACCCCAAAGTTCTCATTTAACATGCTCATCCTTGGTGACTAATGAGCTTTCTTCCCCATTGAAGAGGCCTGATTGGGGTGTCATAACTCTGTGGCACTTTATCGGAAGGAGGTGTGACCCAATGTCAGGATGAACCAGGCCCCCTCATACTTTCTAATTTTAAAATGACTTATTCCTTGTGGCGTCTGAGTTTTCTTCCCCCTGAGATGGGCAGATTTGGGTAAATCCATCAATCTGGCCCCAAGGTGGCCGCAAAGACTCTTGCACTACTCTGGTTTGTGCATGTGTGTGTAGCCTAATGCCAGAATAGTCCAGACCCCACCCCATTCTTAATATATGCTCCTAGTTCCTAGTGTCCCCTCCTCCCCCCCTCAGGGGAAAGACTATTTTGGGTTTAGGGAGGGCACTGATGTCAACGTTTAACAACAATAACTATCTCTGATGCTTAATGGACTTTCTGACGCCAGAGGTGGGCAGATTTGTGGTAAATCCCGCAATTGCCCTTCCCAGAGGGGCAGAAAAACGGTAATGACCCCTGAGTGCTAGGGGAACAATTGGCCAAGCCTAGTGGAGCTGCTGTCCATATTAAAGACACCCCTGTTGGCTAATACGTGCATACAAAATACTAGTTGACTGATTATGAAAAAGTTACACCTCACTAACAAGTGTTGTTCCCTTATTAAATAGCAAAGTGCTCACTCCTAGGGCTAATCGTTCACAAAGCTCCAATATAATAACTTACAAACACAGACAGGAGGAGCACAAACAGATAGACTTGATATTGTTTATACAATATATGTTGTTTTCACAAAGAAGGGCAACACAACGAGATTACAATAACACAATACCAGTAATGGACATCACAAAATTTATATTATTGTTTTAAAACAATTCATCTTTGAATCTTTCTTTTCTTAAACACAGAGATAGTAGCACGAACACAGCCAAGCACACAGCCAAAGACACAGCCAACGTGTTTTGCCCTATTACATATGGACTTCCTCAGGGCGATGTTCCTGTTCTCTGTGTTTGTAGGCTAATAGGTGCATCCCTGCTTCATACAGCTCTTCTGTGGTGATTTCCAAGCAGGGATCCGCTGAGGAGAGGTACCCAGGGCGGGACTGGGAACCAAAACCGGCCCTGGCAAAGTGCTCGGCCCCCCCCCAGACACACACACCCCCACCCCCGGCTTGGGGGTGCCGCCGAGCTCTTTGCCAGGGCAGGTTTTCGGCCGATTTTGTATCAGGGCCGATTTTGCAGCTATGCTGCAAAAACGGCCCTGTAACAAAAACGGCCCCCAGGGGCCCAAAACCAGCCCCCACCCGTGCGGCGCACCGGGGGATTGCCCGGTGCCCGCTACAGCCAGTCCGGCCCTGGAGGTACCGCTAGGAAGAATGAGTCTTTCATTTCCAGTGCGACCTTTTCAGTGCAGGTCAGAGCTTGAGCTGAACTGTGCCCCTGAGACCGAAAGCAGCTGGAGTTTTTAGTCTCCTTTTGGTTTTGATTTTTATTTCAGTGTCATCAGCATAAATATCATGTAGCACATCACTGAAACTGAAAATATATACTTCAGGCTGCAGTGGAGGCACTTCCAATATTGCCCAAAGTGCAGGTTTAGAAATGGAATCCCTCTTCTTGCTGAACGCAGGAGGGGTTTTCTGTCAATATGCCTGTGAGGTTTACATCCTCCACACTCAGGAGGTAGTGCGGAGGATGTGAACATCACATATTCCACAGCAAAGGTGTTAACATCTTTTCCTTTAGAGTATTCTCATATGCTGATGACATAAAACTCGTTTTGAGGATAGATAAATTAGTGGAAGAAATCCAGAGCATACTGGAAGGAGGTTTGAAGGCCATTTGCACTGGATGAACAATAACTTTTTATTTTTAACCTAAGTGCTTCTAAAACAGTGTGATTGCCATTGGGTCATACCTCCCCGGATTATCGGTCTCTTTTCCTTTGTTTATGGGAAGAGGTCACACTTCAGCAGTAAAAAATAGGGCTTTTACTTCAGGCTGATTAATAAAAACAACAAACAGTTGACCAAGGATAATAAATGCTGCATCTGCCTGATTTCTCCAGATACGGTGACAGATGCACAGAACCTTTTTGGAGGTTTCAAAAAAGGGTAAAAGATGTACAAAAGCAAAATTGTGATTCGGTAAGCTGTTATCAAATCGCAATTTGAGTTTTGGTATTTGGAAGGGGAGTGTTTAGAGTGTCCCTTCCCAATCCCGATTCGCAGTTGTACATACGAATGTTTTGCGACCAAATTACGGTTGCAAAAAATATTTTTTTTTTACCGACACCTCAAGGGTGGTGGTAAGAAAGGGGCCTTATGGGACCCCTTCCCCCATGTAAATGTTTTTTTTTAAATTATTTTTATTAACCTTTTGCTCAAAAGACCACAGACAATCGTAATTATGACAGTGAGCCCCCAATTTCCAATACAGTCCGATCGGATGCCATTCCCAGCAGGGCAGGAGGTTGTCAACAGCATTCTTTGCAATAGATAAAGAGCCAATCCATGTGTACACAGAGCTGGTGAAACCCCCACGGCAATAAAGACTGAGCTTCCTTGTCTCGTGTCCCTGACTTTACAATTGATTGTTGTCCAAATCCAACTCCAGCCCCCCTTGTAAATGTTGATGCAAATATTTTTAAGAGCAGGCAGTGTAAAATGAAACTTAAACGTTTATTTTTTTTTATTTTTAAATGTATCCCTTTTCCTTTATGGAAACAGGCTGAATTTAAAAAGAAAAAGTCTGCTTTATTAAAAAACAATCACAGACATGGTGGTCTGCTGACCCTAGCAAGCCACTATCGCTGTGATTGCTGGAATTCCTAATGGGTCGCGAACTGAGACCTACCTCAATATTCATGAGATAGGTCTATTGGGAAATCATTAGGAATCACTATTTCTAACTTCTACGTCTTTGTACATTATGAATTGTGAATACCTAATTGCGATTCACAAAGAATCACAATTAGGAAATCACAATCCCTAAATTCTGTACATATGGCCCATGGTTTCTTAAGAAGATCCTTCCTTTTATTTCAGCATACATAAGAGCCAATGTGAATTATCCTGCTGCTATTTCTAGGCTGGATTATGCTAACTCATGTTTTTGTGGCCTCCCAGCTGCCTCCATTCATACCCCAGGAGTACAAAATATGGCTGTGCAGCTTGTTTTAAATCTTAGAAAATGTAATAGGGTGTCAGAGGCATGCCGAAAGCTGCACTGGCTTCAGTTTCTAAATGGAGTCCATCCCGCAGTGCCTGCAAACATAATGGCAAGGGGTCTTGGACCCCTTTATGAAACTCCTGCGGGGTTCGGGTATCCAGTACTGGGATCATGAGCCCACGGTGAGATCCAATAAAGGTGCATGAGTATGCAAGGTTTATCAAACCCAATGGTAAGGTCTGCAAACCCTTAAAGATGAAAACATGTAGGCCCTGGTGCACACTCCTGCTGCTCACAGCCAAAGACCACATCAGCTAGGGTGCCAATATGGCCATTGATCAGGCTCTGTGGGCAGCCATTTCTGCAGACCTTCAAAGGTAGTGTAATACAGGGTTTTTACCATCTGTGATGGGTTGATCACAGGGCCTATGTTCAGGCCCTGTAGTCAACATCATTGTGTATAAACAAAGGTTGTGCACAGTGGGGATTGGCCACACAAAGCAGGTTGGGTGAAAGCCACTCTAAAAGTTTGTTTCTCCAACAATAGATTATTCTGTATGAATGCTTTTCCCATCATCTCTTTATGGCCACTATTGTCTTCGTATCATCAAGGTTGAACATTAGAAATAGAGTCTTCCTGAGGTTTGCGAGTGCTGCAGTCACTGTTTTGCTTAGATTAAGAATTATTCCCACCTCTTTGTGTTCTCTGCAGTGACTTCATATCCAGGTGTAAATCATATCCAACTTGAAGCATTTTTTGTGGTACCTCAGGATCCAATGATCAGGGGCCTGTGTTCCTAATGAAAAACGCCCAGAAGTGCCAATTTCAGATCTCTTCTATCAGTCCCCAACATCTTGTTGAAATTACTATGGTTTTCTCTGATAAATAGTAGTGACAGAGCCTTCAGAACTAAAACTGCTCATTAGGGAAATAGTTCTTGAAGCCACCAAATATGAGGAACTGAAATTCACCATTTGCAAACATTTACCAGAGAGGCAATTTCGAATTCCCAGCACATTGAGATTCAACCATTGTCCAGATACTTTTTGGCCTTGATTTTCTTTTTGGGAAATAGGGTATCATTATGATGCCTCACGGTCGGACTGCCAACCATTATGGTGGGGGTCAGGAGATCGCCCAACAGGCAGTTGGTAGACCGACCACCACATTATGATCTGACCACCATAATGGCAGTTGGAAACTGCTCCATACCACAGCGGTTTCTGCTGCAGCTATGGAAAAGGGCCGCAGAATAAGCTACCATGGTATAGAGCACCTCCTGCATCTCCATAAACCTTGTGCCATGCACCATGTACTGCATGACGCAAGGTGCATAGAGTTGTGTGGGGGCACCACGTTTCCCCCAGGACCACTTTGCTGTGGCCCATGATGGATGTGTGCCCTGTTTCTTGAGCCCAAAAGCCATTTCTGACAGCCTTATCAAGGCAGTCTATCCAACATGAAAGGGCTGTTGGAAAGGTGTATATTAATCCTACTGGCGTTGCCTACCTCAGCACTGCCTCTTGTTGGGACTACGATTCAGACTGCTACCCCGTTGGGATCTGACACATACATGCTTACACCGATGCCGCCAGGATGTGCGCTTTTCTCCTTCTTGAAACTTGAGGAGCACACACTCATGTTCGGCTGCTTCTTTTGATACAGCCTAATTGTGTACTTTACAACACGTCGGCTTTAGTAACCTAGATGGTTCCAGCATTATACTAGCTTGTGGATCACTTTTCTGCCTTCACTTGCGGCACCGAACACTCTATACTTTGATGACATAGCTGGCTTACAGACACCTGTATTTATGACATATTAATATGTGCTGACTGCTGATGTGGATTTCCTTGCCGTTGTTTCGCCATTCACTCTATCAACGCTATTAGCCTGAGCCCTGAAGAGTCGTGGGATTACCTTCCCTGATGAAACACGTGCCGGCTGGTTTTGTTTCCGAAAGGATTAAAGAATATCCATTATTACTGAAGATTTTGATTGATCTCATTTTTCCACTACAGTTTTCTACTGGACTTATTTATATGTGTGCACAGGATTACTTTGTATTGTTTTGTTGTTGGGTTTGCCCCACACACATTAAGGGGTTTTAAGGATCTCCCCCTCCTGTTCAGCACCATATTTACTTGAACGCCGTATTCGTATTCGTACACTTGCTGAGTGCCACTACTTCCTATATATTTAATACCCTTTTCGCAATTTTATTCACTCCGTTGGGATCTGAGATACTGGCAGAGGCAGCAGTTTTCTATCTGACAGCTTGTGGTCTGACCACAGGTATTGTAATCTGGCATTCGGACCGAAGGGCTGTCGGTCAGTCGGACCGCCACCGATGGCCTATCGGTGGTGGTCCGACCGACATCAAAATCAACCCTTTAGTCTGTGAAATGGAAGTCCTTTTCTTTGATTGGGTAAAGCAGCAGGCTGTTTCTGATGACAGCTCCATGAGGACGGCCACCTTTTCATCAAAGACCCAGAAACGGATTTGAGGGACAGTCTGTTTCTTTATCTCAGTGAAGTCACGCCTGCGCAAGATCAACTCTGGTGGGGGGTTCTTGTCTTCCGGTGGATGGAATTCAGAATTTTCCCATGGGGTAAGTCCCTTTTTCTTAGCCTCTTTACTTAAGGCTGCCAGAGTTCAGGGAAGACTCTAAGGATTTCAGGGACTGATCCAGCAAAAGCCTTTAGGGGGGTTTTGGGCAGGTCATTTGAGACTGGGCAAGTAGGAATCCAGTAAATAAGTGTTTTTCAACTTTTTGTGACTCTTTAGCCACATAGGAGGTCAGCCTACTAACCCTTGGAGTACACTTCTTTGTCCTAGGTACAAGAGGTACCAGATCCAGTTCTTCAGGGCGCCTTTCAGGTTGCAGTCTAGTCCTCTTCTGATCTTCCACAGGTCCAGAATGTTTTTTTTGTGTGGAGTGTTCCTTGAGATGTCACATCTGTGGGGTGTGCTATCCAGTGCGTGAGAGTAACTCCTGACTCATGACTCCTCCCTAAGCAATGGGGTAAATGTTCCCAAGTGTAATCCTACCCATTTTTCAGCAGTTCCTGTTGCTCAACCACAAACAATCCAATAGTGCATCTTACTCCAAAACTCCAAGATTAGAAAATGCTTCCTCCTGTGTGCAGAGCCTTTGTAGCCACCCTAAGATGTTTTAGGAAAATGATTTGTGCTTTCCAGAGTATCCACTCCAAACTGGTTTTGGAGGCAAATTCCCTCTCAGTTGGTTTGGTGTCAGACTGACTACTGTGGACCTGGGAAACAAAGTTTGCTTCCTCCCAGTCTCACTGTACATCTGCTTGGGAAAGGGCAGGCCTCATCATGGTATCTTTCAAATTAATGAAGTTCCAGTGCCCACTCCACCTGTCCTTTTTGCAAGGATGACAACTCCACTGCACACCTCCCCTATTGTCCCTGCCGTGGGAGCAATTTTCATACCTGTTAGACCTGGCACCTTGGCGTGAGTCTCCCTTCCTCTTTTTGTCGCTGTGCCTCATGTATTTTTATGGTGTTGGCCGCTCAGCGCGCTGTGCCACTGCCAACCAGTGTCGCGGTGCGAGTGCTCCCTTTGTAAATTGTATATGTTGGTTGGATTCCATGATTGGATTGTTTGATTTACTGTCAGACCCCAGTAAAGTGCGCCAGGAGCGCCAGGGCATGTAATGTAAACACCGCTGGTGGGCTTGCAGCACGGGTTGTGCCACCCACAGAAGCGGCCGGTAAAATACGTCTAAGGTCTGCCATCGCAGAACCTGCGTGCAGTCTGGTACTGACATGCTGACTGGCAAGTGCCCACACTTGCCCGTCCCTGAAACCTTCCCTTAGCTACATGTTAGTCACCCCTCTGGTAGGCCCACGGGCAGGGTGCGTTGTGAGCGTAAGGTAGGACAAGCCTAGATGCGTGGCATGTCCTGGTAGTGAATGACCGCCATTTTTGTTGTTCACTGCTGTAAGGCTACCCTGTTCTCATAGGCCAGTATGGGCGGCCTGGATTATTACACCCTATGATCCTAACCGACCCAGGGAACATGGTAGAAGATCGAGTTTAGTATGCCTGAACTCGGAATAATAGGGTACATCTTTTCGTAAGGTTTATTTTAATATTCCGGGTTTGCAAACGCCGCTTTTAGAAAGCTGGCCTTTGCTTGCCTAAACATTTCGGCCGCCTCTGCGTGATGTGTATCTGATGTCTGGCTGGTGTGAGTGACAGGGCTGGGGGAACCCAGATGGGCAGGGCTAGGTAGCCTGGTGGTGAATAGGACGATCGACAGGTAGATGGGTGGGAGGAGTGCTCCTAGGCTCTGAATAGGACAGTGCTCTGCCACCTCAATGCCGGCTCCGCCCCCTGTGGAGCGTCTGAGGACTCTGCCCTGCACTCTGAAAGGAGAAGCCTGCATCGCGTAAACAAAGTGCTCAGAAACCGGACTAAACTAGGCAAGGGCCCCCCTAGCCTGGGAGAACAAAAGATTTGCTGTATAAATGAAGGAGCCCTGCTCCTGAGAAACTAGATCTGCTTTTGACCAAGAAGAATCTCTGCCTGAGGAGGAGGCACCGGGAAAGCTGTAGGAGGAAGACTGTCCCTATCCTGGGGGATTGGCCTGCAGTGGTGACCTTGCTGCCAAAGGAGAGAAGAGAAACTGTTGCTGAAGACTTTTACTTTACTTTTACTTTCAAGACTTGTGCTTTTCCAAAACGATCTCCAAGGGCTTGGAACTGAGCTTGCCCCCTGAACTGAGCCCCAGGACCATTGGGCTCTACCTGATCTTCACTCGCCTGCCGCTGGACTGTGGTGTCCTTTCCCTCGCCGGAGCTGTGACCCTCGTGCCCCAGTCCCTCCTTGAGCCGTGACCAGGACTGCTTAGCCGCCCCCGCCTTGGGAAGAGCCTCACTCGATCAGAGCCGCTCCCCCTACGCTGTGCTGGGCTGCCCCTGTCACCTCGCTCATTGGAGGCTCGCTGCGCACCTTCACCCTCCTGCCGGAATCGGCGTTTGTGAGCATCTCCAAGCCTCGGACGGCCCGGACGTATCTGCGTGCCCGGCTGCCCCGCTTTGTTCACCCGCCACCTGCAACACCCCGCTCTTGTCGTGAGCCTGAAGATCAGACCCCCATCGTGAAGTGTGGGAGCCTCGGACGCCGCCTCGCCCCTCTGTCAAAGGGCCGCTGAAATCCCGCACCCGCCTTTGCGTCAAGAAACAAGGTACTGTACTTACGAACTCGACCGCGAGCTCGCATCGGATCCAGGGTCCGCAACGTTCTTATTTCCCTGTCATCTGCTGTGTGCTTCCTGGGCGCTGCCTCAGCACGAAGTACGCTGAGGCCTACAGTTACCTTGTGCCCGCCTAAAGAACTTTCCGTAAACAAAGAGAACTTTACCGTATTTCCAAGAATTGTGGCCCCATCAGTTCACCGTTACTGGGCCTTGTATTTGAATCTGCTGAATCTACATAAAAGCTTAATTTGATATACTACCTGACTGGTGTCCGTTTGTGGTGCATGCAAGGGGTTTACTGTATGTGTAACTGCATTTGCTTAACCGGGTACGCCTGAGACTTAGCCTAGACTGCTCGCGCCACGCACCTAGAGGGTGAGCAGGGGTTATTCTGGGGAGTCATCCTTCGCCCTGACAAGAAGTAAAGGGTCCCTGCTTGTTGTGGGTTCACACCTGCGTCAACCAGAGCCCCCTCATTTCTAACATTGGTGGCAGCGGTGAGGATTTTACGGATTTGCATTTGTGGTTTGCGTATAGTGAATCACTGATCACCACGTAGTGAGAGCAGACCAGTAACACAGCCACAAGACTAGCAATTGTTTTGGTTTTGCCAAGAATCTCCGTTGTTAGAACCATGCCTGGTTCACTTCCCGCCGGAAGGGCAGCTTCTGTAATCTCTGGATTTGAGGACATAGATTGGGAAGAAAGCGCACTTCGGAATTATAGCAATGAAGAATTGAAGGGTTTTTGCTCCAAGTTCAGAATTGCCCAAACTGGATTGAAAAAGAAGGAACAATTCGTGAAGGCGCTGAGGGCCTGGTATGAGTCAAAGGCACCAGAGAATCAGGTGGAAATGGTTCCACCAGAAAGTGTCCATGAGTTTGGCAGAAGCCTGTCGCCAAAAGAGTTGGCAGACAGGGCCGCAACCCGGGCACACGAGGTGGAGATGGCAAAACTTCATGGGCAGATGGATATGGAAAAACAAAGATTAGCCATGGAAGAAAAGAAACTACAATTAGAGCATGACATGAAGCTGAGGGAGCTGGAGCTGAAAGCAAAAAGTTTGGAGCTTAATCCCTCTGGTGGCAGCACAACGCCAGTACCGGCGGAACCAAGAGTTTATATTCCCAAGGATGTAGTGAAGGAGTTCTTCAAGAATGACGACATCGGGCAGTGGTTCAGAGCCTACGAGGTAGCCATGTCTTCCCACCGGGTCCCTGAGAAAGATTGGGGAGCGGGGTTGTGGGGACGGTTCCTAAGTGAAGGGCGGGACACACTGTTAGATTTACCTGCTGATGTTCATAATTCTTATGCCCATATGAAGGAAGCATTAATGGCTAGGTATGGGTTGACCCCGGAGTTATATAGACAGAGGTTTAGGGGTTGCACTAAGATTCCCAATAGTACGTATGTGGAGTATGTGACTTTCTTTTGCAGAGCGCTGGATGGTTGGGTAAAGGGTAGTAAGGTAAATGATTTTCAAGGGCTTCTTGATTTAATGGCATGGGAGCACTTGTCCAGTAATTGTTTTCCTGAGCTACACCAGCACCTGATCGATAGTAGGCTGACTAACCCGAGGAAGCTTGCTGAGGAGGCGGACCGCTGGGTCAGTACCAGGGTCCACAAGGGTACCGTGGGAGATTCCGCCAAAGGTGGGCAGGGTCCCCAGCAGAAGAGTGGGGGGGACAGGGGTAAACAGAAGCAGTTCCAAAAAGGGCCCCAAAATAGTCCCCAAGGGAACCAAGGGAAGGGTTCTCAGCCTCCCCTACCCCAGAAATCGACCGGGGCCCCGACAGGTCCTCCTGTTCAGAAGGGGCCCGTCAGATGTTACAGGTGTAACAATTTGGGGCATTTCTCTGATGTGAAGTGTCCATTGTTTGGTAAACCAGCACCCACTGGTGCTCCACCCCGGCAGGTGACTAGTGTAGCCTTGGGGGAGGAGAGGGATGTCCAAGGTGGGTGGGGTCCCGCAGAGATGTCCCTGGTCTCGCTAGGAGACCGTGAAGTGGTCCCTCCAACCCAGCTGCCTGAGAACACTAAGAAGTACAGGCAGTGGGTGACCATAAATGGCCATAGGGTGGAAGCTCTTAGAGATACAGGAGCCAGTGTGACAGCTGTCAGGTGTCACCTGGTGTCTCAAGAGCAGGTGGTCCCCAATGCATTCTACCCTGTTGTTGCCGCTGACAACACAGAGAGACACTGCAAGGTGGCTCAGGTTCCCTTTGAGTGGGGGGGGGGTCTCTGGTACTCTTCAGGTAGCTGTGAGGCCCGCCATGCCTGTAGACTGTTTGTTAGGGAACGATTTGGAGAGCTCACCTTGGGCTAAGGTGGAGCGGAGTGCTCACCTGGAGATGTTGGGTATGCCGGATTGGGCGTGTGTCACCACACGGTCCATGGCAGCCAGTAGAGGTACTCAAGAGGTCCTGGAGCCTGAGAGGGAGGCCCAGGAACCGGCCTCAGAGAGAAGGAGCAAGGGGCGCGGGAAGCCGGCCCCTGAAGTTCCCACGGTCCAGGAGGAAGCAGACCTTGAGGGGGATGCCCTGGAGCCTACAGGGGAGCAGATAGCTGAACTGGGAGACCTGCCGGAGCTGACCCATTGGCAGCAGGAAGGGGGTCCCACCAGGGAGGACTTTTGTAAGGCACAGAAGCAGTGCCCTTCTCTCGTGGGTATGCGGCAGCAGGCTGCAGACCAGGCCGCAGGTGATCAGTCAGGATCACATTTCGTTTACTGGGAGAACGACCTCCTATACACAGAGCCTAAGGTTGCTGAGCCTGGGTCAGCCCGTGCGCTGGTGGTACCCCAGGACTTCAGAGCCTTCCTACTGGGGCTGGCTCACGATGTGCCATTGGCAGGGCATTTGGGGCAGGACAAGACCTTTGAAAGGCTTGTCACCCACTTTTATTGGCCTCAAATGCGCAGGAGTTCAGATACTCACTGCAGGACATGCCAGACTTGCCAGGCAAGTGGAAAGAGTGGAAGGAAGCAGAAGGCTCCACTCCAGCCATTCCCTGTGGTCGGTACCCCATTCCAGCGAGTGGGGATTGACATTGTAGGGCCACTGGACCCCAGGACAGCGATGGGCAATAGGTTCATCCTGGTCCTGGTCCTGGTCCTGGTCCTAGAGGGTGAGCAGGGGTTATTCTGGGGAGTCATCCTTCGCCCTGACAAGAAGTAAAGGGTCCCTGCTTGTTGTGGGTTCACACCTGCGTCAACCAGAGCCCCCTCATTTCTAACAATACCTCATTGTCAGAGAGGCACTGGTAGGTCAGCTGTCCCAGAATAATGCTAAGTAGTACTAACAGTAACTTTTCCCTCATAGTTATTAACATTAAAAACCTTACTTCACCTAGGTATTGTATTTTTTATAAATATGGAAAATAGTCTTTGAATGACTAGTCTACTTGTTTCCTGTCAAATGTTACAGATTCAAGTTTTTAATCTGTACTGGTATTTTCCAGGATCCAACTGCAGTCCTGACAGGGAAAATAGCTGTTGAAAGAACATGGCAACTTCAGTTTTCACACAAGTTCCACTTTTAAAAATCAGCCAACCTTTGATGTGGACAACAAGGTCTACCTAAAGGTGACATACTAATATATAAAAGCAGGGCTTCCCACCTGTCAGAAAGTGTTATTTTGAAAGGTTCAACAGCAGGTTTTTAGGCTGCTGTGGTCAGGCTACACATGGTATGCCTGAAGCCTTGGGATACAGGCAATTTCTATGCTTCAGTCCGCAGGTGGAATTTAACTTCCAGGCCCCAAGGTAATTTTCTACACCATATATCAGGGACCTGCAGGCAAATTAAGCACATCAATTGGGATAAGCTAATTTAACCATGTTTAAAGGGGGAGCAAACACACTTTACTCCTGTTTAGCAGGGGTAAAGTGTGCAGAGTTATAATTCCAACATAATAGATAGGTCAAACATTGGAGAGAAATCCTTCCAAAGACGGTCATTTCCTACACTATAGAGCTATATTCCTCAAACAGTACCATACAATAAAATCAAAGGGAAAAGAAAGAAGACCTTGAAACTAAAGAGCGTTAATAGTAATAATGCTGACAGTGTTCCAGTAAAAACAGACGCTAATTCGTTGAGCTGGTTTTGCCATGGCAATGAGTGATGTAATATAGAAGCATCCTAGAGCTGCCTTCCAAATCATTGGCACGATACTCATGTGATGAAACAATATGCCTTTCATCAAAGTGTTATATAAGATGTGACCACGTTTATGATGGCCTTTGGGATAATTTGGGAGAAATATCTTGATCTGATCTGAGTTGTGATATTGGAAGTGACTGTTGATGTATCCAAGAATCTTGATACTGCCAACCACTCTGGTTTTGCATTTAGATAGGGTAAAAAATGTAGGACGGTCGAGCAGTACCCTGGTAACTTGTACATCAGGAACTTATGGTGACTGGGTTTTGCAAAAGTAAGGAGAACTCTGAGTCACAATCTGATGACTCTTATTCATTTTTAAGTTTTAAATAATTAATCTAAAATAGAATAGGGTAATGTAGACATGTTACACTTTTTAAAATTATTTTTGTAGTTATACATTTTGTTTTCCTCCTTTGGTATATTATAATGAGATTATGGCATTGTACTTCCTTTTGCTCGAATGAAGACTATAATTGTGATATTTTTCTTCAAGAAAAAAGAGTATAAAGAAGAGCCTGCTTTCCTAAAAAATACACACTCAACGGCTAAATGGTAAGTATGGAATAGGGACAGAATGTCAGATCTATAATATTGGACTTGAGTGTTACTCATAGCTAAAGCACAGATATAGTGGCAGTATACCATGGTAGAGGACTTCAAGATCCCATATTGTCATAAAATGAATGCAATAGGAGCAGGGGCTTTCACAAGGTCTTTATAAACCATCGATGCTTATCCTGTGAATGTTGTTCTTATTGCGTATATCCAAGTGATTATTTTAATTGAACGTGCTCCATCTCCTTTGATGATATATTACAATGTGAAGGTCAGTGGGAGAAGAGCAGCACAGGTGTGCCTAATGGTGGAGTCCAAGATTCATTAAACATGCCACACAGAAATGCATGAATGCACCTCTTCACTGGCATCTAGAATGTTAATAGCTGCTGACAGTAGCTAGTCAACAGATAGGAAAAAGATAGAGCACCTTCTTCCACCCTTACCTCCTCAAAATCCTTCTGTTGACTGCTTAATCATCCTTCCTTCACCGTGCTTGTGCCTGTCCAGAGCATTTGTTTGTGTGTTGTCAGTTTGTTAGTGTGTTGCAGACTTGATGGTTTAAAAGATCCTTTGGGGTGGAGGAGGCCATCTGGAGGCTCCACATGCAATGAGTCAGGCGGGGCTTGCACCCCCGCAGTCTTCTGCAGAAACCTTTGTAGAAGCTGAGGCATTTCAGGTCATCTTGCCAAGGGTTGTTTCTGGCTGTTTATGGTTTTCCATCAATGCCTACTCGTGAACCCTCACTCCCTGCTACCATTTGTTCTTCGCAGGGTCTCCCCCCACCTGCCATTGTGTCTCCACCCAGGGTAGCCAGTGAGTCAGTGTGGCTAGGTGTGAGGCATGGAATTGGTGTCGGCTGGAGAGCTTGCTTTCTTAGCAAACCAGATTGACTCTTCGTTGCCTCTTCAGAAAAGTTAAGTAATATTATTCCAGTTTTCACTACATTTAAGATTTCAAAGGGGCCTATCCAAATCAGAGCCTTTACTGCATCCAGCTAGACTGCCTTATTATCACAGTTGTTAGTGAATTTGGACAATTGACCCAAACTGGAAAAAGGGCATCTAACAACGCAAGTTTGTTACCATGGATAGAGACATCAGCTATTCAACGTTTGAGCGGTTGGTGAACAAGGAGGCACATCTTCTATTTTTGTCTGTACACTAATTCTTATCTTCTCTTCCTTGGTCATTTGTTCTTGGGTAGAGTATCTGCTCCCTCAAAATGAATACCCCAATTATATCAAGGGAAACTGTGTGAATTTTACTGCCAATTAAGACTAGTATACTTTCTTCGTATTTCTAATTGACTGGATAGAATGGACTCACCAGATTGATTAGCTATAACTGTCTCCCCTAATGCCTGGTGTCAACCTCAGACACCCTAGGTGCGTAGCACAGTGCCAAAAGAGTAAGGGGGTAATAGGAGGTATGCGATTATTAACCTGGCATTCCAAAGTCTTGCAGGAGGGTGCTCTTCATGATGAGCAGCATTGTATGTGCACTAAGTGGGAGCGGCGTGAACTCTGTAATTACCTTGGAATCCTATTCACTTGTTAAGTCAATAAAAGACTTTGTGCGGAGCATTTTAAAACCAAGAAAAATAATGCAGTAATTTTAACCCCATCTGTAAAGGATACAAGAGATATGAACTCTAATGTAGAGTAGCAAGTTCACATGAACTCAATTCTTGTTCTATTTTAGAGTCAGTAGCTGACTTTACCAAACCTCACCTTTCATCCTTTCCTCAACTTGCAGCCTCCTTATTTATCCAAAGAGGACACTTTTGTCAAACTAGTCCCTGACTATTTAAACCTAATTTAACTTGAACCACAAACAACTAGGTGTTAATCTCATCATGTATATGTGATCATGTCACTGATAACCACCCTTCAGTATTTACATTTTAAACTTTTCTAACTCCTTCTTATCTATGGCTGTGTTGCTTAAAAATGACATACCTTGAAAAAACTAGAGACGAGAGGTGTTTGTCAAAACAAGAACAGTTTGTTTAATTAAACAATGCGGCAGGGAGCACAATCACAGGCATAGGGTGTGAGGACTGTCTCAATTTACAATCTGTCTATCTCAGACTTTTATACAGTTAATTGAATGCAATAAAATGTTTCCAGTGATCCTTTTTAGGTACGGAATGTGTACTTCTATATTTGGAACCATAAATTAAGGTATTGGATGAGGAATCCAGGTGTGCGTCGACCTTTCGTGGACACAATGTGGTCAGTGTGTAAAGTGTCCAGATGTCTTGCATGGGGAGCGTGTAATCACTGCGTGTACTGTGTGTGCTGTGTCTTGATTGCCTAAATGTTCCTAATCTCATGTGGCATCTCACGTTATGGTGTTCTGGGAATGCACGCACCCCTCCGGTCATGTGTGATTTATTGGGGACTATCTCCATGGACCATTGTGATGATGCTGTGCCTATCTGTGGGATTGTTCTGAGATTTCCTGTTTGTGCATTTTTCTGCTGACTATGTGGGACTCTGCCTGTGTTCTGTCAATCAGTGACCTTGGGCCTGGTTCTCAGAACCTGCCTAGCTACATATTTCTGAGTCGGGCTCAAATATGGAGTTCACAATGGGCAAATTTGTCAATTAAGACACGGTTTTGTTTTTATACATGAATGTATAATTACTCATGCACAGAGTTTGTCCAGAGCACCACCACTATACACCAATTACAAGGTCCATATTCTTCATGGTTCCTTATCAGTTATGTCCAGCAGTATACATCAGTAAGTATACAGAGAAAGGCAATTTCCAAATTCTTCAATTGATTACAGTTCAGCTTGAGCACACAGCCGACACGTGTTTTGTGGAATGACGACTTTTTCAAGGCTTAACCATATGGTAATCGATATTGGTTTATTGAATTCCCTGAGGGCGAAATATAAAGTGTTATTAAAAAAAAAAAAAGTGGTTATATTATAACACCTGTTGTGTTAGTGTGTTATGTGCAATATCTATTAAAAATTCAGTGAACTTGTGGCAACTTATGCAATGAAGCATGAAATGTAAAGCTGCTAGGGCTCCATGTATATTGCCCGAGGTTGTAACTTATCTGGGGGGGGGGGGGTGGGGGGATGTGGAAATTTAGCTTGTAACTGAACATTATCTGCGCCATCTTGCCTCTCCCCAGCACCACGCACAGCGAACGCACGGCCGCCATTTTAGGCACTCCACTCTCTCCCCGCTCATTCTCGATCGCCAGCGCGTTCCCCTGGCGCTGCGAGCATTCCCCGCGCGCCGGCCACCCCCGCTCTCTCATACACGGGCCATAAACCCCCCCCTCATTCTGCGCGACCCTGCCATGGAACCACATCCCACGCCTGACCGACATCCCATACATGGTCATGCCTCTCTTTGATAACCCCCTTCCTCTGCGCCCCATTGTCCGAACCGATCCCAGGCCATCACCTAGCCCTGCGGATGCAGTTTATTGCCCCTACTGTAAGGGAAACACCCCACATCAAAGGGATTACAGTGGATCAAAGCCCCTACCCCCTGAGACCCGGCCGGTTGCACAAATCCCCGGGAATTGGCGGAATGTCCAGCTGCGGGATAGCCATCTCCTACTGTGGATGGGGTGGGGACTTCCACTGTAGATATGTGTGGGAACAAGTTCGAAGTGGGGATTCCGAAGACGTTCTTTTATACATCAAAGTAATCTCAAGAATGTGCCATGTACAATAAACCTGCAATAAAGTCATAAACCTGTGTATAAGAGGCCAGGCCTCAGAGATGCAGTTAGAGCACCTCGTGACGATACCTTGCTGTCTGATCTGATGTGTTCTGCTCTGACGGAATAAAACTTTGTTTCCTGCCTTCCAGTCTCCGGCGCCTGCCTCTTTCATTGGTAAATTATCGAATGGTATGAGAGGCGATTACCGCCGGGCAATACTTGAAGGGTTATCGACTGAAACTGCCGCTACCATTTAACAGGGGATACATTTGCAAGTTTATTTGGAAACCTCCCAAAAAAGTTTGGGTGATGTGTTTTTTCCCACTTTTCAATCCCTACCATAACAATCACAATTGCATCCTTAAAGCGTATGAAAGCTTTTTCCAAGTTTATTGTAAGATATTAACAAAGGGACAATTTCCGGACAGCTTGAAAAGGGCGATCATAAAAATAATCTACACAAAAGACTATCTTTCTACCCCACAAAACTACAGATTGATAAGCTTTTTGGACTTGGGGACAAATTAATAGCTAAAATAATATTTGCATTCCAGAAAGAATAGTCTAAGGCTCACAACATAATCCCTATCAAATATGGTGAATTAAAGAAGGTCGTTTTACTTTAGAACATTGTTTTCATCTGTGGCCTCTGGCACAAAAGTTGATAGAGCAAAGGGGTAATCCTTACTGTTGCTTTGTTGACTTTTGTGCTGCTTTTGATTTTGTTTCCAGGGAATTGTTATGGGAGATGTTAATTAAATTGCAGATCCCAAGGAGTCTACTCACAGTTTTGAGGGTGCCCCATAGAGAAAATTTGATACGAGAGGAGATTGACGCAGCTCTTACATAGAAAATTCTGTTCAAGAATAGCCTGAGACAGGGCTGAGTTTGCTCCACTTTTTCTCCCTTCAATGTTGGTAACATCGAATTCCTCCAGTCCAAAGAGGAGGGATCACATTTTCCATGTCTTTTTTATGCAGACAATCTTGTAGTTATGGATATGGCATAAAGAGCACGGTAAAAGAAATAAGCCAAATTCCACTGATAATGTAATCAGAACAAAATTATAATTAATTAAAAAAAACAAAGTTATGGTGTTTGGGTCAAAAGTCCTCCAAATTTCTTGGTATATAGGCTTAACAAAAGTGGAAGGGAGGTCAATTCTTGCATGTATCTAGGTATGCTGTTTTCTAAGGGTCTGATTGCATATGGCTGGGTTCAAACTGGAATGGCATGGTGAGCAAAAAAAAGATGGATTTAGGCCCAGATCTCTGTACTGGGGTGAATGTATGACATTGTTCTGCATTCTGTCCATCAACTGCTGTTTTTGCTTTTGTCACCTAGAGTGGGACGGGTATGCCCAGACGTGGGTCCTGTGCTTTCCATGCCACTGGAATCAAGCTATCCTGGCTGAAGAGGGGTGAAACCCCGAAACCGGTCCTAGGATGCTTGTTTCCAGTCCAGGGAGGACCTGGCTTGGCAGTTCGGGCTGGACTGTTCCCATGAGGCACAGGGTCAAGACTGATTTGCATATGGCTGGTTTCTAACTGGAATGGCATGGTGAACAAAAAAACGATGGATTTAGGCCCAGATAGCTGTACTGGGGTGAATGTATGACATTGTTCTGCATTCTGTCCATCAACTGTTTTTGCTTACGCCTTTGGTGCAGCAGCAATAGCTCAATGCCGCACCAGCAACCGTATTACGAGTTGCAAAAGTGCAACTTGTAATATGGCCAGTGGTTCTTTGCAATTCCCATGGTGGTGCATGGAATGGGAAAATTAAAACAGTTCCAGTGCGGCATGGATGTGAACATCCATGCCGTGCTGGAACTCTGTGCGGGTACAGACAGGGGGCACATGTAATGAATCTGGAATGTATCTCCATGGCAGCGTGGCCATGGGGGCCCCGTAGAGCCCTCTTTGTTCCTGCACAACCAGCCTTTTTATGGTGGGGACCTGCCATGAAAAGGCAGGCGGTCCAGGACCTTGCATTATGCTGAGCAGAATTACACCCCTCCCTGCCCTGATATTGCATTGTGGCGCTCTTGAGCCACCGCCAGGGAACGAGTGGCACAGCCGACAGTCCACCGCCCCCACTACTTTAGAAGTTGTAATACGGCAGGCAGTGGACCGCCACTGCTGTGCCACCACAAGTCGGACGGTCGGAAGACCGCCAGACTCATAATCTGGCCCTAAGATTTTACAATTCAATCAACACATTGACAATTAGAAAAAATCAGAGCCTTGTCATCCATAGCAGGCTTAAAAGATTTAGTAGGGATTATGGGGGTCCAACTTTAAGATCTGTTTTATCTGCCTACTCTGTAATAATTCAACCTCAGTTTCACTAAGGGACAGAGAGCCTTTGTCTGGATGGCAAATAACAGTGGGGTCATTTAGAAGGAAAATGTCTAAAATATTTATTAAACCTCCCAAATACCTCAATGATCGAAGGCATAAGAATGGAAACAGATTTAACAGCCCACACCCTTCTAGTCTAGTTTCATGCATCGTGTTTTTGAGTTAGGCTAAGAAGTTCCCCTTAGTATAACATAGGGCCTGATCACAAGTCTGCCAGACTCGCGGTGGCGCAGCAGTGGCGGTTTCATGATTGGCTCCTGAGGCGGAAAGCCGGGAGCAGGGGCTACTTACTTTAAATTTTACTGTGATTGAATACTGTGTTTTTATCTGGCATCTTTACTCACCTGCATCTCTTGGCTCGCCACGAACAGCGCTACTCGCTGCAACGATCCCCTTATTTCTCCCGCCATTCCCGAGGGCGAGGCGAGACACGCCCCCTCGGCTGGCCACGCCCCCCGCCATACCTTTCAATTGAGCGCGTCGCGGCCAGGCTTCGCATTCATGATTGGCTCCTGAGGCGGAAAGCCGGGAGCAGGGGCTACTTACTTTAAATTTTACTGTGATTGAATACTGTGTTTTTATCTGGCATCTTTACTCACCTGCATCTCTTGGCTCGCCACGAACAGCGCTACTCGCTGCAACGATCCCCTTATTTCTTCCGCCATTCCCGAGGGCGAGGCGAGACACGCCCCCTCGGCTGGCCACGCCCCCCGCCATACCTTTAAATTGAGCGCGTCGCGGCCAGGCTTCGCATTCATGATTGGCTCCTGAGGCGGAAAGCCGGGAGCAGGGGCTACTTACTTTAAATTTTACTGTGATTGAATACTGTGTTTTTATCTGGCATCTTTACTCACCTGCATCTCTTGGCTCGCCACGAACAGCGCTACTCGCTGCAACGATCCCCTTATTTCTCCCGCCATTCCCGAGGGCGAGGCGAGACACGCCCCCTCGGCTGGCCACGCCCCCGCCATACCTTTAAATTGAGCGCGTCGCGGCCAGGCTTCGCATTCATGATTGGCTCCTGAGGCGGAAAGCCGGGAGAAGGGGCTACTTACTTTAAATTTTACTGTGATTGAATACTGTGTTTTTATCTGGCATCTTTACTCACCTGCATCTCTTGGCTCGCCACGAACAGCGCTACTCGCTGCAACGATCCCCTTATTTCTCCCGCCATTCCAGAGGGCGAGGCGAGATACGCCCCCTCGGCTGGCCACGCCCCCCGCCATACCTTTAAATTGAGCGCGTCGCGGCCAGGCTTCGCATTCATGATTGGCTCCTGAGGCGGAAAGCCGGGAGCAGGGGCTACTTACTTTAAATTTTACTGTGATTGAATACTGTGTTTTTATCTGGCATCTTTACTCACCTGCATCTCTTGGCTCGCCACGAACAGCGCTACTCGCTGCAACGATCCCCTTATTTCTTCCGCCATTCCCGAGGGCGAGGCGAGACACGCCCCCTCGGCTGGCCACGCCCCCCGCCATACCTTTAAATTGAGCGTGTCGCGGCCAGGCTTCGCATTCATGATTGGCTCCTGAGGCGGAAAGCCGGGAGCAGGGGCTACTTACTTTAAATTTTACTGTGATTGAATACTGTGTTTTTATCTGGCATCTTTACTCACCTGCATCTCTTGGTTTGCCACGAACAGCGCTACTCGCTGCAACGATCCCCTTATTTCTCCCGCCATTCCCGAGGGCGAGGCGAGACACGCCCCCTCGGCTGGCCACGCCCCCGCCATACCTTTAAATTGAGCGCGTCGCGGCCAGGCTTCGCATTCATGATTGGCTCCTGAGGCGGAAAGCCGGGAGCAGGGGCTACTTACTTTAAATTTTACTGTGATTGAATACTGTGTTTTTATCTGGCATCTTTACTCACCTGCATCTCTTGGCTCGCCACGAACAGCGCTACTCGCTGCAACGATCCCCTTATTTCTCCCGCCATTCCCGAGGGCGAGGCGAGACACGCCCCCTCGGCTGGCCACGCCCCCCGCCATACCTTTAAATTGAGCGCGTCGCGGCCAGGCTTCGCATTCATGATTGGCTCCTGAGGCGGAAAGCCGGGAGCAGGGGCTACTTACTTTAAATTTTACTGTGATTGAATACTGTGTTTTTATCTGGCATCTTTACTCACCTGCATCTCTTGGCTCGCCACGAACAGCGCTACTCGCTGCAACGATCCCCTTATTTCTTCCGCCATTCACGAGGGCGAGGCGAGACACGCCCCCTCGGCTGGCCACGCCCCTCCAACCTCTTGGCCCACCGGCATAAAACATGTGTCTGGCCAGGAAGCGCAGCGGACGAGCGCAGCGGGCGCGACTTTTGCGCGCCGAAGGCGCGCCTAAGGCAAGCCCGTCTGCGCCCGTCCGCGGCCGGACGGGGCTAGGGGCACGATTTCATGCTAAAACTACGTCTTATTCTACCAAGGACCTTATTGCCCTCCAAGGCCATTGGCCACTCCCGGATCCCATCCGCAGTCTGATTTCCTCACTAGGCCTTGCTCCTTCTTCCCCCACTGCACCCTATCCCCTGCAGCTTGTCCCCCCGTCACCTTGCCCCCCCTCCCTTGACCCCCCCCCCCCGCTCTCCGGCACTGTCTATTTTCCTACTCAATACCAGGTCAGCGGTCAAGCACCACCACGAGCTGTTTGTCTTACTCGACTCAGAGAAACCTGACATTCTGCTCCTGACCGAAACCTGGTACTGTGATTCTTCCCTCCCTGTTCTCTTGGCCACCCTACCCCCTTCCTATGTGGCCCTGCGGGCCGACCGTCCGACTGGCAAGGCTGGCGGTGGGGTCGCCCTAATTGCTCGGTCGGAGTTGAACTTTCAACAACTCCCTTTTCCCCCTATTCCCCCTGCTGACTTCCTGGCTGTCCGCTCTCTTTCATTGTCCCCCCCCATAACTTGCCTCCTTATGTACCGCCCTCCTCAGCCCTCGCCCTTATTCTTGCCGGCATTTCAGGACCTGTTGGCTAACCTGGTGGTCAACTACACCTCGGTCTTGGTGCTAGGGGACTTCAATTACTGGCCCTCAGACCCACACGAGTGCTCAGCCTCTAAAGAATTTACAGATTATCTTTCATCCCTCAACTTTGTGTCACACATATCCGTCCCCACTCATTCCCATGGGCACACACTGGACCAGGTCTGGTCCCTTAACCTCCCTGTGGCTTCGGCTGCGGTCTCGCCGTGCCCATGGTCTGACCATACCCTCATCTCCCTCTCCATTCTCCGAAACCTGATGCCCAAAACCCCGCACACCAAAAACACCTGGGCGCGGAATTGGAATAGACTGGATTATCCCTCCTTGACCTCCTCACTCTGCAACTCCACTCCCATTCTCGCGGGCTTATCATCCGCCTCTCAAGCCAAGGCCATTAACACCTGGCTGGCTGGAGGCTGCGACTCAGTGGCGCCCTTACGCCGCATTTCCATCCGCCGACCTAAGGACTCCAATAGATGGTTCGATGACCACCTAAAAGATCTCAAACTGAGCGCCCGTCGGGCGGAGAGGCAATGGAGGATAAATTACAGTCCCTTATCAAAAACCCACTTCTTATCAACACTGGCTAAATACAAAACAGCAATCCTGGCTGCAAAAACCTCCTACTTTTCTTCAAAAATAACTTCTGCAAAAAACAAACCCAGGGAAATCTTCGGCATAGTGAATGACCTGGCATTCTCAGACCGAACCTCGTCCCAAATTCCTCCTTCCCAGCCTCTCTGCGACCAACTTAATACCTACTTCTTAGAGAAAATTGCTACCATCAAGACCAACATCCCACCACCCTCGTCTGCCTTCATTGATACCTCCCCCCCTCCCGTCCTACGCCCTTTTACCTCCATCCCCCCTCTCACTCAGGACTCTTTTTTAGAGATACTTCCCAAAGTGAAGTCGGGGTCTCCTGCGGACGTCTGCCCGGCACGAGTCCTGCAGCAAATTTACCTCTGCTGCCCTGACCCCCCCATCGCCTTCCTCAACAGCTCTCTGGCACAGGGCGTAGTGCCCTCTGTGCTAAAGGCAGCTACAATAGTGCCCATCCTGAAAAAACCTGGCGCGGATCCTTCCATCTTGGCCAACTACCGCCCCATCTCCCTGCTACCCTTCCTGGGCAAGGTGATGGAACGCCACGTCACCGCGGCACTTAGCGCCCATGTCGAGGCAAATGGAGGATTGGCATCCCGCCAAGCCGGGTTCCGCCCCAGGCATTCGACCGAATCAGTCGTGGTTGCAGTCTTAGACAAACTCAGAAGGGGCATGGATGAGAACAAACACCAGGCACTGGTCCTCCTTGATCTCTCCGCCGCCTTTGACACGGTGGACCATACCATCTTACTTACCCGTGTCAAGGCGGCTGGTATCGGGGGATCAGCTCTGGTCTGGCTCTCCTCCTTTCTGCGGGACCGCACTCAGGCGGTTCGGCTAGGCGACTTCACGGCCACCCCTCTCCCTGTCACTTGCGGTGTTCCCCAGGGTTCCTCTCTCTCTCCGTTGCTTTTCAATCTCTATATCTTTCCTCTCATTTTCGCACTCCAACAGCTGGAGGTCACCGTTTATAATTACGCGGATGACCTCCAGCTCATCTTTGATCTCTCCCCCTCTCCTCTTTCTGTCTCTAACTTCCAGTCAACTATGACTTTCATCAGGGACTGGATGAACCACAACCACCTTAAGCTGAACCCGGATAAAACGAGCTGGTTCTCACTGGTGGTTCATCCAGCCCCTGGAACTCTTTCTTTTGGCCCCCCTCTCTCGGTCCCGCACCTACCCCTTCCACCACGGTCAAAACGCTCGGTGTCAAAATAAACAACCAGCTCACTCTCCATTCACAAATTAGTTCCGTGGTATCCTCTTGTTTCCTCACTCTCCGCACGATCCGCACTGTTTCCCGTTTTTTTTCCCCCCAGGCACTTAAGATCATCATGGCCGCACTAGTGATATCGCGACTGGACTACGCAAACGCTCTTTACCATGGTATCCCCGCGTACTGCTTGCGTAGACTCCAGATTATCCAGAACCAGGCAGCTCGGCTGGTGTATGGCCTTCCTCGATATCACCATTCCACCCCCCTTCTCAGGGAGCTTCACTGGCTCCCTGTAAAAGAACGCTCCCTTTTTAAGATCGGCTGCATGGCCTTCCAGGCCCGTCAGGGCACTGCCCCCGCTTTTATCTCTTCATTAATCAATCCGTATGTACCTGCAAGAGTACTTCGGTCTTCCTCTAATTCCCTTCTTCTGACCCCTCGTTTCACACGTAAAAAGTGGGGCGGGCCAGTTTTTCCACCCTGGCTCCAACGTTTTGGAACTCACTCCCTGACCATCTCCGCTTTGCTACTCAGTACCTCCCCTTTCGTAGAGATTTGAAAACGTTCCTCTTCAGCCAGGCCTTCCCCTCTTAAACTCTCTTAATATCTCCTCTTATCTCTTCTTCTGGTCTTCTCCCTCAGTTGCCAATTCCCCTAGCGCCAAGAAACCGCAAGGTGTACGCTGCGCTTTAGAAATATTTTTTAAATTAAATTAAATTAAATTAAATTAAAGTCCACCATCTGCCATATTACGACTTCTAAAGTTGTTGCGAGGGAGGACCATCGGCTGCACCAGTCGTTCCCTGGCAGTGACGCAGGAGGGCCACAATGCAATTTGCTGAGTGGGGACTGGCGCAGTCCTGCTCAGCATATTCCAATTTCCTGGACCGCTAGGCTGGCGGTGAAAGAACAAAGGGGGTCTTACAGGTCCCCTAGGGCCACCCTGCCATGGGGAGACAGTCAGGGGGCACAAAGTTCCAGCAAGGCATGGACGTCCACGTTCATGCCGTACTGGAAATGTGTTGCTGTTCCTATTACGGTGCCTGTTTTCCAGGCACCGCCATGGGAATAGCAAAGAACCGCCAACCGTATTACGAGGTGCACATTTGCAGCTTGTAATATGATCAGCGGTGCTTGCGTGGCTTTGGCGCAGCGGAGGTGGCATTGCGCCATCGCCGCTGCGCCAAAGTTGTAATCAGGCCCTAAGTCTCATCTTGGAGGAAGAGGATCATAAGAAGTGATTTAAGATGGGCTCAGGATTAAATAAATCTTATAACTGAGTTATGTGATAAATTGGTCATAAATCTTGCAATTCCCAAGCTATCATGTTTGCCCAAATTTGAGCTGGGGCTTTTGATAAAGTTATGCTCTAAAAAGAGATATTTTACATACTTGGGTTCTAAATCCCCCAACCTAGATTGCAAGGGAGTCATAGCAAAATGAATGGTCTACCCTACATCGATTATTTACCTACTCAGAGATGAGACTGGATTTGTTAACGTTCAGTGTAGGCTATGAACCCTTTTTATTCCTACTCTATGGTGATAAAAGCGATCTGTGTAATAGAGGGGAAGTGCATATGTGGTTTGAGCACAAAATGTAGCATAGCCCATATCCTGCTAGACTGTCTATTTTTAAAGCTGTTTCAAAGGAGATTTAGTTGGATATATGGAATAAGGTGGCGGCCGCATGTCGAGACATTTTCTAATCCACATGCAATATCTTGATGTAATATGTTCAATGAAAAGGTTTTTAAGTGTGGTAAGAAGATTTTCATGTACATTTTAACTTTTTAATATAATTTTAATGAATATCATAATTTTATTTTAGTTCTTGAGTTTAAGAGACTGTGGTCTAAATAAACAACATTTTGAATGACTGACTGATGTGTGAATTGTAAAAGGCTGTTGAATGGAAAGTACAATGAAGATGGCACTTGGAGCCACATTCACTTTCAATTATTGTCACTACTTTTATGATAGTTGAGTCCATGGATAACAAGGGCATTGCTAGGGATACCAAAGAGCATCCAGTTGCAGCAGCTCCTATCACCAAATATGCTGTTCTTACATGGTGTCCATGTAAGCACTCTGTCCAGCAGTAGTCCCTGTCAACCAGAACTATGGTTACCCAAGGGATTCTAGACTCAATCCTGCCTCTGACTGATGTCATAATTTCCTCAAACCGGGAGAAGGGATAGAGTAATTTCCTGTGGCTTCAGAATTCCACTCTAGAAAGCTACCACACACACACCCTATATATACTCACTGCAGTCAAGAGAGGAGCACCACCACAACATTACTTATTGCCATTCTCAGGCTGCCTGTGCATAGCCTACACAGCATATAGTCAAGAGTTGCATATTCTTTCAGTGCCTTTGGTAATCGAATGGTAATTTTTTTATGAGACATTATTCACCTGCTATCCATTCATATTGCCTCTGAGATTGCTAAAAGACGCCCCTATTTCTGCAGAAACAGTAAAAGATTTTGAGCATTTCATTCAGGTACCAACCAGGGGATAATAACACCCCACATTTCTCAATCAAATACTGCCTATACATGTCATGGTCTTTAATACAGAAAACAGAGGAGAACCTTATATACAAACTTTGCCTTGGTTTCAGCATCTAGGGATCAGCTGAGACCACCAAGTGATCCACAATGTTGTGTCCAGTATTTCACCACAGATACATTGGGTACGGTTTAAATTCTTTAGGAAAATGACCGACAGCTTCTGCTCTCCAGTGTTCCTTCCACCAACTGCCAACTCTTTGCTTCTAATCATGACATGGTCTTGTGCATTCCTCATGACCTAATGACATTCTACAAGCACAATAACTACAAACGCTTAAGACTTACAGTAAACAAAACATACACTCCAGTAGGTTCTCTTTGAGAGCTTTTGAAACAAATTTATCAGGGAACAATGCATAACATTTAAAAAGCATGAATTAAAAGTGGAATTAGCCACTGAGATCCCTCACTAGAGATCAGAGTCTTCAGAACAGCCACAATGTAGGAGTGCTTACCTCGATTAATGCTTATGCTAAATACCCCTCCCCTTACTGGATTCATTGTAATCATGCGGTTTTCATCTGGAAGGCTTTGTGATTCAACAAGACCCCTTTCGTTAAAAGTTAACATCAAATCATCTAATAACGTTGTGCAGGCTCCTTTAAATGAGCAAGTTAACCACGCAGTTTTTAGCAAAAAAATAGGGGCCTGATTTAGACCTTGACGGACGGGTTCTGTCACAACGGTGACGGAAATCCCGTCCGCCGAAATATAAATCTCTAAGGATATAATGGGATATATATTTCGGCAGACGGGACATCCATCATCGTTGTGACAGAGTAACTTGTGTGCCAAGATCTAAATCAGGCCCTAAGTTACTTGAACTTGCATTAGCTTAACTTTTTATCTATAATTCAATATTAGGTGTGCCAAAGCAAACAAACATCTAGACTTCTACTTGGTTTTCTTATCATTGGCTGTTTGGCCTTGGAGGTTACCCATAGCATACTTTGCTTTTTTTAAGTTACCTGATTGGTTTGTAGTTTGTGCAAACCATTTTTGTCCTTCTATGGTCATTTTTGCTTTAATTTTGTTGTGCATATTGCCCAGTCCCTTTTTACATGGTAGAAATTATTTAGCTTTGATCACAGATGTAAAGAAATTGGGCATCTCCCTCCAAATTACTTTTAACTTAGCTGGATTCATTTATAAAGTCTATGCCACCTTGCTTTGAAAAGATTAGATCAGCTGGTGAAGACGCCAGTGACGTTCTATAGTGGAGTTACAGAAATCAGATCAGACAAAGAAAGTATACCCATTTAATGAGCGCTGCCAATCTGGTCTAGCCAGATCATAAACTGCCTGTCGGAGGAGAAAATTTCCAATATAAATCGGAATTGCACAGGGTTTACTCCAATCTATTGAGGTGGATTTCTCTGCTTGAATGGAAACCTATGTGCCTGTTGGATTTCTTGGGCCCAATCCCAATTCCCCAGCTCAGGAAGGTCACCTTTAAAAAGGTCAACAACAAAATGTTAATACAATTTCCCCCTCTGACCCCTCTGGAATACCTAAGACCTGCAAATTGTTCCGTCTCAGTCTGTTCTCAAAGTTTTCCACCTATCAAAGTTACTGTCATTTCTCTCTGTGTTGATACATCATTTTCCAGCATAGGCACCCTATTCTCCACCTCAGTCATTCTTTCCATAAAATCTGAGCAGGATTTCAAGACCTTTTGGATAGCCCCCTGCATCTTTCTGCAGGTTTCAGATGTGTCTCTTCCCTATGGGCCAGAATACTCTGATATATTGACTCCAGTGAGACAGGCTCCGCCCCCCATGGAGTATTACCAGCTGCTACCCTGTCTCCTTCTAACACTGGGGAAATGGAATTATCCCAGAGAAGTCCACGAGCTTTTGCTTCATTTTTACTTGCTTTCTCCTGTGTGGGAAATTTCTTACCTTCTTCACAGTAACAGCATCTGTTGTTAACGTCAACTTGTCTTTCCTCAGTGCTGCTCGAATCTGACTCTTGACCGCAGCTCTCTGGGTCAGACCAGTCTGAGATATCCAACAGCAAAAATAACTTATCCCCCCCTCTGTTTCAAATCCCCGGCTGGTAGTGGGTCTTCCACCTGGAGTGCCCTCCTTTGAACTAAGGCGTATCAACCTCTGTGGCTTATGAGTCCCAGTTTGGTATAGACCTCCTTCATTCTGCTGGGCAGAAGCCCCACCCCTCCACCAGTCTCCTCAGGAGCCTGTGCCACCACCACTCCACCAGAAGGGTCCCTAATACCGAGATTCTGGCTCACCTCTGGGTCTGCACGTGCCAGGTGGGGAGTGCCTCATTGGGTGTAGTTTTCGCCTGATGTAAAACAGGAGGACTGGAGCCCTCGCCTACCCCAGTCACATTGCCCAGGGAGGATTGACCAGATGCCGCAGCAGATTTTCCATCCGGTTTTCCATTAGCAATTTTACCACACTCCCTGGTATTTGTAGGGGTGGGTTTCAAAAAGATTTGTCCAGGCACTCTCTGGGTCCACTGCACTTCACCCCCTAGCAACAGGGTCCGAGTCAAGTTTACCCTGCAGGCTTCTTTGGCAGTGCTCCTGTCTCCATCCGACCTTTAGTAACCTTAGCAGCCTTCCCCAGAGACATCGCCAGGCTATTCTCCCAGAATACTCCGCCCTCAGCAGCTGCTCACAAGCGACGAGAGGGGTACCTTTTCACTGGTACTGGGCGGGCGTGTTTCTACAGCTGCGTTTAGAAAGCTGCTATTTTGCCATGACCAAAACGTGGTTACTCTTGCCCGCTTATGGTTTGAAATATGGAATGAATATACTTTATGTCAGGCCATTATGTTAATGATGATTCGTACTCTTATTTTACTCACTAGTACTTGTGTGTTGTGGCCTCTTATTTTCTGCATTCTTTGCTGGCGCCAGATAGTAGCTAATGGTACATGCTAACATAACACTGTTTTAATGTGGTAGTGACTCACACCAAAAAACAGCGTGCTTGCATTATTTTACATTTTTGTCTCTATAGGTAGATTAGGAGCAAAAACATAGCAACATCCTTGAGGAAATGCAACTGCCAAGACATTTTTGTTTCCAATCATACACATCAGGGACCATATCATGGGGTTGTTGCTGATGCATCGCAGAGCCAAGCGCCTGTTTTATGCACCTATAAGTAGTAAACTACATTCCTTTAACCTGACATTTCTTAGAGTTAGTCCTTTATTTTGAGAAATAGCACAGTTCAGAAACAGAAAGAGACAAAACTTGATCACTGTTTTTTGAGCTGCTATCTAAATATAAAGCACTAAGGGCCTGCCTGATAATGATGACAGCAGTATGGGGAGTGCTGTCGCATTTTCGGCGGTCTGACTGCCACCTTCTCGGCGGTCTGACTGCCCGATTACAATCTGTGCCACCGCCAACATTTCTGCTATTATTGCAGCTGCAGAAGCAGAGGCGGCCCATGGAGGCGGTTCTGTGCAGCTCACCGCCAGCCCAATTATGACCCGCCTTTCCGCCGACCTGTTCCTGGCTTGGACACTGCCATGCAAGAGTCAGCAAAAAAGCAGGTACTGAGCTGAAGTAATGGCTCAAGGTCGAATGCGCCCATTCGTAATGTACCTGGTGCTCATGTTGTGCCCTCCAATGCCTTCAGTTCGGGTGCGTGCATTAAATATTTCACTTGCACAACAGAATTCAAGGAAATAGTGTGTCAGACTGGCTGGAGGCTCCACAGTATGACCGGCATTGGCTTCCAGCTCATTTCCAGAGCCGAAGCAGGCCGCTGCAATGCCAACGCTTCTCCGCCCACACACCGCCAAACTCATAATATGGCAGGTGTAGGAGCACTGGCTCATCGGTCGCCTTGGAACCACTGCTTGACTGTACGGCACTGAGACTGCCAAACTCGTAATCAGCCCCTAAGTCAGAGAAATATCAGGTTAAATGAATTCACCTTCTGCTGTGCAGGAGCCTAAAACAGGCGGTGCGCTCTGCGCTCACAAGCAAAGCCCATCACTATACTGTCCCTGGTCTAAATAACCTCATCTGTCTGGGATAGGGAAGGTGTTCATTCAAATTCTTACACACACTAATGAAGTCAAAATGTTTTGGGTACCCACTGACGTTTTCATTGGCTTTTCCCACCAAGGAAGCGCAACCCGGGCCCCGAGGCTTGAGGAGCACACTGCAACCTGACGATTGCTGTTTTTGCTCCCCAAACAGGAGACCGTGGGCACTCCTTTTCATGGCTTGCACTAGGCCTATGGCAGCCTTGTTAGACTACGGAATGGGATAGAGGAGGGACCACCCACTTACCCTTCAAATGCAAACATTCCGGAGGCTGAAGCGCTACGTTTGGAAAGGCGCGACTGGTGCATGTTTCCAGCTGTGACCATCCGTGATTTTGTAAATAACCCAAAACGACTACATAAGGGACAATCAGAGACGTGAATCTACCTCCTAGATATTTCATTTTTTGAGTCGCTCAGATTCTGACAACTAAATCTGAAGAAACGTCAATTCTCTCAGAAGCCATCTCCTTGGGGACAGGACAAGCCGTCACACAATAGTTAACTCCTGCAGAAGCGGCTGATCTTTCATCACCTACAGGGAGCACGGATTATGAACAATCCTACAACTGCTGGCTTTAAAAACAAAATAGTCTTTTACTATCGGAGACAACATTTGATATGATCACGTCCTAATTCCTGTTAATCCCTCTCGGTACTCTCAGCAGACGCGCAGTTTCATGCCACTGAATAATGCTCATATTAAGAAAGTCAACCTGAGCCTCAATCAGCACTTTCCTTTTACATCCAATTTAAAAGTCATCCGTAATGAACTTCTCTTGTCAGAAATATAAATAATAAATCAGCATCACTAATCTGCAATGCAGCTTCAGTGAAGTCCACGGCACAGAAGCATTGGTTTAATAATTCAGCTGCACTTTTTGAATAATCCATGTTGTCATCTTTTAATAAGGAATTGAATGAAAGAGTGAAATCTTTTTTAAGTGAGAAATGAAGGTTATTGGAAGCGTCCTTTCCTAAAACTATATTGAATATAATGGGCTTCCACTTGTTTCTTGGCGGCAGGATGTGTCCTTTGACTGATGGGAAGGGGGTGCGTCTACAGAAAGAACGGGGTTAGAGTGCAAGGCGCTCCTCGGGCACATGTGCACGTGGACACTGGAGTGGGACCTTTTGATGTGCGCGCATCTGCGGCAATTAAAAAACGGAAAATGAGTTGCGCATGCACACTAGGGGGATCCGCCCCTAAAAATAAAATAAAGACAATGCAGGTGGTTGGAGGCAAATGGGTAACTGGCCGAAAAGGCTGAAAAAAAGAGAAATTTCGGGGTTTTATCCAAACGAGACTGAGGGTGGGGCTCTTCTCCAGAGCACTAGAGAGGAAATGGAGAAACGCATCACAAAAAAAGATAACAGAGGGAAGAGAAGGAAACAAACTGCAATCAGTTTCTCTTTTTTTTAAGTTCAATAAGATTTTATTAAGGAATGAAAAGAGAAGAATCGATACATAATGTCAGCTATAAAAGGGGGGGAGGGAAGGGAGAGGAGGAGAGAGGGGGAGGGAGGGAGGGATAACAAATGCAAAATGTAAAAGGTATGAAAATTACAATAGAGCAATATCATGGGCAATAGAGAAGGAAACATAAAAGGCATAACCGTTATAAGTTAAACAGCAAGTCGTTAAAAAAAAATAAAAACAGAACAATATGCTAGAGAATCTTGAATGTGTAAAGGGTATCATGGAGGTTTAGGAACTTCTTGTTGAACAGGCATTGGACGGAAAGAACGGGCAGCACAATTATTTAAATACAGCGTAATGGGAATCCATAGATCTACACGTTTAGCTGCCAATTGAGCAGGAAAAACAAAGGCAGTATCAAGTCTATGGTTGTGGCAAACATTATACCACCATGCTTTGAGGGAAACATTAGATGTATTTTTCCAGTTAACAGTAATTTGTTGAAAAGCTACAGCCAATAATAAATCAACAATGCGAACATTCATGTCTACATTATCCCAGCTAGAAGATAAGCTACCTAAGAAGAGGTGAGAGAGAGAAAAAGGAATGCAAGTATGGAAAATAACATTAATTTGAGCCCACACCTGTAACCAAAAGTCATGCACATGTTTACAAAGGAATAGCATGTGGAGTAAGGTAGCATTAGGGGTATCACACGACCAACATAAATCTGGGGTATTTGGGAAACGCTTATTTAGTGTAGAGGGCGTGAGAAGTAACCTATTATAAATAAAAAATAAAGATTGTGTCAGGGAAGCCGCTCTGGAGGTTTTACGGAGTTTTGCCCAAATCATATCCCATATAGATATCGGCCAGTTTATTCCGAGATCCGATTCCCACTGATGTTCTATCTTGGATTTGGGTCTGGGCACCTCATGTGTGTGAAGGTGTTTATAAATAAGAGATGCCTTGGGGGTGTTACGTAGGAGAGAGTGGAGCTGAGAGCTAGGAACGCGTGAGACAGGGGGAGGTGAGGAGTTCGATATCTGCTCGTAAGTCTCGAGAATAGCAGCTTTAAGTAAAAGATATTTGGGGAAAAAGGAAGAGGGTAAACCAAAAGAAGAACAAATATCGGAAAAAGAGAGAAAGGTGGGACCAGAAAAAAGTTGCGAGATCCAAATCAAACCCCGGGCTCTCCAAGATTTCCAGTAAAAGGGCTTGTTACGAATTAAGAGATATTTATTATGCCAAATGGTGGAGGAGAGGAAATCGTCTATGGTCAAAGGTGGATTAGGGTTAGCAGCCATTAAGAGCTTGAGAGTGTACTTGTGAATAAGAGTGGGAAGCGTAGAGGGTTTGCGGGAGAAAGCAAGATATTCTGCAAAAGAAAACGGAGATAGGAGATTACGCTCAACCTTAACCCACAGAGGACAGGGGGAAGTGGGGTCTTGCAGCCAGAGGGAAGCTTGACGTAGCAAAAAGGCCTTCTGATAAGCAGGAAAATCAGGAAAGTTGACACCCCCTTCAGAAGCAGGACGAATTAGTCTGGCAAGAGACATTCTGGATTTTTTTGAGTTCCATAGAAATGAGGATAGCACTGAGTTAAACTTTTTAAAGAATCTCGATGGGATTGATACTGGAATGTTGGACAATGTATAAAGAATAATAGGGGAAATCATCATTTTAATAGTCTCCAGGCGACCCCACCAGGACAAGTATAAAGGATGCCACCTTGCAGTGAGGTCCGCAATCTTTTGTGCACATTTGGACATGCATAAAGAGACAGTGTCTGGGATGGAGGAAGTGATATATAACCCCAGATACTTGATATGAGAGGGACACCAAGTAAATTGGGAGGCAATAAAATCTTGTTTGAAAGTAAATTTAGTCAATGGTAAGATCTCACACTTATCATGATTAAGCTTATATCCAGAAATGGAGGAGTAGTTTCGAACTTCATCAAGGAAAGCGGGAATGGATTCTGCAGGAGTAGAAAGAAAAAGTAAAATATCATCCGCATAAGCAGCGAGTTTAATTTGAGAATCTGCAATCTGGAAGCCATGTATAGCGGGGTTCTGACGTAGTTTGGACAAAAAAGGTTCTAAAGCAAGGTTAAAAAGAAAGGGGGAAAGGGGGCAACCCTGACGGACGCCCCTGCCTAAATCAAAATAAGAAGAGATTTGACCATTTGCAAATACTGCAGCTCTAGGGTGTGAGTACAGCAGGGAGATCAATGAAATGAATCTAGGTCCAAAACCAAACCAAGTGAGGGTGTGAAAAAGATAGCGCCACTCAACACGATCAAACGCTTTTTCAGCGTCAAGGGCAACTGCTGCAAGGGAATGTTGGCAGCGGGAAGATTTTGACAATATATTAAAAAGGAGTCTCGTGTTATCAGTAATATGTCGGCCTTTGACAAATCCGGACTGCTCTTCACCCAGAAGATCAGGGAGAAGGTGATCTAGTCGAATCGCCAATGCCTTAGCAAAAAGCTTGTAGTCAATATTGACTAAGGATATAGGCCTGTAGTTTTTGCAATACTTAGCATCCTTCCCAGGTTTGGGTATCAAACAAATACGAGCATCTGAGAACGTCCCTGAGGAAGCACCTTGGGCAATGAAAGTATGAAGAAGGGAATGCAATCGTGGAATCAATAGCTTAGAAAAATGAAGGTAAAATTCAACGGTAAAACCGTCTGGACCAGGAGCCTTGTTGAGTTTGAGGAGTTGCAAAGCAGCAAGCAATTCTTTTTGTGTGACGTCCGATTCTAAGGAGGTAAGGTCGAGAGGGAAATTGGCGGGTGTGTGAATAGTAGAAAAAAAGTGGGCGAGGGAACTGGGAGAAGGTTGAGTCCCCGGTGTGTACAAAGTCTCATAGAAACGTGAAAACTCAGCAAGAATGTCAGCATCTACATGTTTCAAATTATCATCAGAGTCATAAATAGATTCAATATTCAATTTGTTGTGCTTAATCTTCAGATAGTTAGCTAGGAGTTTCCCTGCTTTGTTCCTACCCCCATAAAATTTAGCAGTCGACTTCAGCAAATACAGGGAGGCATCTTCTGTAGATTTCTCATTAAATTTCATTTTTGCTGCAACAAGGGCCGTCAAGCTATCAGCAGAGTGGGATGTGAAATATGTATGTTCCAATCTCTTAATATCTGAAAGGAGGTTTTTGGTGTGCCATCGAGCAGTTTTACGTTTGTTTGCGACATAATTAATGATAAAGTCACATGCCGCTGCTTTAAAGGCATCCCAAATAGTATGCTCTGGAAGGGTGGCGTCATCATTAGTCAAAAAAAAATCAGCAGAAAAAGAGGCGAAGGCAGCTGTAAACTTGGAATCGGCAAGGAGGGAGTTATTGAAGCGCCATCTTCTGGGACCAACAATCTTAGGGAATACATCAACACATGTGAGAACAGGGGCATGATCTGAAAGCAAAATCGGACCAATCTCGGAGTGTAAAAGCGATTGAGTGAGATTGTGGGAAACAAAAATGTAATCTAAGCGTGACTGGGAGTGATGGCAGGGAGAATAGAAAGTGTATTCCCGCAATTTTGGATTGCATAGGCGCCAAGAGTCTACTAACTTGTGTTGTGAAATAGCATGGCTAAATAGCTTGTGGGGTTTGTTAGGAATATAGGGGGTCTTGGAGGATCTATCAAAAAAGGGATCCAACGGTTGGTTACAGTCTCCTGCCAAAATAAAATTGTGGTCCATAAATTTAGTTAGGAATGGAGTGAAATTGGCCCAGAAAGAAGGGTCACCCGTGGTTGGGCCATAAACGTTAAGGAGAGAGATTGGAACACCCCTGAGTGATAGCTTGACATAAACCCACCTGCCTAAAGCGTCAGATTCTTGGGTAAGAACCTGATAGGGGAGGGATTTACGACAAAGAATTGCCACACCATTCCGTTTACCGTCACCCTGCGAGTAAAAGAGTTCGCCCACCCAACCACGTTTAAGTTTGACAGATTCAGTGTCGGTTAAATGCGTTTCTTGGAGAAATGCGATATCAACGTTCAATTTGGCTAGGTGTGACAAAATCCTTTGGCGCTTAATCGGTGAATTAATACCCTTCACATTCCATGACAATATATTTAGTGACATAAAGATAATATTTTAACATAAAATGTGAAAAACATGAGTAATGAATAAAAAACCCATGAAAAGAAGAAAAGACATAAAAAGAGAAGAGAAAGTAGCGTGAAGATGTTAAAGAGAGGGAAGAAAAAAGGGCAAATAAGAGCATTTGTGTTATCAAGAGAGGAGAGGTGTGAGGGAGAAGTGCAAAAATTTAGGCAGAAAGCCAACAGCAAGAAGACAATTGAGAAATAAGTGTATGTAAAGAGACAAAAGATGCATTGCTTACACAAACTAAAGGTTCCGGTCAAAAGTAAGAAGACAAAATGAATACAAATGAACAGAGAGGAGAACAAGGGAAGAAAGAATAGGAAGGGATAGAAGGAAAGAATAGCGGATGCACGGGGAAAACAATTGAGGGAGTAATGAAAAAACATACCTACAGAGGAGGGGAGCGAGAAAGGGTGGGGAGGGGAAGGAACCACATGGGTGAGGCAGCACATCCACGAGCGACGAAGCAGGGACCGGGAGACATCATTGAACACGTAAATAAAGAATTCCTGTGAGACGAAAAAGAAGAACAAAGAGTTAAGCATATTAGGGGATTATAACAGACCAAAACTAACAGTCAGAACATGAGACAGCATCATGTATAAACAATAGAACAGTAGAACAATAGAACATCGGCCTAGCGAATACTTAGAAAGTCAGAAAAACTAAAGGCAACTGCAACCCAAAAGGGTCATGAAACAAGAACAAAATAGAGAGAGCCTTCAAATAGTCATATAAGCATTAGTCAACCAGGAGCAGAAGATGATGGTCCGGAGACATCCATGGTAGATGATTTGTGCGCATTGATGAATCTTTGTAAACGTATAGGGTCTTCATAGGTCGTAGTCTTATTATTATATGTAACTTTGAATAAACATGGGTGATAAAGGCCGTAACGTGCCCCCATCGCGCGCAGATCTTCTCTCAGGCTCAGAAAAACCTTGCGACGGTTGGCGGTGGCTTTGGCATAATCCTGTGCAAAGAATAGAGATGAGCCAGACCAGGACAGGTTCGGGGAGGATTTGGCCGCTTTCAAAACCATCAAGAGATCTAAATATTCCAAAAAGTAGATGATGACACCTCTAGGTCTCTGTGAGGAAGAAGCAGAAGGAGGTGGCCGACCCAATCTGTGAGCGCGCTGAATATTAAGAACCTTGTCCTGCGGCAGATGGAGGAGCTTGGGAAGAAACGTCTTGAAGAAAGCAATTGGATCAGACCCTTCGAGTCCTTCAACTAGGCCATAAATACGAAGATTGTTGCGTCTGTTTCTGTTTTCTAACTGCTCTACTTGTTGTTGAAGATCCGAGACTTGAGATTTTAGGTTTGTGACAACAGAGGAAGTTTCTTGGAGCGATTGAACGGATTTTTCGACTGATGTGACCCTCGTCTCCATTTGTGACCAATTGTCCGTGAGGACTTGGAGCTTGCTGTTTGTCTCTTCCATGAAAGGACGCAAGGATCTTATTTCTTCTAACAATAATTCCATGGATACTGGGTCAGAATGCTTTGGAGGTGAGAGAGAGTCCGATTTAAGCCTCTTCGTGTTAGATTTAGGGTTATCCGGTGAACGTCTGGAAGGATGCATTGGCGTAACAGAGCCAGACGAGTTGAGAGAATCTTCTAGTTGTGAAAGAGCAGAGAAAACCTTGGAGTTCTTCAGAATCTGAGTCTGAGGTTTGGGCGGGTGAGATGGATGCGACATCGATTTGGGTCTGCCCATATGACAAAGCCGTGTAAATATTGACTCGTTGAAAGTCACAAAAAGCTAGAGCAAAGAGAGCTCAGGAGAAGACACCTCAGGAGTACTCAGGTGGCAGGTACGTCAAACAGAGAAAGCAACCATCTCCTCAATAGTTAAACAGAAGAACCAACTGTGATGACGCCTGGATGCTGCCGGTGAGACACTGTAATAAAGAATAGCGATGACAATGCTTGCGCAGGATGTTCGTAGGCAGCTTAGCGGGGTATGGAGCGAAATTCCTTCTCACATGCTTCAAAAAAGCCTGCAACAGCTAATAGCATTGGTGATATACAGCAGCCAGGCGTACACTCGTGGTGAAGGCACAAGGGGGTCCTAGTAGGGCGTTGATAATACCATGTCTGGAAGAAGAGCTCAGCGGTAAGTACGGGAGAAAAAAGGGCGCTTCATGAAGGAATATAGTTGAAACACAATATGTGTGACTGGCGCTCCAAATTGAAAGTAGGCATTGCAGAAATCAATGTAGAAATGAAGAATAATCAGGAAAGTGAGAATGTGAGCCTCAAAGAATGTATAATATCGAGCGCTCACAGCATTAGTTAGACGAAGCAGTTACCTCAGGATAACACGCATTGACCTGCAGAGTTAAGATGGCCGCCGCATCGAGAGAAGCCTGAGGAATCTTCCGAGGAGCAAATTCAGCGTCGCGGAGGCACGGAAAAGCTTCGGCCGACATCGAGTGTAATCACAGCATGTTCCGACGATCTTTCATCCGCTCACCCCCAGGAATGGAGAACAGGAACCGGTGTAGTCTCGCAGTACCGCTCCGGAGCTCACTCGGACGCCGCCATCACTCGCGGGCGCCAAGCCACGCCCCCCAGTTTCTCTTTTTTAATTGTGGAGCATAGAGCTATTGCCAGGTCAGGACAAAAAGGCACGAGGCACCGACCTGGTGGGCTGCATCTAAGCTTCCTCCCGCTTTCCAGCCTTCAGACAGCTTTGCAGACCATAACTGGATGGCTCCTGGCTGAATCTGCCAGAGTCTGGCCAATGGAGTAAGGCCTGTCAACTGAAGAGTCTCGTTTTTGTAGGAGACATCAAACTCATATTCAGGAGCCTTTGTTCATTACCTAATGGGGCGGGTCCTTTCAAGGACCACGTAACGGTAGTTGTGCCCAGAACAAATAACCCCTGCTTGCACATCTCCTTTTCTGCTCATTGTTTTCTCTGTCACTGATATGAGTTTCATCCCAAGAGCGCACATTTAACAGGTAGTAGAATGGACTGATTAGTCGCCATTGGTCTACATTCTTCTGAGTCACAGTCCTAGCTAAGTGTAGCAGGTGGTTCACAATGCTGTATTAGCCAACTAGGATGTGGTTCATCCTAGCAGTCAGTCTTAACTTAACAATGTGTGAAGTGCTTATGCAGCACTTAAACTGTAATAAAGTGGAAACACAACAGAAGAAACATCCAACACTAATTTAAAAAAATAGGGTACATTTTAATACATTATTCGAGACCAAAAAAACAAAAAACAGTCAGTAGAACTGGAGATATGCACTTTGAAGCATTAAATAAAAGTAGTGTTAAAAGGTTCAGAGCGCCAATTGAGGGTATCTGGTCTCCCCGTACCAGTACAAAGTCACAGGTTCAGGCTGACTGAGATGGAGTGCAGGCCGGGCACAGGACCAAGTTTGGCTCGCTGAAGATTGCACCTTATGTAGTGGGTGCACAGTCCGCGCTGAGTTGCTTTGCAAGGATTTGCGTCCTCCGGCATCGAATCTGATGAAGGTATGCAGAAAGGCTTTGTGGGGCTTTGCATTGCTCTGTGTCGGTTCTGCTGAACCTGGCAGCTGTGCTTTAAGGCTTTGCTGGAATTTGTGTCCCATGATGCTGATTCGGATGAGGCTGACAACTGTGCAGGGAGCTTTAGCAAGGCCTCGCATCATGGGGCGTCGGTTCCAATGCATCTTACAGCTGTGTGGTGAGGGTTTTCATAGTTCCATGCTGCATTGGTGGAACCTTAAGTTAGGCCAGGAGGAGCTCTTCCTGATGCCAGCCAAGGGCACAGGGGAGACACCACTTGGGTATCAGGAACTCACTCCATCAGAGGCTAACGGGGCTCAGGCATGTCCAGTTGCAGGTACAGAAAGGTCCAATGCAGCAGGTCAGCTGGGCAGTTGCAGGGAGGCCTCTGGAGCTTGTTGGGAAACAACCTTTACCATGCAGTCTTTACCCCTCAGTACAATTTCCAAGTTGTCTTTATCACGCATGCCTTTACCACTCATGCATTTACCACTCAGTCCTTTTCTACAAATGTTTTGTAACTGTATTGGTAAGTATATGTAAGTATGGCAATTATTTTTTTCATTTGATGTGTTTATATTTAAATATTATTGTTAGAAATGGGATTTCTGGTTGGCTAGGGCAAGCGCCTAAGCCAGGCAGAAACCACCACTCTAGTCATGGCAAGGGAGTTACACACTAAAGATAACCCCTGCTCACCCCCTTGGTAGCTTGGCACGAGCAGACAGGCTTATCCCAGAGGTAATGTGTAAACCGTTTGCGCAACACACTCACACAGCAGCGACACACTATGCACACCACAAAAGAATCTCCACACAAGGTTATATAAAAATAGCCTTCGTATTACCCATAAAACACATTAGAACACAATCACATATATACACTGTGCCACCAGGCACTTGTCATGACGTTAAAGGGATTACATATACTGCAGGGCCAATCGGGCCACTGTCATAACCCACGTATCACAATTAGTGAGAACAACCAGTAGGTACTGGCAATAGGGCACTGTACGTAGCATAAACACATTAAGCATAAATCATTAGCAGCAGTGCACGTCCTAACCTCATTCCTTAGTTGCACACTTTACCATCACAGCATAGTATGGCACATGTACCTCAAGCAAGTCAATGGGGTAACTACCCCTGGTTAGCACACATCATGTAAGTCATCATCTCAGGGCGGGCGATGGGAGGCGATTAAAATGAGGCAAATACCTGCATCATAGATGCTGTGCCTACTATGCAACTCTTGTGTCCCTACTCATTATCCTGCCAAGCAATGCCTCCAAAAGTGAGTGGCAGTTGCCAACGACGTGGGGCACAGCCACTGAGAACAAGACAGAGAGGCTCAGTCAGGGGGAGCAATCCATGCCCCCGTAAACCCTCTACTATCTAAACAATGTCCCCCAAAAGTTCTACACCGAGACCGTGGCCCGCTGAAGTGGGCTTCACTATTTGGCCTTGGCCTGCCCACCTCCGTAGGCCCAAACTCACCACGGCCTCCCATCCAGCCAACTCACCACAGGGCTGCCCTCAACACACTGTGCAGCTCCGGTCACCTGGTGCTCCTCGGCTTCCCACTCCTGAGGGGTGTGAGGGGAAGGCCTCCTCTGCCCTTCAACAACCACTCCCAGGGCCGGTGGGGGCTGCAGCATGGTGACCTGGCACGGCTTCCAGGCTCCGGCTCCCTTGTCCTCCATAGTTTGCCTTTGCGGGGGAGGCAGGGCTGCAATGCCTCCACGCGCTAGCAGACCTCCGTCAGCATGCGGGGCTCTCCTCGGCCATACGGGAGCCCTGCCCTCAAACAGGCTGACTATGCCTGACTTCAGGCTCGGATTAGGTTGCTGGGCGGCACTTTCTGCGTCTTCTTCGCCTGGCTTGGCCTTCTCCAGCAAACCCCGCCCAGGATCAGGCTTCCAGGAACGATGCTCCGCCCACAACCCGGCTTTGCCTAACTCCCGGCCACTGTAATTTACGTAGCAAAGTCTCCATCGGGGCCCCTGCCTTCTTTCTAACACGGACACACACTCCGCGCCCACCGCAGAGTTGAGCCCCCTCTCTGGTCTGCGAAAATAATGTTGGCAACAGCGCTCCACTGCGGCACCAGTTCAAAGTAAATTGAAGCTCTCAGCCTGGTGCCAAGTCTCCAGGGACCCTCAAGGCAGCCCAGCACCCAGGGCTGTCCAGTTGAAGGGGAGTCCTTCCAGCTCTCCCAGAACACAGCAGATCAGTCCATGTGGCGGGTCCTCCTCACACACTGCAGTCCACGCAGTGTCTTAGTCCCAAGCAGGTCCCAAGTAAGCACACAGCAGCACACTTTCATGGGGTCAGAGCCCCAATATTTATACTACATGTGTCCTTTGTTCTCCCCCTGGCTCAGGGCTGTGTGCCTGGTCTAAACCAGTTCTGGGGGGCACTTGAAAACATATTTACAGTGCACAACAACATCCTTTGTTAGTGTAGGCTCTGGTCCCAGACACACCACAGGGGGGCGGAGCCAGCATTGTGTAAGGCAGGCACAGTCCTCGAACTACTCCAAATGCAGATCGGCCTATTCAGCCTAGCGCTGACTCACCCAGCCCCTCTTGAGCCACTGCACCTCCCCAGCCCCTGTCAGCCAGACATGCAATACACAACAAGCGGGCACAAAGACACATAGCATACAGAAATGCCCAAAATGGCTGTTTGTCACTACCAGGACATGCCACACAGTTAAGCACATATCCTATCTTTTACCTACAGCGCACCCTGCCAAAGGGCTAGCTACGGCCTACTTTAGGGGTGACTTATATGTAGTAAAAGGAGAGTCACAGACGTGGCACCCACTTTATGTGCTATGTCACAGCGTCAGTAAACTGTGCGCACAGGCCCTGCAATGGCAGAGGCCAGAGACAGGTGCGAAAGGCTACTTTGGTGGGTGGCGCAGGCAGCGCTGCAAGCCCACCAGTAGCATTTAATTTACTGGCCCCGGGAATATGAGATACCACTTTACAGGAGACTGATAGGTAAATTAAATATGCCAAACAGGTGTAGACCAATCTTACCATGTTTACCATAGAGAGCGCATGCACTTTACACTGGACAACAAGTGCCCAGAGTCCTAAAACCACCAACACCAGGTCAGAAAAAATACCAGGAGGAAGGCAAAAAGTTCAGGGACGACCCTGCAAAAAAGGGCCAAGTCCAACAGTTATATTTATATATATTATGTATTTATATATATCATATGCAAGATAATGTAAAAATTATCCTTTAGAAGCAGGATGCAAGGGATATAGGGGTATTTGGTGGGGAAGTGTATTGATACTCAGGTATCAACTGTGATACCTGGGTATTACATTTATAATCCTTTAATTTCATTATTTTTAATGAATTTAAAAATATCAAATTAAAGTTTTAGGCATGGGATGGTATACAGTATCAATTTTGTAACCCATTTAATAATAATTCAAATATTGTCTGTTGGACAGTGGGGGGAAGGATTCCATCATAGTTCACCTATCAAATGGGTTTGTTATGCAGGAAATGTTCTGAATTACTGAACACAGTGTGTCATATTTCTTAATGCTACTGCATCTGTTATTCAATTATACACAGATGCGGTCCCGCCAAGCATATTGCGGCCTCTGACCCCTATCTCCAGAGAACAGCGGCTCCCTTGCTGCGTTTGCAGTTCCAGGGTGGTCGCACTGCCCAACATGTAATGGGGCAGTTGGACCAATGGTGCGGTGGTGGCTGGACCGACACTGCTGCGCCACCACGAGTCTACTCGTAATCAGGCCCGAAGTGTGTACTGGGTGATTGCTATGGCACGGGTTTAGGGTGGAAAGTGCGCACACAAGACTATGTGGGAAATGCTCCTGTAACAACACAAACCTTTTCTTCAGCAACACCTATATCAAATCTGTTTTCATCCAAAACTTCATATTAAGACGTTTGAGGCACATTGCAGTCATGAGTGGTGGTACTAAGAAAGCAGTCAAAGGGGATATTGAGATTTATTCAGAGTTTGAAGGATGTGGAATAACTATACTTTTCACATAGGGAATACAGGGCCACCTATTTTGGGGAGATGTTTGGTGCCCACCAAACACTGTATAGCCCCCACCCCAAATGTTTTGCTTTGTAAACATTTAGCATTTTGTCAGTCCAATTAGACTTTCTAGAAACAATATGAGTTGTACTTAGGGCCGGATTTGCGAACATAATGTGCTGTCTTTGCATTGCAAAAGTGATACAAACCTGCACAAAATGCTTTTTTATGTTATTTACTTTCCAGCTCCTGCTGCGAAGGCCAGTAACCTTGTCACCACTGCCCGCTCTGTGCTTTCCCCAGGCACGGGGAGCAGGGGACAGGTCCACTGCAATTGGGGGAGCAAAAGCGCTCCCCAGACCTCTTGTGTCAGGCCCCCAGGGATCTCCCACGGGCAATGGTAAAAACAGAAAGGGAGCTCCACACATAACCCCTCCCGGGAACAATTAAGACAACTCCTGTGCTGACCCCCGTGCCCTGTCCCACCCTAGGGTCATGCCTCAGAAATACAGCAGAGCCCCATGCGCACTGTTCGGTAGAGAGTTTAGAGGTTGGCACTCTTAAAAATGCAATAACTTGGGCCCTTAGGGCTGCTTTGGCCAATCTCGTGCTAATTTTACTCCTGGTGGTGATCTGTAGCCATGAGGAGCAGTTTCAGCAAACCTTCTCATTACCAAAGAGGTGTAATCCACAGGCGGCTGGTTGTCCTAGCTCCCTGTGCTGGCCTTCTCCTGGTCTTTGTCTCTGGGTGCAGACGTCCAGGGCTTTCTCCCAACTGGTCCCCAGATATGAGGGGGCCGGACTAACTTGCCCTTGGGGAGACCCATTTTTACTGGGGTCAACTGGGGCACTGTCCTTAGTCCTTTCTGAGCATCAGGGGTTCTGCCTTCCTCCTTCCAGTTGCCCATGGCATGTCTATGGGCAACTGGAAGGATCTAGCAGCGCACATAGAAAAAACACCAACCAAGCGAGCATCTCCCCTTTGTGAAAGAGTATTTAAAGGGGAGTGGAAGGTTCCGGAAGCTAGGAACCCCTGCTGAATCCTAGGCTGTCACGTCACCTCTGTGCCCTTCACTCTTCTTGCGATTTCTGTGCACAATTCTCTCTACCATAAATCACATTTTCTGATTCTGTTTAACCTCTCCTTGCTATCTCACAATATCTAACCTCCTCCAGCCTAATTGTTCACATCTCTTTTTCTTCGCTTGCATTTACTCACTTTAATAATTACACTAACCTCCTATCAACTGTAGGCATCACCACTTGAAAGTGGAGGAAATGCTTCAGTTTCCTTAGCGCACAATACTAACCTAATAATCAAAACATCTACAACAAAGATTAAAAGATTAATATCCACTGGATTAACCACTAACATAGGGCTACAAAGGAGGTACATAAAGTGCATCAATGCCTACTATTGAATTCACCAGTCTGTCAGAAATAAGAATACAAGGGAGGAATCATTGAGTGTGTGGGCGAAACGTGTTCAATGCTGGCTGCAAAGCAATGTACATGTTGGATGGCAAGCATGGCGCAATCGACAAAATGAGCCCAAAACCCACCGTCATCTCACTAATTATTCATTTCATGTATTGGCATTAACCATTGCAAGACACAGGCCGTGACATGGGCTGCATTTAGGAGCAGTGTTCACAACAATGGTCTGTGAGAATGGCAACCAGTAGATAGGTGACTGGTCACTGACTGAATCTGGTGGTAGGAGATAGATCTGCGTAGTGGCCATTGATTTATCACAGTATCAAAGCATTTCTGTTTCATATTAATATTGGATTCCCACAATGCATGCTTCCCCGCGTAAAGCCCTACAACATCTCCTCAGGTTCATGAGCTATATGCAGGGTCAGATTGGTAATGCGGGCCCTCGGGAAATGGCCAAAGAGCCGGTAGCCGAGTTCTAGCTTTGGGCTGCTTTTTTGGGCAGCCTGGGGGCTGTCTGTGGTGTTAGGATGCCACTAGCGGCCCAGTGGGTGCCTGAGTGGCCTTTCTAGAGGCAGATGGGAGGAGGTATCACTCCCTTTCTCTTGCTGGGCCGGCCCATTAATGTATGCTGATTGATTCAAGTGTGGCTCAGCAGTGTGAACTAATCTGTGCATTTTTTTTATCTAAGTGAAGTTAATAAAGCATGCCCTCCACCCCTTTTCTTTTCATAAACCTTCGCTGAAGCTGTGTTTTGCGGAAAGGCAATACGCATATGTTGGCCACTTTTTTTGGTGTGCCCGGGCCGATTTCTGATCCCAATCCAACCATGCCTATATGAATGCAGGTACAATAAAATATTATCAAACCAATGACCCAACACATACACTGCGATAATGCCTATTTGTTGGACCATTTTCCACTGTCAGAAGTGTTACTCCTTGTCGCTGAGTTTTGGTGCACAGTTTTAGCCCATGTTTTAGCCTTGTTATTGGAAACAAAAACCAAAAGCTGGATCGCTTTGATACAGTTGTTTCACGTGGAGACACACAGGACACTATTTCCGTATCGTTTTGCTTTGATGGATTGCTGCCCACGCAATCACACAATCTTCCTCTATTTTCCTGTCGGTGTTTTCTCTCCTCAGTTAGACCCTCCTTATTTTTATTCCATGCGATGTTGTTGCCCTGAAAGATCCTGCTGTAAGGACCGTTATGCATGAAATATAAATGTATCTGTCGCATACTCCTCGCCTTATGTTCCCTTTTCACATTGACGTTGCGCACGGCATTTGCTTCTTGCCAGCACGCATTTACTTTTGTAAATTGGAAGCAAACACTTGTCTTTTTAATAAGGAAATTGCTACTCCACAGCAATCTATTATTAAGTGGTCTGTGTGGGTCTTGAATGCTCGCCTTCTAATCTTTGCTGATGTCTCGTACGTATGTAGACTGTTTTAAACAGTGAGGGCAAATCTTTCTGGACAGGGGAGTTGTGTTTGTTATTCTTTCAAGCAGAGGCATACAAATACGCTACACGTTTAGCAACCAAATGGGTTTTTGTTTGTCAGAATCATAGTATGCAAACTGTGACATGCACCTATAGTTAGAGAAAGTCAGACATGTTGTTGAGAGTCAGCCATCTTGGTGTCAAAGGATCTAACAAGGTGCACAGTGACAAAGCGCAGGGAAGCTGGCATCCTGTTTTCAAATATTCTTCAGTCATGCTTCAGGATCCCAGGAAATTTTCAGAAAAATACCTGTCACAGTGCCTACACTTCAATGCCACTGCATTAGATAAATATAAGGCATATTTAAATATGCCTTTTTTCTTTATGTAAGTATAACTGCAGGGCGGCATTATTTCTTTGTATCTTGCTAATTAACATATTTTTTTTATTAGCTTTGATATAGAACGCTATGAGGCAAATTCTCACAGTTGTCTTCTCAACTACATTATATTCATGAAAATATAAATAAAGTAAACTACATTGGCATGACATGGTGTTCTACCAATTTACACATGTCGCCACTGTGTAGTTATAGTTAGGACTAGGTTTCCATTTTTAGGTCCCAGCGAGACTGCACATGTTCTGTCTCGAAAGAGACATGTTGTATTCAATATGTGGGGGCCTATTCACAAAGGTAATCTGAGCCAAAAGTCTAACTTTATGATTTTTGGTATTCACAGAAGTCATGTCCGACTCAAATCTTTATGTCCGCACTCGGGGCGAAATCTCCGCACCTGGGCCGGAATCTCCGCATTCGGGCAAGAATCTCTGCAGCAGGCTGGAATCTCCGCACTCGGGCCAGATGGTCATTATCTTCAATGCTAAACACCTGCTTATCATCCCTCTCCCTGCTCCAGCTGAAACACTGGAGCACAACTGGCAATCCCAGCCCTGCAGCAAACATAAAAGCAGAGCTAACACATACAAACCTTCGACTTCCTGTATGGGTTCAGGCCTGTTTCAAAAATCTCCAACCCGAGTGTGTACTCCCCATATGCGGAGCGTAGGTGCCATATAAGGACCCCAGGATCTGCATGCGGTGCTCCGGAGTACGGAGAAGTGGGCCGGAACCAAAACTATTCATACAGGAAATGACATACAGGAAGTGGTAGGCAGGAAATACATCATAGGAAGATGCTGGCAGCCATTTTCTGTTCATTCTGAGTCAACCACTGTAACAGATCAGATCCTCTTCCATCCTGCGGCTCAGTAAAACTCAAGTACCCCCAATATGACTGAGGGACTTGAGGAGAAAGCATCCCCTTTCACTGAAAGGGAATTGGATATCTTAGCAGAGGAGGTGCTAGAAAAGTTCCCTCAGCTGTATGGGGGGCCCGGGGACCAGTTGAACAAAGAGGTGCGCGCCAGACTCTGGTCCACCACTGAGGAGCACTGCAGTGCAGTGGGTATCTATGCCGGGCAGGGCAGGGGGTGCTGTAAGTGCTGGGAGGACATAAAATGCTAGGCCAGCATCAAGGCCCAGGAAATCTTGGGCCAGTCCTCCCAGCACCATATGCACCAGCCCCGCCTCTTGCCACTGTACAGGAGGGTCCTGAGGGCAGCCTGGTCAACCCTCCATGCTCAGCTGGAGGCGCATGAGCAGCAGAGAGATGGCATCTGAATTAACTGTAATATGTGTCTGAAAGCATGATATGAGAGATGACAAAGCTGTGCCATCAGGTGTCTCATGCCTCCATTTCCTAATCTGTGCAAATGCAGTAGTCATTATAAGGCCAAAGGCTCGCTGTAGCACATTGAATGCACTGAGCAGAGTGCATTCTGGGAGCAGTCGTTTTTGAATCCCACCAGGGGAATAGAGCCACACACGTGCATTAGTATATATAATTGCACTGGTAGCTCCATTACCAGTGAACCAAGGGCCTTATAACTGATGTGTGCATTTGGTGAGGAATGGTAAAACACTGTCCAGTGTGTGGATGAGAGGCCTTTGGGTATTGGATGCTGTGACTTGCATTGACTTTGGTGTGTGTCTCAGGTCTCCATGTACCTAATCTGTGCAAATGCAGCAGTCATTATAAAGCCAAAGGCTCACTGTAGCACATGGAATGCACTAAGCAGAGTGCATTCTGGGAGCAGTAGTTTTTGTATGCCACTGCTGGAATAGAGCCACACGTGCATTTGTATAGAAAATTGCACTGCCAACACCATTAACAGTGAACCAAGGGTCTTATAACGGATGTGTACATTGGGTGTGGAATGGTACAGACACTGTCCACTGTGTGGATGAGAGGCCTATAGGTGTTGGATGCTGTGACTTGACTTGTCTTTGGTGAGATTGAGTTCTGATTAAGACAGACCACCATGTGCCATGGAGTTAAGACATACTTTATGATCCTTGCCTCACTCTTAAGTGATACCAACTTCTCCAAGTGGGTCCACATACACATGTGTTCCCAACAGTGGCTTGTTTGTCATTTGTTCTGTCAAGGTAGCTGTAACATTTAGCCATAACTATTCACCAGGGTACAGCACTACCTGAGCAGTCTTCAAAGGCAAAATGTGGCACTAGACTGTTTTGAGGGAATGTCGAAATGTTGGACTCCCCACTTAGCAAAGCTAATATCCTATCCCCTATTTGGATATGTACACCGACATCTGCATTTGTATTGTCTCATACAAGGTTGCAAAGCAGATGGCATCTGTTAGAAAGTATGAGTCCAGAGACTCCATATCACAGGATCATTCTAATACCATACAGATTGTCTCTGATTTCCTTTTGTAGACTAGCATTGGAAGATCTCCATGTAGCAATGGCAGAACACACAGATTACAACAATGCAGAAGGTCAGTACAGAAGTGTAAGCCATCAAAATTCAAGTAAGATGTCTATGTGTGAGTCAAATCAGGACATCACAGTGAGCATACATGTACTTCAGGCTCCAAGTCACTTATATTTGTATAGTGTGATCATAGGAGAACAAAGTCTGCACTTGCTTCATGAATTGTGTTTAGTTCTGATGTGTACAACCACGTCTCTTTCAGTGGGCTCAGCTAGCCAAGAGGACCAGGACCTGGGTCAGAGCAGGACATCATTGGGGCACCGGCGGCCATGACCTCTCTCCACAACTGAGGATGAAGAGGAGGAGGGACCTTCAACATCAGAAGGCCGGGGAATTCCACCCACCCGAACAGAGCAAGACCACACCTCAAGTGCTACGGACAAGGTGGAGGCTGAGGAAATTGTAGGGGGTTGATGAACTGGCCACCTCTGGCCAGGAGGGAGGAGATCAACTTTCCCCCTGACAATTTATAACTTTCATTTGGTGAGGTGTCCCTGGGGCAGGCCACACCACAACCTGGGCCTGCCATCAATCCCCTCCCTGACTCTAGAGACCCCCATTCCATCAGGGTCTTCACCTGTATCACTTGCCACTAGTCCCCCTCCAAGTGGCTACCAGGAAGACCCTAACATAGCCTCTGACCCGGAGACACCACACCCCTCATGTTCAACCCAAACCCCTCCATATATTGTAACTCCAGTGGCTACATCCCAGGAAAAGATGGGGCATGTGAGGGTCAGCCAGACATGTCCCCTGGCATCATGTGGCATCATGCTGCAGCTCTGTCATAAGGTAGTATGATGCAAGAGGAACTTGCAAGATCTATGGCTACCCTCAATGCCAGTGTCACTTCCTTGGGTGCAGCCATGTTGTCTGTCCTAGCACAACATCTCTCCCAAACCACCCTTAATGTTTCTTCCTGTACGTTGCCCCACACTGTTTCCCCACTTATTCCTTGTGTGTTCCAACCCCTTGTGGTGCCTGGTACTACACCGGCCAGCCAGGAGCCTGCATTGCAGTTGGAGGATCTGAACATTTTTGGGATTGAGAATGACCAGATGGACAGTTTACTTGTTGGACCATGATTATGTTTTGGACATTCATTTACTTTGCCCCTTGTTTATAGACTGGTTCCCCTGACGCTTCCTGACGTGTTTTTTTTATATTGCCCAACCCCCTTCAACTCCCCTAGTTCATTCTGTTTGAAGAACATTATTTGCTTTCCTTTCTCCCTTCTAAACGGACTGAATTTTGTTTTTGTTTTCCAATCCATTTAGTTACCATAAACTTATATTTTAAATCAAACTTTCTCTATCTTGTTAACTTAATTGTAAATGTGTTCAAAGTATTGGCATATGCCTTGGGAGTAGTTATTTGCTCGGCACATGATGGCTTGTTGCACTGATGGGGTTACACTTTTACATGTGTCAGTTATGCACATTCATACTCACATCTCTAGGCCCCCACAAGTGTAAATATTTGGCCATCGGTACATAATACGTAACTTAGTCTTGTCTTGTGAGGACATTTATCTTTTATTTACACATATTCAGGATGATATTTTTTCCTGTGATCAAGAGGGATCGTGCTTGTGACTTCGAAAATTTTGTGGTGAGCATCTATGTGAGTAGGTGCGTTTGTGTTGTTGCCGAGGTGTAGGTTGGTGTGGTGCATCTGCCTGTACAGGGGGAAGTTCCTCGACAGGGGCTGATGGTGTCTGTACAGTTGGTGGGAGTGCCTGGACAGGGAGTGGTGGTGAATGTGCAGGTGGGGAAAGTGCCCAAACAGGGGGTGGTGTTGGATGTGCAGGTGAGGGGAGTGCCTGGATAGGGGGTGGTGATGGATGTGCAGGTGGGGGGCGTGCCTGAATAGGGGGTGGTGGATGTGCAGGTGAGGGGAGTACCTGGACAGGAGGTGGTGGTAGATGTGTACTCTTGCTGCAAGCCTGTGCAGTTTGTGGTAGAGAAGTGTGGATGTGATATGCTGAAGGTAGATTTGATGGCTCCTTTCCCTGCGTTGACCTTGAAGGGAGACTTTGGATAAGTTTCAGCATGCCCTCCATCATCTTCATGGCCAAGGCATGGTGTCTTGCACTCTCTTCGCTATGGATGGATATAATGTCATTGATATTCTTGTACATGTCTTGCCACAATCTCTCCATCCTGTCCAACACCTGAGTCAGTCTTTCCACCACCAGAGGGATTTGCAGCATGTCCTGCAGTGCCTCGTACATGTCTGACAGGGTAGCCTCTATGGCACAAATGTCCTGCCTCACATCAGCCTGCTGTTGGAAGAAGTCTTCCTCCCACTGGTCACCATGGCCATCTGCTAACCCCCCTCCACATTGATAAGACCTCTAGGTCCACCAACAGGGGGGAGAGTGGCAGGTGGTATTCTGTGGACAGGAGATTTGTACCCAGGGGATACCTGCACCACACCAGGGGTGGTACCTCCCTCAGATGGTGGAAAGAATGCCTGGGATGCATTGTATAGGGAGGAGTGTGTAGGGGAACCAAAACGTCTCTCTTGAATGTGAGGGCTGCGAGGGAGTGATGTCTGTGTTGGGGTGTGTGAGAGCTGTGGCTGGTTTGTGCTATGCTGAGGACAGGCAACCATGGGCTTTGAATGTTGGGGCACTATTCTGGGCAGAGGGGGGTGGCCTTACACAATTAGGCCAGTGTAACAAATGTTCTCGTCAGGGCATCTGACTCTTCATCCACTGTGAGAAGGTCCAGAAAGTCTCCATCATCCTCCGATTCCTCAGCCTCCTCTGGTGCTTCCTCCTCCTCTTGGACAGTTGTGGCAGCTGAAATTGCTGTTGGCAAGAGTATTGGGTTCTCCCCGTCGATTGCCCGTTGCCCACCACTGGTGGAAGTTCCATTGTCCTCATCGTCCTCATCATTTGGAAGATAGAGGTTGCAAAAGTAATTGACCGAGTATATGATGTGGTGCAACACAAGGGTTGATTCTTCTGTACTTTACATCAACAGATGATGCACATGTGACCTGGTTTGGGTACACCTACACTTGACAGCTCACATCATAGCACTGAGGTGTTGAATTCAGATGTACAATGCACAAACAAACTCACCAGCTCCAGCCACAGCTCTGTGTTGCTTTGCATTCCCCCGTCTGATGTCAACTGGTGAACTTGGCTGAAGTAGTAGCTGAAGATGAGGTGCAGAATCCAGCAGCTTGAGAGGGAAGTGACCCCATACTTAATGATCTGCATGACTAATATTCTAACAGGCACATGTGACACTCACATAACTGAAATAGTATGCATATAACTTTTTACTCACCAACTACAGATGCTATGCAGAAGGGGATTTGGATCGTTGGAATGATTTTGGAATCCATAATGGGGAAACATGTTTTGGCACGCTTACCTGATGAACAGATGCGAGGGCGTTTCACTGCTGCAGCCAGGATGTCTTGCATACCCCGGGATGGGTTTGTCTGCAGCACTGATAGTACCCTGCTAGCAGCTGTTATGAGACATACATGTCCATATTTAAGTACACAGGATGATAGCAATGAGTCAACATATATATGTCATTGTCATATACCATTGATATGCTATTTCTGGCCAGTGTGCCGCATGTTTACCTCCTAAACTTTACATGTGGGCCACTGCTCACCAACAGCAGTTGTCAGCTGTTACCTCCACACAGCACTTACATCAATGAGATAACACATTAACAGATAAATGTGTATGAGAAGGGAACTGATATTTGATGGAAGGGTATAATTTTGCTGAATGCTTCCGCCTACCTTTGGTTATACCTTCATTGTTAGGCCCATCATGCCGCATTAGTATGATGTTGTCTGTTGACAAATCTAAAGGAGTGTACATCATCAAGCAGACCAGTTTCACATGTGCACATCATATCATATCCTTGCATTGGAGAGTTAATATGTGAGTTGTCCAATAGTGACACATTTGTGCTTCCCTCCCCATGAAGTCACAACGCCCATTTAGGACTGAGAGATCACACATTTGTTATGTTCAATCTTTGTGTGTCCTCTGTTCCCATTATAAATGAACAACATCATGGTAGAACTTAGCTGTCAATGGGTGATGTCTTGTACAGCACACATCATAATCTCATATATTATCCTGTCACTTATATATTGGAATACGGTAGGAGAGGAGGCAAGCTGAAATACATATTCTGGTAAAGTGTAAAAGCTTGAATGTTTGCCGCCTGCACTGGATTTGCTTAGCGCAGTTCATTCCCCTGATATATATGTTTCACTTCCTCTACATCCACCTTAGAAGCCCATACACCCCTCCCAAAACAACACAACCTAACTGGCATTAGTACCACCCTCATCTACATCAATTTCCATACATTTTGTGCCCTGTGATATTCCTTGACAGTTTTCATATCATTGACTTACAATCCAGTTGTGGCTACTCCTCTTCATATGACACAATTTAGTCAATTATGTGCTGACTGCACTCACTTTCCATACATTTAGTGTCATCCTTTCACTAGACACCATGGTGTGATATGGTATGCGGTAAAATGCCATATGTGGGCATATTGTGATGAAAGACAACAGTGATGGTGAACACATACAACATACTACGGATATTAAATCCAAGTTGCATGAGAATGAGCATTCAGGTACATCATTCTTGGATTTGCTTACCAGGGTCCCGCATCTTCCCAGTGTGTGGTTCCTGACCAGATGTCACAGCCAACCTTGTAGCAGATGTCACTATGGGGACTGGAATGCTGGACGACATGATTGGTCCTACAAAGTTATGGGTTTGCCAGTTGCCATTCTAGTTGCCACATGTGATGCACTCTATTTCAGAGTTCAGTTCACAGTTCTGGCACTGTTGTAGGAGTACATGTAATGGGCGCAATTCACAAAGGTAAAAAGAGACTAAAGTCTAACTTTACAACTTTTGATATTCACAAAGGGCATTTATGAGTAGCAAATGCCCTTTGTGAATACAAAAAATTTGCAAAGTTAGACTTTCGTCTCAGTTTACCTTTGTTAATCGGGCCCAATATATCCATCTGTAGTCTGCTGACAATGTAGGCTTTTGGACCCACTCCAGAACAGTTTTACTTACCAGTTTGTTAGTCTGGTATGGCTTGCTGTGGATGATGTTTCCTCCAAGCAGATGCAGGTATCTCTGCTACAGTGGATGACTGTACTCTGGCTGAATGTGTCAATAGAGGAGAACAGAGAAAAGTCAGCAAACAAAAGAATTTACATGTGCAACTTGTCTAAATTCTCCTCACTGTATCTACATGCTAAAAGTAATGCTAAGTGCATCTGTGGCCGGTGCAGGTAGGAGCAATGGGCTGGTGAGGGGGCTTGGCAGGGGGAAATTAGACAATGGAATAGGAAAAATAAAAGTATTAAAAAAAAGAAAATCGCTCCCCGGGAATGTACCTCCCTGACTGTCATCCAGAGGAACCGCTATCACTCCCTCTCAAAGTGGGGGTATCCTATCGCACCCTCTCTCCCCCAGGGAGCCACGCTCCCCCTTCTCACCTTAGGCCCCTGAACTGGAAATGACCCTGGCAAGACCACCGGCAAACCCTTCCACCAGCTGCTCTTCTCGGATCTGTAACCAAACAAACCATGGCTGCCCTGTGAAGAATGCATTCTGCAGGTCACAGCAGTAGGCGGCCGTCTGGAAGGCATGGGCTCTAAAATCTCCTTGTAGCCGAAACCGAATCCATCCACACAGACATAGAAGGCTTCCTGGACCGTGTGGATGGGATAGAGCAGTGGCTCACGGCTGTAGAGGATCATCTCAACACCATTCCAGAAAGTTACCAGGATCTCCTATACCTCAGGAACAAGATCATCGATGTCGAGGACAGAAGCTGCAGAGACAACATCCATTTCTTTGGTTTTCCTGAGCACGACGAGGGTGTGGACATCAGGGTTTTCTCAAGAACCTCCTTCTCATCCTCACCTTCCTGGCCTTCACCCCAACACTGGAGCTCCAACGGGCACTTCTTGTGATAGTGGAGCATATGATCTTGTATTTCCCTCCATGGTTTGGCATCTACACCAACTACGTTGTCCAGCCCGCTCTGTAACTCGATGGTGATGCTCTGGCCAGCTGAGGGAGCCATTTAGCCTACGCCACACTCAAGTACTGTTACCCCTCGAATGGACGGCATCCTGCTCCTGATCACACCCACCCCAGCACCCTTGCTGCCCTCCACCCTCGGCTAGGGTTGAGACAAGGACCACCGGCCGCCGAACAGGCTGCAATGTCCCATTCCAGACTTCGGGTCCAACCAACACACTGCAAACCGACATTCACTGTGCTGATCAGGACAGATAGTGCTCCCTGTAACTTACCTGGACCATACCTCTGACTTTCATCTAGAGGAATCGCCGTCAATCTCTCTCCAAGTGGGAGTACCGAATCTCACCCACTCTCCCCTGGGGAGCCGTGCTCCCCCATCTCGCCTTGGGCTCCTAAACTGGAAATGACACCCACCAGCTGCTCTTCTCAGAGGCTGTAACCCAACACACCATCGCTGTCCCGTGAGGAGCGCATTCTGCAGGAGGTCACAGCAGTAGTCTGCCGTCTGGAAGGCATGGGCTCTAAACTGTCCTTGCGGCTGAAACTAAATCATTCCACACAGATATAGCAGGATTCCGGGACCATGTGAATAGGATGGAGCAGCAGCATGCGGCTGTACAGGATCACCTCAACACCATTCCAGAAAGAGACCAGGAGCACTTATACCTAAGGAACAAGATCATCAATCTGGAGGGCAGAAGCCGCAGACACAACAGGCCCGATTCACAAAGGTAAACTGAGATTTACGACTTTTGGTATTCACTAAGGACATTTACGAGTTGTAAAGTTAGATGCAAAAAGAACTATTGATGGACAGAATGCAGAACAATGGCATACATTCACCCCAGTACAGAGATCTGGACCTAAATCCATCGTTTGTTAGCTCACCATGCCATTCCAGTTTGGATCCAGCCATATGCAAATCAGTCTTGACCCTGTGCCCAATGGGAACAGTCCAGCCTGAACTGCCAGGCCAGGTCCTCCCTAGACTGGAAACAAGCATCCTAGGACCGGTTTCGGGGTTTCACCCCTCTTCAGCCAGGATAGCTTGATTCCAGTGGCATGGAGAGCACGAGACTCACGTCTGAGCATATCCGTCCCACTTGGGGTGACAAAAGCAAAAAAAACTATTGATGGACAGAATGCAGAACAATGTTATACATTCACCCCAGCACAGAGATCTGGGCCTAAATCTATTGTTGTTTTTGCTCACCATGCCATTCCAGTTTGGACCCAGCCATATGCAAATCAGTCTTGACCCTGTGCCCAATGGGAACAGTCCAGACCGAACTGCCAGGCCAGGTCCTCCCTGGACTGGAAACAAGCATACTAGGACCGGTTTAGGGGTTTCACCCCTCTTCAGCCAGGATAGCTTGATTCCAGTGTCATGGAGAGCACAGGACTCACGTCTGAGTATACCCGTCCCACTCGGGGTGACAAATGCAAAAAGATCTATTGATGGACAGAATGCAGAACAATCCAGCCTGAACTGCCGAGTAGTAAAGTTAGACGTTTGTCTCAGTTTTGGTTTCAGTTAAACTTAGGACCAAAACTTAAGTTTAACTGACAAAAGTCTAACTTTACTACTGACCATTTCTCATATACACCTTTCACACAGAAGAGTAGCAAGATTAATTGCTTAACCCTTTCCGCCGTGGTGCGGCACCTTTGATGAGTGGGCAAGGTCGCGTCGGCAAACGGACGTGCACAGCACTACGGAGGTAGTGCGCGCGACGGCAGTTGGCCGACAGAAGCACGCAACGGGTTAATACGCATAATTTTCACAAAACTTTAATGGATTACACATGAAAAAATGACAGAATTTTGCCCATACCAAGTTATGCATAAGCCTGACTATTGTTTGGTATGTCAAATGGATAACCTTTGTTAGAACAACATTTGACCTTCTAAAATAACAAAAGATTTGCAGACACAGAATGGGTCAGTGCATTTCAGTTTTACATCTGCGGTGTACACATTAATTTGGTAAAACTTCGAGTTAGAGAATTTGCTGCTGACAACAGACCTCAGAAAAAGAGAAAGACAATTACTCCCCTGTGGTTCACTAACTCAGAGATTTTTGAAGTTATTGTGTGCTCTGAAAGCAGAAACAAGAAACACACAGATCACTTCTGTGTCAGTGCAGTGCACAGAACGGTAGCATTATCTAGCTCCTTGTGAAGGGTCCGAAGTGGTTGAAGTGCACAGAACGAAAGTATCATACGGCCCCTAGTGCAGGGTTTGACTGGTTTATCGCGCAATCAGGCAGTGCCCAATGGACCGGTCTGATTGGTCTTTGTTTGGGCCTTTTTTCTGGCTATTTGTGGGCCTTTTTCATGAATTTGATGGGCTGGTTGCTACTGCTGATTTCCATGGTATTCCAACAATCATAGGATGCAAGAAGCTCAAATCCATGCAGTGCTCCATACCATGCAAAACACGTAAACAGCATGTCTTTAACCCCTTGGGTACCAATGACCGAAAGGTTCGGTCATTGGCCGTGGCGCTCCTGTGCCGTTGACAGGACCATTCCGTAATAGGACCCATCCATGTTAGAAGCACTGGTGCTCCCCCAATGAGCCACCCCTTTGAGCCCCCTCACCAGGGATTGCAGCAGAAGTGCTTCTGCTGCCACCCCAAAACCCTGATCAACAATCTGGTGATTGCGTTGAGCTCACAGCGCGCCGATGTCATCAAGTGCAGCCGGGGACGCGCTGGAAGCCCTTTGCTTCCAGCACATCCAGAGGGAGGAGGCACTGTTGGTGAGTCTTTCTCCAGGGGTGTTTGTTTTGGGGGAAACAGACACAGGGGGAAAGGAAATACTTTTTCCTTTCCCCATGCCTGTTTTGAGAGCAGCGATCGTGGACCACCAAGGGTTGCGCCCCAAGAGGGGCTATCTTGTTTTCCTGTGTTTCGGCCTCTCTTGGAGGAAGGTCGGCTCGTGTTTTTTTAACCGATCTACCCCATGGGGGACGTAACCCACTAAATCACTATGGATGTATATTTTGGCATAAATTACGGGCAGTGACCTCTTGGGAAAGGGCGACTCCCCATGGGGGATAATTTGATTTGGTCATTCCACCCACCACAGAGGGCAGATCGGCCATTTTTAGGCCTTTCTGCCCTCAGAGGGAGGGGTTGGAAGCTCACTAAATCACCATGGATTGTTTGCTTGTTTGGAGAGCACCACTTGAACTAGGGTTGCTCCCCAAGGGGACGCCAAGCCGAGGACCAAAAACTCAGGTGACCTCCTTGCAAAACCTGGTCGTTTTGTGATAATTTTGATCTCTCCACAATACGCTTTGGGAACTTCACTGTTGCAGGCACATGGCCCACCCACACAGGAGACCTGGGCCCAACATCCACAACTAGGCACATTGAAAAAGGGTCTGTTTTCAGTGGAAAAATGTGATGTGTCCACTTTGCGTTCTGGCCCATTTCCTGTTACAGGCACTAGGCCTACCTACACAAGTGAGGTACCATTTTCATTGGAAGGTTTGGGGGAACATTGGGTAGAAGGAAGTTGTGGCTCCCTGCAGATTCCTGAACTTTCTATCACAGAAATGTGAGGAAAATGTGTTTTTCTAGAGAGATTTTGAGGTTTGCAAGGGATTCTGCGTAACAGAATCTGGTGAGAGCCACACAAGTCACTCCAACCTGGATTCCTCTGTGTGTCTAACTTTCAAATATGTAGAGCTTTGCTAGGTTTCTTTAGGTCCTGACTGAGACAGTGCTCAAAATCCACAGCTAGGCACATTGCAACAATGGGTCCGTTTTCAGTGGAGAATGTGATGTGTTCATATTGAGTTTTGAGCCTTTTCCTGTCATGGGCACTAGGCTTACCCACACGTTAATTGAGAGACTTAGAGGAACACAGAAAAGTAAAGCAAGTGCTATTACCAATTGTCTTTATCTGCATTTGTACTTTCCAAATGTAAGACTGTGTTTAAAAAAGAAGTCATTTTACAAATTGCCCTCTAATTCACTTGCTAGTATGGGTACCCACAAACTCAGACATGTGCAAATAACCACTGCTTCTAAACTCCATAACTTGTTTCCAATTTGGAAATACATAGGTTTCCTTGATATCTATTTTTCACTCTTTATATTTTACCAAATTAATTGTTGGATACCTGATACACAATGAAAAACCATTGCAAGGTGCAGCTCAGTTACTGGCGCTGGGTACCTCAGGTTCTTGATGAACCTACAAGCCCTATATATCCTTGCAATCAGAAGGGTCCAGGGACGTAACGATATATTGCTTTGGAAAATCTGCCATAGTTAGAGGAAGTTACAAGTGAAAGCATAGGCACAAATAGCTGTTTCTTTCAACTCGATTTCTATATTTTTTTATTTCAACTGTTAGAAAACCTTGCTGGATCTACACAAATTACCCCTTGCTGAATTCAGAATTTCATCTAGTTTTCACAAATTTATAGCATTGGTTTCTCATCTATTTCTCCACTAACTGGAAGGAGGTTCAAAGCACAAAAAATAGGAAAAAAGGGACATGTCCCAATAAAATGCAAAATCTGTGTTGAAAAATGTGGTTTTCTGAAGTCTGCTAGGGGCATATTATCAAGCACGGCGTTAAAATTATCACCGCTTTAGCGGCAGAAAACTGCCGCTAAAGCGGCGATAATGGGCTTGATAATATGCCACCGAGAATTCCAATAGAAGCCCATGTTAACGCCGTTTCTTGATAATATGCCCCGTAGTTCCTGACAGCTGGGAAGATGGTGATTTAAGCACCACAAACCCTTCCATGATACTTTTTGCAGCACTTTGTTCCCATCTATTCCAAACAAAATCCAAATGTGCTGTATTTTAGCTAATTTCTCAGTCCCTTCCAGGGGAATCTACAATCCTTGGGTACCTTTAGAATCCACAGGATTTTGGATGCAAATTAGGGTTGAATACCTTATGTGGACAAAAAGTTATGGGGGCCTAATCGCAAACTACTCCAAATAGCCAAAAAAAGCTTGGCACGGGGTATAGGCATTGCAGCGAAGATGTTAAAGATCAAAACTGCCTCAATTTGCAAATATAGGACACTTTTTTAAACTTTCTAATTCACTAGTGAGAGCCATTTCTATTTTGTTACCCAATCCTATTATTTCTTCCAATACTGCGCTTGTGTTGCCAAGCTGGGCTACATGCAACCCATGCACTAACCTGAAGACTTTTCAGTTTAATGTATGTTCTGTAGAAAGGAGAAGGAAACAAAGACGCCTTCTGCGTCCACGCAGTGCACAGAAAGGGAGGATAATAGGTCCCTGGGACCTAGGAGTGCAATAATCGTTGGGGATTCAGTTGCATTGGTCCTGCTTTAACTTAAACCCCCCCTGGATTCCTATCTAAAGCATCCCGAGCTCGTGTCACGGTGATCTTTCGGCTTCCTAAGCTCCTAAAAATTACCAGCCTTACCAAAGGTAAAAAAAAAAAGCTCTGGATCTGGCTTTTTATCATAGAGCGTTGCCATGGTGACCATTTTAAGCAGGCAACCTGCAACAGCGATCATTCAAACACCCCTTATTATACTGGACAGCTCAATGCTATTATAATGCTAATTACTTCGTATCTGATTCACTGAAATCTCTTTGAATGTGATTTAGAAATGAAGTGCTGTACATTTAAATTAGCAAGATGCAGTTTTAGGTGTCGTTAGCTCGAATTTGGTGTTGTTTTGTCTGACTCCCTTTGCATAATTATTTGTATGTTTGTATTTCGTCTGCCATGAATTAGTAATAATGCCCGGATCCCCTACCACTCTTCAGTTCCAGCATGAACAAGAGACAGTGTGCGCGCGCTGTGATACGGATCAGATGTCTGACTTTCTATGTCATTGACAAAAGGAGGAATGAGCTACTCATTTTATAATACCATGCATGCAAGATCTGACTGAGTGTATTAATGGAGAGAGACTCTAACTTTTAGCTTGTGCCAAAGGTATTTTGCTTTGATTATTTTAGTTTGTAATTGCTCGTTTTGTGTGCTCGCTGCTTCTTCAAATCGTCGTTTTTTTTTTTTAACTTATACTTTAGGATTTATTCCACTAGGGGAGGAGACTCAATTTCCATTTGCTCGGTAGATGAGGTTGAGCAATGAGCATGACTCTTTGCTTTAAATAGGATATCCGGGCACACACTGCTTGGTCTGTTGCCAGGCTTGCAGACCTCTCCTCTACAGCACGAGCCAGGTATCGTCATATCGCACGCGACGCGACCCAAGGGGCATATCAACAACAACCGGCGATAATTATCGCTGAGCGCACTTAGCGCTTGGATAATTATCGCCGGCTAGCGCCGATTTTTATCGCTGAGATAGCGTGCTATTAGCAACGCTTATCTCATCGGTGATAAAAATCCTAGCGCTAACTGGCTAACGTGAGATTATCGCTGGAAACCCAGCGATAATCTCACGTTGGCTAGTTGATAGGGACTCACAAACTTAGCCATGATATCCACCTTCCATAGGATATCATGGCTAAGTCAGTCCTGAAGCAGGCGTAAGGAAAGTAGTGATAACAGGGGTTAACGCTACTTTTCCTGACGCTATGCTTCATAGCGTTAGGCTTGCTGATAGGAGTCATGCCAGGTCAGGAACGCCCACTTTGCATCTCATTAGAGATGCAAAGCTGGGCGTTAGGAATCCTGACGCTAAAGCAAGGTTTCACGCGTTAGCGTGACCTTGCTGATTAGGCGATAAAATTATCGCCGCTTTTCGGCCGAAAACGGCCGCAAAAGCGGCGATAATTTTTTATCGCCTGCTTGTTGATATGCCCCCAAGTCTTTGCCTAGTTACTTATACTGTGAAACTTCAATGTCCATAAGTGTTTTTGGTACTCAAACAACCTCCTTTAATTTGTCAAATCTGTGCACCAGCCATGTCTGTACTTTACAACACTGATGCTCATCCAATGAAATATGCACTCAGGCCAGGTGGGAGGTTACCAGCAGCAGCATGCCAGATAACCTCTGAAGGTCATGACACATATAGCCATATCCAAGTGAGTGGGTGATGCAATGTTGGTTTGCTCAGAGTGTCTAGGACAAATCCACGGACCCGATGTACAAAGTGTGTTCTTAAACCAGCACGTGCAAATTGCACACCGACTTGTTTGCCCTGCATTTTGGAATGCAACTGACTAATCACTTGCATCGAAAAATTGATTTTCACGGGAGGTCAGAAAAACTCCTGCCTCATGAATATTAATGAGACAGATGGCATTTTGTGCCCCCAACCACCAAATGGCTGTGAATGCAGGATGGGGACCATAAAAGTGAAACCAGACCTCCCTACCTGCAATCTCATTCTCTCTATCTCAACATATTTTTTTAGACATCTTTTACTCTTTAAATGGAAAGATGCATCTATAATTAATTGTTTATATCTACGTTCTCTGGACAACAGCCTACTCTCGCTAAGGCACCCATCAAGACTGCAAAGGGGAAGCATTTGCCACCCCAACTCAAATGTCAGTAGCTGATGAATTGTGGCCACAAACCATTGTTTCATAGCGTTACAAACACAAACTGGAGAGGGAAGTCCCTTTCACACCATATTTTTTTTGTAAAGCCAGTTTGTGACTAAGGGGGTTTTCCAACTCACAAAATGGTCTTTGTACGTAGCACAAAGGTATGGTGGTGGATAACAGCATAATGTTTATGACTAATCACTCCTGCAATGTGGCAATAGGAAGGTTTTTAAAATGAATAATCGCAAAGGAAAATACATAGACCTAAAACTCAAAATCCCGGCTTGTCGGTTGCGGTCCGGACTGCAGCTACTGCTGCAGTCCGAATTACGCATTAGGATGTGTGCGTTGGAGGCAGCAGTCAGAGGGACAGACCGGCGCCTTCTTACGGGCTCTTGGAGTCCGTCAGGTGGTTGGAACCTCCTCATATTCCCTGAAGGATGGCGTTTCCGGCCATTGGGATTATGATGTCAGTTTACGATAGCCATTCCATGTCGGCCTTTCCGACATGGAAAGGCTGTCAGAAAGAGACATTGCATGTCTGGGTTGAGTGACAGCTACTTTTAGTGCAGTCCCTCTAGACAGCCACAAACACAGGAAGGGTAGGTGTGACACAGGACTCATCTGCTTTCGAGCCCCTAGCAAGGCCCCCTTTACCCCTGGCCCTCTGTATCTGGGCCCGGGAGGCACCTATGGTGCCCCCTGAAGAATCCCCGCACCGTGAGGCAGGCACCAATATGTGTCTGCCACACAGTGTAGAGATTTTTCCCAAACTCCTATTTCCCAATCGGAGCTTGTGCTGTGGGCTGTTTATGCACCCAATGAGAAATGGGAGTCTCTGACCGCACATAATCGTAATTCAGTCTGTGGAACGTATGGTCGGGCGGTTCCTACACCGAAACAGCGTTGGTCGGAGGCAACTCCGACTGACATCGTAATCTGGCCCTAAATGTGAGGCCTTCCACTTGTTCTATGTAATTTTGTAATCTACACTCTACAGGTATCAGCCTTTGACAGGTGTGACCATCATTTCATCACGTTTGTTGATCCCAAACCTACAGTATCAGCTTTATTGACATAATAGTGCTGTAGACTTTTGTTTGTTTGTTCCACAGTTAAAACGATCCTATATAATTAATTAGCTGAACCAGTACAAAAGTCCAAAGTTCTTCTGTCTCTGAAGACATGATCAGTAATTTTTGGTTTTGACTATCTCTCACAACTCCTAACCTTCCACAGTTATAGATGTTGTTGATAACCTCGAACATGACTGTTAGAAATGGGGTTTTTGTTTGTCATAATATACACTCTGTACAAGCAGGAACCACCACTCTACTCAGAGTAACCTAGATACACACAAAAGATAACCTGCGCTCACCCTCTGGTAGCTTGGCACAGAGCAGTTAGGCTAATCTAAAGAGGTAATGTGTAAAGTATTTGTGCCACACACACACAGAGTAACACAATGAAAACACCGTAAAAATACTCCACACAGGAACAGACAAACAAATTATATTTTTTATGAGTAAAACAAGACCAAAACAACAAACATCCAATACATTGAACCGGATTTATGACCTATTAAAGATGAAATCAAATTATAGTGCTTGGAGTCATAAAGCACCAACTGGGGATATCTTGCCCTGGGTAAATCCAAAATTCAGGTTGACTGTGATGGTGGGCAGGCCGGCTACAGCACTCACGGAGGTCCAGATGAAAAAACTACCGTGGATGGGGGAAGCGTCGATGACGAAGACTCGATGGTTGGAGCAGAGGAGGCGAGGCGTTATCAACGATTTCGTGGATGTAGTTGAGGCATTGGTTCTGAACCATGCTGTTGAAGAAAGCTTCATTGACAAACTCCTTTACGATGTAGACAATGCATCGTCATCGTGCCGAAAAGTGTGTAGTTGTCGAGCCATGCAGTCAGTTAAGCGATGTTGTCGAACTACAGCAGCATCAGTGTCAAAGGGCGATGCCTCGGTTCCGATCGGCACAAAGTCATCAACTGCAGAAACCACCTTTCAAGGCCCAGGACTGGATTGGCACCACTTGGCAACGCAGGACACACAGATGGCAGAGTCCAGGTGCTGTTGCAGGGTTAAAGGAAGTCTTTGATAGCCCGAAGACTTTCAGATCAGGGAGCAGACCAACATGCCTTTGGAGTCACTCTGGGTTCAAGTGAAATGGGTCTAGCCCTTGTTTTCAGCATGAAGAGATCAGAAGGCAGCAGGGCAGCACAGCAAAGCAGAAAAGCAGTTCTTCCGGGGCAGCAGTCAAGCAGAGGGGCAATCCCTGCAGCACAAAAGTCTTTACTCCTGGCAGAGTTTTTCACAGGTCCAGTAGTGTACTGTTTTTGTGTGGTCTGAGCCCCAGTACGTATACCTAGTTGTGCCTTTGTAATGGGGTGACTTCAAAGAAGGGTCTTAGAAGTGTACACAAGCCATTTATTGCTATCGATCGCTGCAGACTATCAGTAGGGGTAATCAGCCCTTTGTGTGGAAAATAGGACACTGCCTATTCAGGTGTAAGTGTCAGCTCCCCTCTCTTTTCCTGCTCAGGAAGAGCTATCAGAAAGCATATGAGTCCTGTATCACACCTACCCTTCCTGTGTTTGTGGCTGTCTAGAGGGAAAGCACTAAAAGTAGCTGTCACTCAAACCAGACATGTACTGGAGACTGGCTATAGGCATGCAGAGCAGTACGAGCAGAGAAATGCCCACCTTCTAAAGGAGGAAAAACCAATTGATGGACGGAATGATGAACAATGTCATACATTCACCCCAGTACAGAAATTCAGGCCTAAATCCATAATTGTATTGCTCACCATACCATTCTAATTTGGACCCAGCCATATGGAAATCAGTCTTTTTTTCTGTTGCAATACTTTACTGAAAACCATAGGAGAACAATAGATAAGGGGAAGGGATGGGTGGATAGGGGAGCAGAACATTGCGTACATTGCCCATGAAGCCACTACATATTGACAATGAAATGGGCTAGACCCAAATGGCACAAATGCAGCAATGATACAAGGCATATGATATACAATGTGGCTGCGACTTCCCAAAAATAAAGGTGGGGGTGATGAATACAGGCCCCAGCTAGGCCCGCAGGACACAAGGGTTCGCTCTCCTGTAATGGAATCTATAAGGAAGTTGGCACGGAAACTGCAAAGTACAAAGACAGCATTTATTAACCCTTAAGGGTGGTCCTACAATCCACACAACACTCTTCAGTATTGCATAGAGTAGCACAAAGAACCTTCGTACATGGTCCCCTTTTATACACAATACAGGGGCTCATAAGTGGGTGGATACAACATGAAGACGAAGAACATTACCATATATGGTCATTTTCGATACTGAATCAATATGTGGGCGGAGCTAACGCACTCCTTGAGCCCGCGAAAACATGGTCAAGCAAGGCTAACTGATAACAGATGTGGTCAAGTCTGGGCATGTGCCAGATAGACAAAGGAGCTATTTATAGACTGTTACTAAGCAGATTACAAGAGCAACTAACACAGAGGTTGGACTCTTCTCGTGGGGAACACGTGGAAGCATGACAATACAAAATGGAGTCCAAGCTTCGGCCAACATAACAGAGAAAACACGATCTATAATAGAGGAATTAATGTCTTTAGTAAATGCTTAATCACATCGTTGTTTCAATTTACAACAGACGACCCTTTCAGCATTTACTGAAGACATCCGGTTTGTTAGGATAATCATCATATATGTCAATTGTCATCATTTCTTCAACTTCTTTAGCTAAACGTTTTTGGTGGGCAACATCAGCAATAGCTTTCTTATCAGGGATACAGAATGATACACATAATGAGCAGAGCAAGGGACCACACTGAACGCAGATACAGCACGAAAACAGAACCGCCACAATAATGCAGAGACCAGTTAGAACCTTCCATCCCCAGGCGGTAATTAACGCCCAAAACCATCCAGAAAAGGACCAAGTGCCGTTTTCTGTATGGATCTCAGCTGCAATTTTATGCAGTTTATTGATGGCATTATAAACTGATGGCGTATGATCAGGGATAAACACACAACAGCTACTTCCAATAATTTTACATGCTCCTCCTCTGTCAGCTAGCATAACGTCTAATACCATGCGATTCTGCAATGCAACAATTCTAGTAATCTGCAATTCCTCCGTAAGATTCCCAAGAGCAGCAGCAGTCTGATTTGTCACAGCTTCTACCACTCTTGTTAATCTTCGGATCTTCCTACTGTTCAGGGCGGCTCCAACAAAGAAAAACAGGCCTAAGTTAAAATCAATATACTGTTGCAGACTGGTGTCAGTCTGATCTACATCGTCAATTGATAAAGTACGTTTATACCTATTTACAGTCACATTATTTAACAATTTCAAATCCTTATGGTAAGATGCGGGAGCTAGGAATACAGGAGGTAATAGAAATGATACGTAGCATACCCCAGACCACCCAGCCGGCAGACGGTAATAACCTTTATTTCCACACACAAAGTACGTATTATGGGAGGCTAAGAAGGTACTATTGTTCAACCCATCAATATTCAAAACAGTAATGCAATCACTGACACCGACAGGGATGGAACCCACACTCTGGACACACAGGTCCGCTTGAGCTTGTGCTACTTGAATCACAAATTTATCTTTTCCCACAGTGTCTCTTGTGTTCGTGAAGATGTAGGGAATGGATTCATTGTCTGGTCGGTACTCTTCCCACTCCCAAATTGTCCCATTCGCTTGTGGATACCCATTTTTGTCTTGATGGCATTCTCTATTGAGTCTGAAGAGCAATCGTCCCACTGTCGGTTTCCGAGTGGCAAAAAGCAAAGTATACCATGCTCTACAAGAGCCATTATGAGAGAAAGGAAGTGGTATAAATGGCGTTCCTCCTTTCTTCTGATGAGCTGGCATCATCCCACATATCCAACAGTTCGTAGCATTCGTAGCAACGTGGGTATGATGCAGCATCTGGATGAAAGTGTTATTCAAGTAAGATTGTCGATGCTTCAACTCTTGATACGGTAATGTATAAAAGTAGTGCTCCTCAGGCACCGGAGTTGTCAACACAAGAATCTTCCGAGTGGGAGTTACATCCTCCACGAACCATGTGGTTATCCCAACAATGGCTACTGTCAACATGAACCCTAATGCACAAAGGATTTTCTTTTTCTCCATATCAAAGTAAAAAAAAAAGAATAAAACCCAATATCTTCCTGAAACTAAAAGTCTGTCAGAACTCTTCCCCTTGGGCAGCGGTTGATTTCTTCACCAGCGGGCCAAGACGGGTGTCGCTACACTAATGCAGGGCTGATCCCCCCCCCTTGCCTCATCGGCTCTCCGTTTCACTAACCCAAGGGCCGTTCTGACAGTATGTCCCGGTACTGGAAAACTCACTTCCTTGGTCGAAGATGATATCGCCTTCCTCCAGGAGTCGCGTGGTCCGGAAAGAGCTCCTCAGTGGCGTTTGGCTCCGCCGCACGGCCTGTCTCTGCAGCCAAAATGTCTCGTTGATCGGTCAGCACGGCAGGTTCCACCAATCCGGGCGGCACCTTCCTACAGTGCAGAGAGTGGATCAAATTCTTTCTGTTGGAGACTCGCACAGCCGTCCTCGTTGCGAGGAGGACCTGCTCAGGGCCTACCCATCTCGGCTCCAAACTGTTCGTTCTGTCGAAGACTTTCACCATGACATGGTCACCAGGCCGGAGACCATGTCCTTCGCCGGTAGACCGATCAGGGAGCGCCTCTCGGACCTGTTGATGGATAGAAACCAAGTTATCCGTTAACTGTGCCAGATAATCGCTCATCATTACACAAGGTACATCATACACAGCCTTAGGTCTTGGTGGACCCCAAATATTCATTGGGCGTCCAAAAACGATCTCGTATGGCGTAAGGCCAGTTCGAGAGTGCGGTACTGATCTAATTGACAATAACGCCAGTGGCAGAGCGTCTGGCCAAGTCAAAGACGTCGAAGCTTGAATTTTGGCGATCTTAAGCTTCAGTGTACCATTATACTTCTCAACTAGGCCTGCAGACTGAGGGTGAAACACGGCGTGGAACTTCTGAGTGATGCCTAGGCCCTTCAAGACATACTTTATAACATCCGCTACAAAGTGAGGGCCGTTATCACTCCACAGAAGTCTACAAACGCCATATCGAGGGAAAAACTCTTTCAGCAGCAGCTTCGCAGTAGTCATCGCAGTATTGTCTTTCGTAGGGTACGCTTCAACCCATTTGCTGAAAGCGCAGACCACTACTAGAACATACTTCAGATTGTTACAGCGCTCAAGCTGGATATAATCCATCTGCAAAACCTCGAAGGGTGCAGTGGGTGTCACGAATCCTCCTGCTGGAGTTCGAGTACCCTTTCCTGGGTTATACCTCAGGCAGATCATACAGGTCTGCACCACCCTCTTCGCTGTGCTAGCAATCTCTGGATGCTCCCAGACTTGGGTAAGCAATTTTACAATTGCGGAAGCTCCAACATGTGCTAGCCCATGTGCCATCTGAACCATAGGTTGTACAAAGGCCGTGGGTAATTTCCATCTATCCATCCGCTTATTTCTCCAGCAGCCCTCGTCATCCAGTTCTCCCTCGCTAGCCCATTGTTCCCGCTCTTTGTCAGAAGCGGTCCTTTGCATTTCTCGCACTTCCTCCTTCGCATCATGCCATCTCTCCACCTGTGACTTCACTACATACATGGCAGTAGTACCGGGCTGCATCGCAGTCTCCCGTGCTACTCGATCCGCTAACGCATTCCCTTCTCCAACTTTATCAACCACTTTCCTATGGGCGCTACACTTAACGATGGCAATTTTCTTTGGGTATGTCAATGCAGTTAAAAGGTTATGAACTAACTCTCCATGCATTATCTGTACTCCATGTGACGTTAAAAACCCTCTCTCCTTCCAGAGTAGGCCAAAGTCATGCGCTACTCCGAAGGCATAGCGGCTATCTGTATAAACATTCACACAATATCCTGTACTGAGCTCACATGCTCGTGTTAATGCTATCAGTTCCGCTGCTTGAGCTGATTTCTGTGGTATGCGTGCTGTCTCCACTATCGTGTGTAATGTGGTAATTGCATATGCTGCTGAAGTCGTACCATCTGGTAGCTTCAGACAGGATCCATCCACCCACAGTTCTCCATCTACATCTGGAAAGGGCGTATCCTGGAGATCAATACGACCCTTTGTTTGTTCCTCAGTCACGAGAATACAATCATGCGCTTTCCGCGCCTCAGGCTGGGTTTCGGGGTATGGCAACAATGTTGCCGGGTTTAACGTTACGCACCTTTTCAACGTAATATGAGGAGCCAAAAGCGTCAACTCATATCCCGTTAAACGGGCGCTGGTCAAATGCTGCGTCTTCGTTTGATTGAGCAGGGCATCGACAGCATGGGGGACTAATACCAACAGCTTATGAGATAACACAATTCCCTCGCTTTGGCGTATTGACACAGCTGTCGCCGCAACCGAGCGAAAACACCCTGGTAATGCTCGGGCGACAGGATCAAGTACAGCCGAAAAATATGCACAAGGGCGCTGCTTATCGCCGTGCATCTGTACTAAAACTGACAATGCACATCCATCTTTCTCATGCACATACAACGAAAAGGGTTTTGCATAATCAGGGGTCCCTAACACTGGCGCTGAACAAAGGGCCTGCCGGAGTTGCTGAAAAGCAGTATCACACTCATCTGACCAAGGGATTGGGATAGGCGTGTCCTTTGTCAAGAGGGCTAACAATGGCTTAGCTATGTGCGAAAACCCCAATATCCACTGTCTACAAAAAGAAACGAGGCCCAAAAATGCACGCACATCCTTCTGTGTGGACGGTCTCGGTGTATCCAAAATTACTTGGATACGATCCGGTGTGAGTGCACGTCCCTCCTTAGACAAAAGGTGACCCAAATAAGTCACCTTTGGTCTACAGAATTGCAATTTCTTCCTAGATACCTTATGATTGTGGGACGCTAAAAAAGAAAGCAAGGATAACGTACTTTTTTCACACAACTCCAGGGTGTCAGCCGCCAGCAAGATGTCATCAACATATTGAATGAGGGCGACCCCCTCGAGCAGAACAAAGGAATCCAATTGTCGTTTCAAAGCCTGACTGTAAATGCTAGGGCTTTCTGTGTAGCCCTGGGGAATCCTACAAAAACGATAAGATCTATTATTTAATGTAAACCCAAAAAGATATCGGCTATCAGGGTGAATGGGAATGGAAAAGAAGGCATTCTTCAAATCAATCACTGAGAACATGGTCGCCGTAGGCGGGACCAAGGTAAGCAACGTCGTGATATCGGAAACCACTGGGTATTGAGGTATCACGATCTTGTTCACTTCTCTCAAATCAATTATAAACCGATAAACTCTGGCATCCGTATCCTTTTTCAGTATGGGAAGAATCGGACTGTTACAAATGTTGTAGGGGACTTCCTCCACTACCCCTACCGCTATCAAATCCTGTACTATCTGTATGAGAGCCTCCTCACCCTCCTGGGAAATACGGTACTGTGGGAGGCGTGGTAACACCGCCCCCTCCTGGACGCTAATGTGGACCGGTGGAATCACCATTTGCCCCACATCAGTATCCGAAGTTGCCCACAAAGCACGAGGGAGGGTAGATAACAGCGCATCCTCTGACATCGCACACATCCGTTCAGATCGGGGGTAATTGTCATTCAATATTACCCGCACCCCAGCAGGGGAGCAACGGATCGTAGCCCTAAAATGCTTTAACATATCAAGACCCATAATGTTGTCCGGTGTGTACGGGGCAAGCAGAAACGGACAGGGTGCAGAAAAAGAATCAACCTTAAACATGAGGGGCTGTGAAAGAGGGCTTCGGGAGAGTGTACCATCAAACCCTACCGATGTGACCATTAAGCCGGATGGGGGAGCCCCCGGAACCAATTGCTTAGATAACGCACTACGTGTCGCTCCAGTATCCACTAGGAACTGATCAGTAGAGCCCAAAACCTCAGCCGATACATAAGGGCCCTTCTGATCGACTGGCACCTCAACTGATTCTAACCCCCATCCAACGCTTTCCTATGCATGCTGAGAGTCATGGTACCCCGACCGGTCAATCCCTGACGCTTGATACTGATGCTGGCGATCGAAAACATTTGATCTATCTCGGTGCTGCCCAGCAGAATCAACCCAAGCCTGTTCGTTAGAAGTCCCTCGAAAGTTCGAGAAACCCCCTCTACCTCGCGGGCCACCGTAGGTATGCCCCTGACGCGATGCATGCAACACCGGGCAGTCCCTAGCCCAATGACCCGATTGCTTACAATACGCACACTGGTTCCTATTCAAATCAGATCGGCCCGAGGGAGGACCATAAGATCCTCCCCTACCTCTATTACTACCCCGTCGAGGCGGGCCATAGACTTGCGCCAACATCACCTTTGTTTTCAAATCTTTCGACTTCTTTTCCTCCTGGCCCTTTGCTTCTTGCTCCTGACGCTCATAATACTGGGCGATAGTCAAGAGAGCCGTCGGTGTAGCGGAGGACCAAGAACTTTCACTCGCTTTTAAACGGGCCGCAACTGCCGGCAGCAGATTAGCCACATATTTATCCGCAAAAAGGTGGCGTCCCGTATCGTCGGTAAGCGACTGTCCACTAAAATCATGAAACGTCTCCTCAAAGCGCGTAAAGAAGTCCGCAACTGACTCGTCAACTTTCTGTTTACATGCAGCTAACATATTCCAGTCAATCTTTTTAGGGGGGATAATTGTCTTCAACTTAGCCACAATAGCAGCAGGGAGATCTAAAATATTCTGGGGCGGTTTCTGCGCAGGCTTCCGCTCCCTATCCTCATCCTCCAGTTCAGACCATCGAGCCTTGAAAGTGGCAACATCATCTACCTTTCGCACAGATCGCCACATATCTGGTGGTAGAATAAGCCCAAAGAACAAATCTATATCTGCTAAAGTCATAACGCAAGAATTCAAGGCCCCCTCAACTTCTTCATAGAAGGCCGCTGGATTCTTGCGGGGGTCGGGCAGCGCATTCTTCAATGCCATAACATCAGCCCTATGCCATGGAGTGTAAACCCAATTATACACAAAATATCCCTTAGCATCGGCGGAGGTAATGTCCGAGCTAGTCCCCGCTCCTTTAGGAGGAACATACAAAGGCGCCGCCTCTCGCATTGGTTTAACATGCACTATGTCATCCTTATCTGACTGGGAGGTGGATGAGTGGCCCTCTGTTGTGCACGAATCCGACTGCTTCTCCTCCCCTGCTCGCTGGCGCGCTTTCTCTTTAAAGACCAGCACCTCGTCCCGCAAGGCGAACAGCCGCCGAGCCATATCCGGAGCCTTAGAAAAAGAGAAAACACCATTACGCAATGCTTTAGCATCCGATGATACTTCGTCGGGCTCAAAAACACCAGAACGTTTCCGGAAAGCATCAATCACTTCCTCCGCGAAATGACCCAGAAAATACAATTTATCTCTCTCCTGCCACGGCCCCCAAGTATAGAATAATTCCTCTATGGATATCTTGCCGTTAAGTGCACGGAAGGAAATTTGCCGAAGCTCAGCCATTTGCTCGGCTGATAACATGGACCGCGTATCTACCTTACCCGTACCCGGGACAGAATCTTGCGGCCTCGGAGCAGATGCGCCGACATATGGGGGCGGAGAGCGATCTAGTAAATAAAAATCATCATCAAGATTATTAAGGACAGGATAAAGTGGCTGCCGAACAGCGTATTGACCCGAAACTTGTAGCCTACGCTCCTTCTCTTGCCTGTCCGTCTGCTCTCTGTCCTCCCGACGCTTCGCTTCCTGTGCTCGCACATGATCATTCTTCCGTTGTTCTTTATCAAACAGCGCTTTCTCACGCTTCTCTCGCTCACGCACCTCCTTCACCCACAACCGCACACACTCAAACATATCCTGACGAGCACGCCGCTTACACATACACTGTTCCACATACTCAATCTTACGTATATCAAACGATCCATACAAAGGCCATCGCAACTCAGGATCTTTTTTTGTATATTTCCTCCATACTGTGCTGTACATTATGGAAGAAAGACCATGCTTCACATACATATCCCTATTAGGAGTCCCCTCTGGGGGAGCTGGAGCAGATTCCTCGAGGTTCAACCGGTTCCCAAAACAGCAACACCACTTACGGAGTGCGCTGAAAGCAGGCATGCTCAGAAATAATGCAAAATATGCAATATTATAGAAAAAATGGCACTTAATCGTTGCGCCGTTCAAAGTTACACAGCTCCGGAGAAATCTTTTCACATTACCTGCCTATATGTGTTGCAACGCATATATATTCACAAAGACAAATTCAAAATATGACTAGTCATCACAAATCAAACTCAAATAGCCAGATCAGGCTTCAAAAACTCGGAGCAAGTACCGTACACCGGTTCTTACCAATCAAGAGTCCAGATTCCAACTGCCAAGCTCCACAATCGCCCAAACGGCTTTCACGGCAAGACCGACAGAAGAGGTCTCAGTCGAGGACCGGCGCCACCCAGACGGTCAGCTCGGAAGGGAAGGAAGAAAAAACCTCGGGATGCCAGGGCTAAGACGCCGCTGGCAGTGATCACGTCCCCGGCCAAATTCCTCACCTTCGTCGCGACCAGTCCTTCGAGCATCCGAGTCGCCGATGAGCCCCACGTGACGGGCGCCAATTGATGAATACAGGCCCCAGCTAGGCCCGCAGGACACAAGGGTTCGCTCTCCTGTAATGGAATCTATAAGGAAGTTGGCACGGAAACTGCAAAGTACAAAGACAGCATTTATTAACCCTTAAGGGTGGTCCTACAATCCACACAACACTCTTCAGTATTGCATAGAGTAGCACAAAGAACCTTCGTACATGGTCCCCTTTTATACACAATACAGGGGCTCATAAGTGGGTGGATACAACATGAAGACGAAGAACATTACCATATATGGTCATTTTCGATACTGAATCAATATGTGGGCGGAGCTAACGCACTCCTTGAGCCCGCGAAAACATGGTCAAGCAAGGCTAACTGATAACAGATGTGGTCAAGTCTGGGCATGTGCCAGATAGACAAAGGAGCTATTTATAGACTGTTACTAAGCAGATTACAAGAGCAACTAACACAGAGGTTGGACTCTTCTCGTGGGGAACACGTGGAAGCATGACAATACAAAATGGAGTCCAAGCTTCGGCCAACATAACAGAGAAAACACGATCTATAATAGAGGAATTAATGTCTTTAGTAAATGCTTAATCACATCGTTGTTTCAATTTACAACAGGGGAAGGGGACCCCGTGTTATGGAGAGAGGCTACAAGAAGGGGGGGTGCCTGAGGATATAATGGGACTTACCTGAGGGGGGTAGGGGGGAGTGCAGAGCAGAGTAGAGTTATGAGGAGGGAGGAGAGGGAAAGAGAGAGCAAGGAAGGGGGAGTATGGTAATGGGGGAGTGTCCGGTGGAGCCATTCCATCAGGAGTGATGGGCATATCTTGGCGTAGCCATCAGATGGAGTGTCCAAGGTTGAATATTTGAGGGTTGGACCAAGTGTTTAAGACACGGGGTCCCGAAAGAAAGGCTCCCACATCTGGAGGAAAATCTCTGCTTTGTCTTGGTGGTTATGAATGATGCGTTTGTGTGTAGCCACCTGGAACATTGCCGGCAGCCGCTCCTCGTGGGAGGGGGGCATGGAAGAGCACCAATGGTGAAGGATGCATATCTCGGCTGTTGCCAGAGCTGTGTGCAATAGGTGGCGCTGGGCGCTGCGTGTGGAAGAGGTACAGTAACACCCCAACGTCAAACACGGGGGAGAGGTGTCCCTAGCGTCATAGTCTCAACTATTGTATTACCCACTGAATCCCAGAAGGGCTGAATCAAGGGAGAGTCACAGAGGATGTGCAGAAGATTACAGCAAATATTTGGGCACCCTCAACAATTTGCATGGGGCAGCAGTCCTGCCATGTGCAGTTTCACCAGAGTCCAGTGCCAATTGTGCAGTGTTTTGAAGAGGCAGAACTTCAGGTAGGCCTCCCTTGTCCCACGGTTCAGCGCCTCCAGGATTTCAGCCTAATCTTCCACCTCATACTCTTTCTGCAGCCAAGTTTACCATTTGGTATGGGGGCTATTGAGGAGCAGAAGTAAAAATAAGTGACGTTCAGAAGGCCGTAGAGACCCGACATGATCCCTCGTGAGCAGCCCCATGTCCTGAGGTAAGACACTACCAGGGTGGGTTTCAGGCAGTAGCGGCTCCTGGAGGGAGTGCTGCCAGTCGGTGACGCAGGGTGGGGGTAGTAAACTCTGGATTAAGGCAGAATGGAGGTAAGTATTCAAATAAATAAATAAAACGAATTTCATTGCGTGCGCTGCATCGCATTTGGCTCATGGCTAAGCTCTCAGACAGGTTGAAGGCAATGCTGCAATTGGAGGTACCTCAATGCTTGTTAAAGCAGCTGGCCGAACTTCTCACAGAGCGTCTTGACGAGTTGACGGCCCCATCAGTAATGGCTTGGTCCAGACTGTGAATGCCTACCACTCAACACGGTTCCTAGTTGAGGTCATCTCCCATTCACAAGTGAGCATTGCCCCATGGAGGCACATGCATGTGGAGACGGGGATGCACTCCGAAGAGGAAGTGTGCTCATTGTCATGACTTCATCATGGCCTGCAGGATTGGGGTGCCAGGGCACGACAGTGGTGCATCTCCCTTAAAAAGAGGATTGAGTCTGTGCCAACATACCAGCAGCGAGCACTCCGCCATCACCTACTGCCATGGGTCTGGCATCCTGAGGTGCGTATGAGCCATCTGGGAGAGATGTGGGGCCAGGGTGTAGTGCTCATCCGAAGGGAGACCTTGGCCACCACACAAGTGATGTTCCAGGGCTTTCAGTAAGCCAGATGACGATGAGAACACCCAGACAAAAGAAAAGAGTGGATAACTGCATCCATGGATCTGAATGTAGACAGGGGTACTGCTTGTACTCTCCGTCGCATAGATAGGCCAAGATGAGAACACTTTGCAAAGATTAATTAGATGCAGATTAGGAGGAGATCGGGATGATCTGCCAGCATATAATTCCGACCCTGTTAACAAATTTCCCCAGATACTTGAGATGTGCTGGTGGCCAGCGAAAGGGATAGCCATGAATCACTGCCCTCGTTATTGTTCTCGAAAGGGGTAGCGCCTCGCTCTTGTCTTATTTCACCAAGTACACTGACAGTGACGTAAAATCAGCGATGATGTACTGCAGGACCGGAAGAGAGCGGCGGAGGTCCATGATGGTAAGGAGTATATAGTGCACATACAGATATATCATTGGTGTCCCTCCCAGGAGAGGGACCACCCTTAGAAGAGGCAATTGACGGAGGGTTGCCACAAGGGGCTCCATAGCCAATAGAAACACCAGGGGCGATAGCGGGCAGCCCTGGCAGGTTCCTCTCCAGATCGGGAAGGGATTGGACAAGAAGTCGCTGCAGTTGACCTGGCAGTGGGCCAGCCATAGAGCCAGCGGACATTATCGATGAAGTTTTCTCTGAGGCCAAACCTTCTGAAGTTGTTGAAGAGGTACCCCCACTCGATCCAGTTGAACTCTGTAGGAATAATCCCTCTCCATATAGTGCACCACAATGGGCTAAACTGTGCAGAGAGGTCGAGTAGACCCTTATTAGTTTATAGAGGCAAAAGTAGATAATACTAAGGCTCTATTTATGTGGTAGTGTGAGCAGGCAATTATGCTTATCAGAGTGTAGTGCTAAGCATTTGATGTACTCACAGAGGCAATGAATGATATACGCACACTCAATGAACGAAGGCAAGACCAAATTAGAAAAATAGAACTTCAGTTCTGTATAAATATTTAGACCAAGGACTTTGTGTCCAAAGTAAATACTTTTTGCAATTATGCACAATACATTCCCTATGCTTCTTTGATCCCCCGGCCTGGTGGGCTGGGTGCAGTGAAGATGTTCAGCTGGGCAATGGCACGCGAAGATGCACCTTGCGGTCAGGGACTGGCACCTTGGAGCGATGATTCTGGAGCTGCTGAGCCACTGCTGGGGTGGATCTTCATAGTTCCGATGTCCCTTGTTGGGTGCTGTCTCGCAGTGAAGCTGGAGTGCATCTGGACTTGGCTTTGTAGTTTTATATAGCAAGGGGCCATGCCATTCGGCTCCAGTGGGTCCTGGGGCTTCAAGGTTTACTGCAGAGGCCGAGCTGACCCTCCAGAGCAATGTACCTTTAGCTGGCACTAATGTCGGTCAGGTTGAGGGACCCGGATGACACTGGACTTTGTTGTTTTTGGGACCTGCGGCTGCAGGTAGATAGCTCTGCTATCTCATGTGAGCTCCTTGGTGATTTGCGAAGTGCTAATGATCCTCTAGGGTTTGTGGAGTCCACACAGTGATGCAACGAGCTGGAGGGTGGCGATTGTCAAATTTTGAGGTGGCAGGCAGAAGTTTGCACCCAAAGTCCACCCGAGGTCTGCAGTTCTTGGTCCAACGGCATTTCTTCATTTGTCTTCTTCTTGTGTCCATGGATACTACTGTCCAGGGTCTGCGGACGCCACCTCAATACTAAATGTAGGCGCATTTACAAGATAGTGACAGGTAGTGGCCAATGGATCCTTACCTGGGGTGTCTACACCATCTATTATGTCCATCTCTGTGGGAGGGGGACATAGCCCTAGCCCTGATTGTAGATGTCCCACCACCTTCAAGATGGTGGGCACAGAAAAATGTACTTTACCTCGCCACCAGCACCTGAGGGGTGGGGTTCGCAGAGGGGGGACACCTCCCACTCTATCTTTGTTTTCCCGCCTGTCTTCCTGCCAAAGGCGGTGAGGACAGGAGGGGGGCTTGTTCCTTCTATTAGGAGAAGCTGGGGTCACATTTCAAAGTTGGCAAGGTCTTTGAAGCTTCCCTCCACAGATGGCTTTTCCTGTCTGAGGGAAGGTGTTAATGCCGCCAGCCGGGGCAGGCATTGTTCTCAACCATGAGGACCGAACCTTTTCTGGTTTTGACAGACTGGCTTAAGCCAGTCATTGACCACACCAAGGGTTGGTAGGTTTCAGGGGACCACTCTAAGGGGTCCTCTGTGTGCAATTATTAATAAATCTGACATTGGAATCAGTGCATATTTCGTAAGACAAGATGTTTGGTACCAAATATCCCATAACACAGTGAAGCCATCATGGAGCTGGGGGAACTCATAAGGACGAGTGTCCAGCCCATGTACTTTCTATGGCTTCCCTGTTCACTTCCAATATCCAAGAATCAACATGGATATTGTAGGGGCTCATGCAGATATGTTCTCACAGGATATACAGTGCACTTTGCCATTGGAGTATAAGGCCTGCTATAGGGGTGTCTTCCCTATTCCTATGCAGGGATGTGTGCCATGTTGACTCTTCAGTTTTGTCTGGACAAAGGCATGCAGTCTGCAATGGCAGTGTGCATGGCCTTGATGAGGGGCCCCTAGGGTGGCATGATTGGCGCTGCTACCCTTGGGGTCCCTCTCCAGTGACAATGCCCTAGGTACCAGGGGTACCATTTACTAGGGACTTATAAAGGGTTCTGAAGTTATGCCAATTGAGATATAAAAGGTACAGTTTTGGGAAAGAGCTCTGGCACATGGGACCTGGTTGGAAAGGATCCCGTGCACTTTCAGTTAAAGTTACATCATTTCCAGGTAATAAGTGGGTGCTAATCATGTCCAAAAGAGGTACATTTCTACAAATGCCTTCTCTTTAATGAGGGAGAAGATGATGAGCTCTTCCAGTAGATCATTGGCTGCCCACAGGGTGTGGGCGAGGATGCGGAGGTGGTTCCTAGAAAACTGACCGGGGGCATACCCCACCTGCGTGTGGTGGAACAGCGATGTGATCACCTTATGAAGATGAGCCACCAGAACACCGGCTATGATTTTTATGTCCCCATTGATAAAAGAGATAGGCCTGTAACTACCACACAGGCGCGGGTTCTTCCCCGGCTTGGGGAGGATCGCTATCACCCCTCTGCTAGAGATGGATCAAAGGGTGCCCGACTGTCCAGCTTCTTGAAAGACGGTATAGAGGAAGTTTACTACTTCCCCACAGCCCACTTGTAGAACTCCATGGGAAGGCCATCCTCCCTGGGAACCTTGTGATAGGGGAGTCGGGAGATGGCTTGTGCTGTCTCAATCTTGCTGATTTCCCCATCTAGTATGGCCTGACTCTCTTCAGTAAGATGCATGCCCTCAAAGAGAGCCTCCAGGAGGTCGGCACTGGCTGTCGTCTCTGGAATATAAAGTGTACAGTAGAGGTTCGCAAACTCATTGTCTATGTCTTGCCGGTGGGTGAGGACATCTCCACCAGCAGAGTGGATGGCGGGAAATGACAAGGCAGCTTCCTGTTGGCTCAATTGGACTGCTAGGAGGTGGCCTGTTTTTTGGCCTTCTCCAGTTGTTGGCGCATTGGGGACCTGGGTTTTAAAATGTATAGGTGTGTGAGGGTCGAAAGCTTACCCTCCAATATCCTTTAGCGAGTCACTATGGGCGCGTTAGCCTGAGCTGCATCCTTCATGAGTTGGCCATGGAATGTCGCCTTTGTGGCTGCCCACAGGATCCTATGAGAGGAAACCGAGCCCCTGTTGTCCTCCAGGTATGTGGAGATGTGGGAGCGCAGTTGGGATTTCCCCTGGGGGTGCGGTCGAGTGTTATATTCAGGCACTATGGTTTACGACCACGGGATGGTAATGAGACAGAATATCAAGGCAAAAAAAATCGAACTACATGAATATCGAGTTGGAAATATCGTGGAGTGGAAATATTGAGCGGAAGAATATCAAAGTCAAGAATATCGATTTAAAGGTAAGTAATATCGATTTAAAAAAATATGAAAGTCATTAATATAATTTGCAAAAATATAGGGCCAGATGTAGGTAATTCCTAAATACCGAGTCCTTAATAGCGATTTTTGCCGAATCGCTATTAATGACTCGGGATTTCCGATGTAGGTAAAAAATCGGTAAAAAATACTGATTCGGTAATAATCGCTAAAAAGTACCGATTTCATACAAATCGGTAACAAATATTACCGATTCCACATTACCGAATTGGTAATACAGAATCGGTAATACAGAATCGGTAATATCGATTTGGTAATTTAAAAAATCGGTAATTGTTGAATCTGCCATCCTGTGCATCCACATGACCTCCCAACCAGGAAGTGGCCACACCCATGCAGTTGCACTGAATCTGTAGCTGTTGGAGAGACAGGGAGCAGGAGCAAGAGCAGAGTAGTTGCACAGCCACCACCCAGATACCACATAGCAACTGCACCATAGCCTCACAAGAGAAGGGGAAAGATGCTGCCAGAAGGAAAAGGAAGCAGAAGTTCAGTGAGGGGGAGTTGGAGGTCCTCATTGAGGAAGTAGTCAAAGACCATGACCAGCTCTTTGGCAAGAGATCACTGAACGTCCCTGAATCCCAGAAAAGGATCATCTGGCTGGCAATTAAGGAGAAGATCAACGCAATAGGCGTCACACATCACACAATTGAGTATTAGAAAGAGCGATGGTACGACCTGAGGGCACGTGCGAAGGAGAGGGTGGCTGACCGGCAGAAACAAGCGGGGAAGACAGGCGGGGGAAGCTCCACTGCGCATGCACCAACTGCCCTAGACCAACTTGTAGAGTCCACCCTCCTGCCAGAGAGCGTCAGCGGCGTCGGGACGTGGATAGCTCAGCAACAGCATCCAAGAGACAAGGTAAGATGCATGCACAGCATGCTGTCTCCCCTCCCTAACCCCAATCCCCCAGCAAAAATTCCCACTCCAGAACATGTTCTGTGTAAGATCAGCAATGCATGATGGGAAATGTAGTCACTAACAACTGGTAGCAAATCAGCCAGCCCCCAATAAGCATAGGCATATCACACACAGCAATAGATGAGTTAGCGGAGGACAAACAGTTAGAATGTCAGTTGTGAAATTTATTTGCAGACAGATGCTGTGAGAAAAGTGAGTAACAGTACATTCTGTATCCACAGGATGGTCGACGCCATGAAGGAGGCCATATACTGCCTCAACAATACTGTGGCAGAGGGATTGAAGGAGGTGTCAGAGGCAGTGAGGCAGTTATGTGGCAGGATGGATGGCGAGCTCGCTGCAAGGCGCAGAGACAGGCAGGTACTTGCAGGTTTCACCAAGTCCATGAACAGGCTGTGCAATGCTACGCATGTGCTCAGTCGCAGGTCTGTGGCCATGCAGCTTGAAATGGCTAAGTGCAGCCGTGAGGTTACTCAGGGCCTGGTGACAGTCACCAGTGCCGTGGAGGGGATGTAGACTCAACAAATTGCTGCCACTGGTACAGGGGATGTTGACGACAGTGAGGAGGTAAGCAGTCGCAGCACTGTAACTCCCACCTTGCCAGAGAGCCGGAGGCGCAGTGTGAGGCATGGCTCTGCTGCAGGACACAGCACTAGTGAGGACAGTGAGCATGATGAATGCAGCACTGGTGTGCGGGGGTGCAGGAGATAGTCACAGCCCTCTACATTCTTGCGGTTGTGGGTGACGTAACCCATTGGACACTTAGCTGGTGTTACAGTGTGCTGGACAATAGCCTGCTGTAAGGTCTATTAAACACCGTGACACATATGCATTAACAGGCTTTGTCTCATTACTTACTCAGAAATAGTTTTGTGCGATCTCTTCCTCATTCTCCTCCTCACAAATTTCCACAGGTGTCCCCCTCTTAATGGCAAGGTTATGCAGCATGGCACATACAGCTATGATTTTGCAGCAGATCAGGGGCTGGTACTGCTGTGCACCTCCACTTTTGTGCAGGGAGTGGAAGCGGCTTTTGAGGAGTCCAAATGTTCGCTCAACCACATTGTGTGTCGATCTCTGTGCAACATTGTATTGCCTTTCACTTGGGGTGGATGGGTGCAGGTACGGAGTCAGGATGAAAGAGCGGACCGCGTAGGCACTGTCACCTGTGTGTGAGAAGTAAGTAAGTAATTCACAGTCTGCAATCGCAGCAACAGGTGATTACTTGAGGGGGTGTCACATGTAATCACCTAGCAGGTAGCCTTCTCCAAATCCCCCTGCAAGGAGATGGGTGTAGATCCCACTGTTCCTGAATACATATGAATCACGGGTGCTCCCTGGGAATTTTACTACTATGGGGCCGATTCCGATTCCGGCCGCAAAACGAACCGACCGACATGGACCCGGACCGAATACCGACCGACACGGACCAGCGGCGTGCGACCTGTGCAGCACGATGCAATGCGTGTGAATTACAACCGACACGTACGGAATACAAGCCGTACGACCCGTACCCGCGATGTACGATTTGCGCAGTACGATGCAATGCGTGTAAAACCAGACTGACTCGCACAGAGACCAAGCCGCACGACCGACACGCACAGACAACCCGGCACACAAGCAATAGAGACCGCCGCGACCGCCGCGTACCAAACACAGAAGATAGGCGGTGTGAACTAGGCGGAGAAGCCCGCACGAGAAACAGCAGCGTCCGTTTCCGTCACATGAACGTCTCCTTCATGCCTACAAAATACAAAGGAAAAAAGACAAAAAAAGGACCAAACAAGCAATGACAAAGCCAATAAATACCCCCCAAAAAATGGGACAAAGACACACCCACCACTCCAACTATATAAAGGACAACAATCACAACCATCATCCCTTGCAAACAGGAGACACAGCCAGCAGCAAACACCAGTACACAGCAACCACAGACACACTCACAACTCACCCATCACACAACTCACACACCATCAGCACCTCATACAAAAGCACACACACATACACCCAGCAAAACCAACACCAACCCACCATCACTTGCACCCTCACACACACATCCCTCACCACCACCACCCATCACCATGCCCCCAAAGAAGAACCCAAAGTTCACAGATAGTGAGTTAGAAGTGCTGGTAGATGAGATCATCAGAGTAGAGCAAAACCAAAGGAAATGATGAACAGAGTGTTGAACATTGCAATCACTCACCCCCAGTCAACTGATCTGGGTTTAATCCATCACCGTTCTTTAGCCCACTCTGCCACCCCAGTTCAGACATGGCCATATGCAAATCAGTCTGACCCTGTGCCTTATGGGAACAGTCCAGCCCGAACTGCCAAGCCATGTCTTCCCTGGACCGGAAACAAGCTTCCTAGGACCGGTTTCTGGCATTTCAGCCGTCTTTAGCCAGGCTTGCTTGAATCCAGTGGCAAAGTGAGCAAGGGACTCACGTCTGAGCATACCCTGCCAACTTATGGCGAACAAAGCAAAACCAAAGGAAATGATGGACGGAGTGTTGAACATTGCAAGCACTCAACCCCAGTCAACTGATCTGGGTTTAATCCATCACCGTTCTTTAGCCCACTCTGCCACCCCAGTTCAGACATGGCCATATGCAAATCAGTCTGACCCTGTGCCTCATGGGAACAGTCCAGCCCGAACTGCCAAGCCATGTCTTCCCTGGACCGGAAACAAGCTTCCTCGGACCGGTTTCTGGCATTTCAGCTGTCTTCAGCCAGGCTTGCTTGAATCCAGTGGCAAAGTGAGCAAGGGACTCACGTCTGAGCATACCCTGCCAACTTATTGCGAACAAAGCAAAACCAAAGGAAATGATGGACGGAGTGTTGAACATTGCAAGCACTCACCCCCAGTCAACTGATCTGGGTTTAATCCATCACCGTTCTTTAGCCCACTCTGCCACCCCAGTTCAGACATGGCCATATGCAAATCAGTCTGACCCCGTGCCTCATGGGAACAGTCCAGCCCGAACTGCCAAGCCATGTCTTCCCTGGACCGGAAACAAGCTTCCTAGGACCGGTTTCTGGCATTTCAGCCGTCTTCAGCCAGGCTTGCTTGAATCCAGTGGCAAAGTGAGCAAGGGACTCACGTCTGAGCATACCCTGCCAACTTATGGCGAACAAAGCATAACCAAAGGAAATGATGGACGGAGTCCATCAGAGTAGAGCCACATTTGTTTGGTACATTGGTCCAAAGGAGCCCCATCTCACAGAAAACCAAGATGTGGGCGAGGATTGTGGACAAGGTGAACGCCCAAGCACCAGCAAGGCGCACTAAGGACGATATCCAGAACAGGTGGTATGACGTGCGCAGGAGGGTCAGGAAACTCATCGAAAAAGATCACGCCCTGAGTCAGTGCACTGGCGGTGGCCCTCCTGCCAAACCAGTCTACTTCAGGACCTGGGAGGAGAAGGTGCGGGACATCCTACCACCAAAGAGCGTCCATGGCCTAACAGACATCCCAGAGCCTGGTGAGTACACAAACAACATACCCAAGATTCTGTGGCAAAGGGACAGTGAAACCATGCACCGCAAACAAAGCTACACCAACCAATAGATAATCAGCCCAAGTTGTGTATGCCAGTCACACAAACACAATACCTGCCATCTCATAGTGACTGGGAACTGTGTCATGACATGCACCAACCTACAAACACATAGAGCAAGCCAGTGGCACAAAGCCAAATAGACCCTGCCAGACAGTTTGCCACCACAAACACACCACCTCACAGTGCAGCTGACTGTCAAGAAGGAATAGTGGGGATGCAGGTGAAGTGAGTGTAGCCAAAAGCATGATGGGGCCTGTAGTCACAGATAATGCTCTCCCTCCTGATTGGCCCATCAAGACCTCCCTGAAACATGCCCACATCACAGGGAGTGGAAAATGACTGACAAGATGGCTGACACTGGCTCCTGGTGTTGGGAGCACAAGGCCCTGCTACGGTTTGTGTGCAAATCAGAAGCAGGACACCACTGACTGACATCCTGAAAGACAACGTGCACGCCCTACAATGGAAGCACGTTTCATGATGGGAAGGAGGACTGACAGCCCTGACCATACTTATCAACATGGGGAGACACCCCCCCTCAACACAAACTCCACACAACTCACCGGGTACAATGCATTGACACACACCTCATTGAAATATCAGCAAAAGATACCCCGTACTGGGTGCTGCTGTGTAAAGCACAGGGGCTCACTTTGGACTTGTAGCCAAACAAACACCAGGATTTCACAGTCAGCCATCTTGCCATTGCTGTCACACCCCCTCACAGGGAAGCAGAGTCAAGAGGGAGGGAGTATGTGCATGCTGGGAAGGGGGGTGTAGCCAAGAGTATGATGGGACTCGCAGTCACAGACAACCTACACCCACCCACATGGCCCAGCAAGATCAAACTGAACCATAATTGCCTCACAGGGAGTGGGAAGGGACTGACAAGATGTCTGACACTGGGCTCTGTTGTGGGGAGCTCAAGGCCATGCTGGGAAATGGCCACCAACAAACATCAGGACTTCACAGTCAGCCATCTTGCCATTGCTGTCACACCCCCTCACAGGGAAACAGAGTCAAGAGGGAGGAAGTCTGTGCATGCTGGGAAGGGGGGTGTAGCCAAGAGTATAATGGGACTCGCAGTCACAGACAACCTACACCCACCCACATGGCCCAGCAAGATCAAACTGAACCATACTTGCCTCACAGGGAGTGGGAATGGACTGGCAAGATGTCTGACACTGGGCTCTGTTGTGGGGAACACAAGGCCATGCTGGGAAATGGGCAACAACAATATCAAAGTCTGTCCATGACAAGCAGAGAAAAATCAGTGTACAGGCAGGCATCTGTTCGAAAAGTAACCAACGATGCATGTAGAAACATAAATCACATTGTGTGTCTCTTCCAAACACAGGTGGTGCTGGGCACCCAGCACCAAATGATGAGGATATCCAGTCCCAGACTCTGGTGGACACTGAGCTCTCTGGTCTGACTCTCTCACTGTCCTCTTTGGATGACGACGACCAACCTGTCCCCTCCGGTGTGAGCCATCATGCAGCACCAGCAGCATCAACATCTGCCCCCCCTGTACCCACGCCTCCAGCATCTGGACACTGACAGGGCACCCCCGCCAACACGGAGAGACCAAGGCCAATCAACACCCACAGCACAGGGACACAGGACCCCCCGGAAGCTACAGCAAACACCACCAGCAACACCACCCAAGGGGTCCCAGTGTCACCTGTGCATCCCGCCGCTGGTCCTGCCCGTGTGTAGAGGGGCGCTGGGAGGGGTGGGAGGCACAGGGCGCGCCTTGCAGAGGGGGCTGGACTGCATGATGACCCCCACCTGGCACACATCTTAGATGCGTACCAGGATAGCACCGGAGGATTTGGCCAGGTAGTGGGGATCCTCAAGGACATGCAACACAAGCAGGTCGCCCACCATGCCCGCATGGAGGCCAAGTGGGATTGCATTACTGCGGTGCATCGGGACATACTACAATGCCTTCACCAGATCAACACCAACTGCCAGCACCATAGGGAGGGAGGAGGACTCTGGTGGAGAGTCCCCTGCACCGCAGAGGCCTGCACATGAGTATCCCCCCCGGAAGAAGAGGGGTCGTCCGAAGAAGGACATGTGAGAGGCAGATGTCCCAGCACATCCCCCAGGGCCTCTAAACCTGTTCTGGACAATGTCCTTTGTGCGCAACCCATTCACCTTGTCCAATTGCACACAACTCGCCCACATGACATGGAGGGTCCATGTTGGGCCAATGTATCAGATGACTGTGGACTTTACTCTGGACATTTCATCTTCCAGCACTTCCAACTTCAATGTGAACTTTGGATTCCCAAACCAATGTACAGCACCCACCATCCTGTGCACTTCCCTCACACCTGCTTGTAAATAAACTCACCAGTACACCATACTTGCCTCTGTTGTGATTGCAACTTGTCATGTTCAGGGAGATGTTGATCTGCTACACAACACAGTGCATGCCAAATACTGCAACAATGTGACCAAAGTAAGGTGAGTCATGGGAATGTGACACATGTGAGGGAGATACACCACTATGGCAACACAAAACATACTCACCATGGCCATGTTACTCATCACACACAATGATGTTGACCTGAAACGCATTGGCATGCACAGACACAACACCAACCCCAGTCAGTGGTAACAAGTCCACAGGTGAGGTAAGCAGATGTCACTCAGATGTGGGAAGACAAACAATGCACATAACAAAGCGTAGCACAGGTTCATTACATCAGCGTTGCAATGCGACTACTCCTCATAATGTAGGCATTGTGCGCAGAACCAGGGAACCGTGTACACACATGTGTGATCGACATGTCAGCAAGACAGACCACCAGAGCATTGATCGAATGGCAGTGCTTCCTGTTACGGTATGCCTGCTCATGTGCCTGTGGTGGTATCAGGGCAACATGTGTCCCATCAATTGATCTGATGCCGTTCGGCATCCTCCCCAGTGTATAAAAGGCATCCTTTATTTCAGGTAGTTCAGCTGGGCTTGGGAACTTGATATACAGGTTGAGGAATTGCAACATCCCCTCCAAGACATCGCGTAGCACCTGACTAGACATCGTTTGCGGTATCCCACCAGCAGTAGCCACAGTGTACTGGAAGGTACCAGTAGCAAAGAAGTGCAGGGCTGCATCACCTTCACCTCTGGGGTCAGTGCTGTAGGGTATGTCGTGCCAGGTAGCAGATGTGGCGCCAACTGCTCCACCAACTCCGCAATCAGTGGCCTGGTGAAGCGGTACCATCTGATGCAGTCGCGTTCCTGCATGGTTGTAAGGTCTGGGAACGGCCGATAGACTGCTGGTGCCCTGCAGTACAGAGATGCACAAAGGAAGATTGTCAGTTCATCCACCCATGTGGCCATGACCACGATCAATATCACATGCTAGTTCATGACATTACACAATGTACTGAGGTGTGTGCTGTTGGTCATGGACACATATGTCACCTACAAGACCACCACCTCACATCTCAATTCCACATGTCCACATGAGTCCCATGTAGTGCAATGGCCAATAATCTGGCTGTGTCACCCAGCCTATGTGCTGCTGCAACGTTCCAAACACACACCACAGTGACAATTGAGGCCGCATGTCTCCCAGGCATCACAGATCTTTGCCATGCAGAAACCCAGGCTCCCTGTATTGCCACATCAACACAGCAATGGATATGGCGTAGCACGTACACACCACAAGGCAAGCGTAAGTCCCACAAGTAGTGGCCACAGTTGTTCCTGCCGGCCCTACATGTATGTCTCTTAGACACACATACCATCAAGGTTGATGCACATACCACATGGATGTGGATACTGTCACCCATTGAGAACATTTGGTCAGACACATCTGAGACACAACATGCACACAGACTGTGGGTGCACATCAGTATTGTGGCTACAGGTCTCACTGTGACGTACATGCCATCACCCCCAGAACTCAGGGTGTATGTGACCTGTCCTAAACATATCCAACCTGACACTGTGTCCGTGACTCAATCCCATTACTGTCCAATTGCACATCACATTGGTAATGTGCACAAAACACAAAGGATTCTGCCCCCATGTACACGTTCACAGCCTGGGAGTGGCTGCACAAAGTGCCAGCTAAAAAAACAGATGCGGCTCCCCCAAACACCCAGGGAATGCAGCCTTACATGCCATGGGACACTGTGTGGCCAATGCTGTAGTGTGATAGGTGCGCACAGGTGTCCCTGGCCAGTATATGTGTGTTGCATCCGTATAATAGTAACACTAATGAGGTTCGACGCAGGTGACAATGCGTACGCATTGCACGGGTCATGTCTGAGCCGTGCGTACACTTTGTCATTGAATGCAATGAGGTCCGACGCAGGTTACAATGCGTACGCATTGCACGGGTCATGTCCGAGCCGTGCGTACGCTTTGTCATTGAATGCAATGAGGTCCGACGCAGGTTACAATGCGTACGCATTGCACGGGTCATGTCCGAGCTGTGCGTACGCTTTGTCATTGAATGCAATGAGGTCCGACGCGGGTGACAATCCGTACGCATTGCACGGGTCATGTTTGAGCCGTGCGTTCGCTTTGTCATTGAATGCAATGAGGTCCGACGTGGGTGACAATGCGTACGCATTGCACGGGTCATGTCCGAGCCGTGCGTATGCTTTGTCATTGAATGCAATGAGGTCTGACGCAGGTGACAATCCGTACGCATTGCACGGGTCATGTTTGAGCCGTGCGTTCGCTTTGTCATTGAATGCAATGAGGTCCGATGCGGGTGACAATGCGTACGCATTGCACGGGTCATGTCCGAGCCGTGCGTATGCTTTGTCATTGAATGCAATGAGGTCTGACGCAGGTGACAACACGTACGCATCGCACGGGTCATGTCCGAGCCGTACGTACGCTTTGTCATTGAATGCAATGAGGTCCGACGCGGGTGACTATCATGCATACGCGTCGGACAGGCATGGTCCGAGACAGTCGTACGCCTTGGCCATTGAATCGTATGGAGACGGGTGCATGTGTATATTCAAAATACGCGTTGTACAGTCAGTTCAACGAGCCGGGCGCACCCATTGACTCCGGACTGTCATGGAGATGGATGCGGATTCAAAACTTGTACGAGTTGTGCATTGGAAATTTAGTTGGATGCCTACAACAATGTTGCAATTTCAAGTGTTCCATGAAGGTGAAGATTTGAACGATGCGGAAGGCGTGTACGAGTCATACTTTTAAATGGATTGGCCAGATTCATAGAATGTAACCGTGTTGGACCTATCACTTGTGACACATGGCACAGAGAATGCCTATGCAGCACAGATATAAGGCTGGCTGGCCCCAGGGAGCTCACTTGCCTGCACTACATGCTACTGGACAACATCCCTGCCACCACTGCTGCTGTCTCTGCATCCTCTGGCTCCTGCTATGGCACGTACTCTGGAGAGGGTCCCAGCCTTCACTGAGGAGGAGAACCAGGCCCTGCTGGATTGGCTCCTTCCACAGTACAGCAAGCTCTATGGGAAACCAGGGGAGCAGGTGAGTGTGCAGTCCACAGACTTCCTAATTATGCATGTTGTCTGACTAGCAGTACTAGCAGTGTGTACACCAGTGGCAAGCATTCTCACTGACTACTTTCATCCCCCAAAGTGTTTGGGTACATGTAATGAATAGGTTTCCTGCTGCTAAAGTGCATTATTGCAAGCTTAAACTATCCAGGCATTGTTAACATGTCAGACATTCAGGTGATTTTTCCTTCCCCATGTTTGCACTACCTATTAATTTCCCTTTGTGATGATGACATGTATATACAAATGTGTGCTGCACAAATCTGGGGCATGTGTGTTAATGTAGTTTTCACTTTGTCATCCTCACAGATTGATGCCCACCAGAAGCAGGAGATCTGGCTGACCATCGCCCAGGCTGTTCGTTCTGTGGGGGTCTACAAGCGCCGGATCCGCAACTGCCAGAAGAGGTGGCAGGACCTTCGGGCTGGACCCGGAGGATAGCTAGAGTCCAGCTGAAGCTGTCACCTCCACGCAGGAGGGGTAGACACTGGACCCTGACTCCCCACATGCTCCGGATACTGGTGGTGGTCTTCACAGACCTGGATAGGCAGCTGAAGGCCATACAGCAGCAGGAAGGGGGTAAGTCCATGCCTAATCTGTGTACTATGTCTGACATGCTAATAGCAGTCTTTTGGCCTGGTCACACTTCCACATTACGTAGGTCTTGTAGTAAAATACTCATGTCCCTCAATTGTGTGATGCACCCTCCTCATCTGTTCCACAAGTGTGGCCCCTACAGTCTGTTGCTTGTGTCACTAGGGCACTATGTCCCTGCAGTCAGCTATGCTTCAGCTACCGGTCAGCATCTGTTCCTGTGACTCTGTTGTGTGTTGCATGGGTGGGTCAATTGTTTACACAATGCCTGAGATCTGACATGTGATCTGTGTGTGCCCTTGAGATGTGTACCAATTGCTGGCCTGACTCGCAACATGTGGCTGGGGTATTCCAAACAAACCCATGCAGCAGGGGACTATAATTTTGGGGCCTCAGGAGTATGTATATCAAGTATGTCACACTTGCTTAGCCACATGACTCCTGTCCAGGGCCAAACACTGTTTCATGTAGACATGGCCAGTCATGGCTCCTCAAGGGCATTTAGAAACACTCTGTAATCCCACTCCTGTATATGAAATTGCAGGTTGTGCTTAGTGACATGTGCCCTCAGGTGTCTGCCTCTGTGTCATTAAGGTGTGGCTTGTTGTTATGTACAACTGGGGTGTCCATGATTCAGAGTGTCAGCATGACATCTGAGATGTGACTGTGAGAGACTGTGTCCTTCATGCAGCTGGGTTACATGCATGTCAGACTGTAATGTGTTAGTGTACAGGGATTTGTGTTTGCAGAGACTCATATTTATGATTTGCATGATGTGGGGTTATCTGGGTCCTGGATATGTTGATTGCATGGGATGGGCTAGTGCGCCGGTCATGTGCAGAGTTAGCTTTACCCCTGAGCTAGGATTGTGAGTCAGTGCATATTGTTGTTGTCTGGATGCCCTGCCCCTGTGACAGGAGACCGTGTTGACTGACTTTCAGGGTATCCCAGTGCCACGGCATTGAACTTGCTATGAGTGATCCTGCATTGTGTTCAAGTGTGCACCATGCACCCCATTGTGGCATTGTCCATCAGGACATGGGTACATCATAGTGTGTGTTGCTGGCATGCATCACAATCATGTGAAATGAGTCTCTGCCCATCCCTTCATACGGACACCTGTACTGAGTCAGTAGCAAGAGATGTGCTGTGTATATAGTGAAATACTCCTACATGTTCACTTGCATGTACAACTAATGTGTGGGTGGTGCATGTTGGCACATTGGGGTGTTAGCATCCAACATGCACCGGACATATGTGTGAAAGTCAAGGAGGGATATGTTTGCCATAGTTGATGTTGAGAATGACAATTGTCTTATTCTAAACAGTGTTGGCACTTTGAACTGTGTTCAGCTGATGATGCCAGGGCTTGCCCTGTGATGTGATGTACTCACTGTGGTGTGTGCAGTTGGTGCAGGTGACTGAAGTTGTTCTCTTACTTCCTATTCCTATCCAGATACATCCACGGCCACAGGAGGGGACAGCTCCACGGACCAGGAGGAGCCACAGAGCCTGACAGGGACAGAAGGAGAGGAGTCGGGTGGACCCAGTGAAACGGAGGGCGAGTGGAGCCACACAGAGGAGTCGTCAGCACCATCACCCCCAGCTGAGGGCCACAGCAGCTCTGAGGATGACTCCCTTGTGGAGGCGGGTGTCAGCAGCCACCAAACCCCAGCTAGTGAGGCAGTCCCTGCCACCACCACCACCAGCACCACCCTCCCATCGGCTCGCATCCCAGAGGTCCCTGTGGGCTCAAATGTTCTTGAGCATGTCTCCTTTGTGCCAGGCACCGCACCCCCTGCCCCTGTGTCCCCTGCTGAGTGAGGAGTCTGTGGACTTACTTCGAAAGATCCATGTAGGGCAGACGTCGATGCTGAAGGTCCTCCATGCACACACAGGTCTGTTGACACAGCTGGTGTCATTCATGGAGGGCATTTCCTCGGGCATATCTGCCCTACAGAGGACCAATCAGTCCGTGGCCTCCTCCCTGATGGCAGCAATGTCCCTCCTCCAACAGTCCTGCACCCCTCCTACCCCTGCACCACCCACAATTCCTAGCACCCTACCTGTCCCAAGCACAGAAACCCCCAAACCAAGGTCTAGACGTGCACACAAGCACGCGCAGGGGACTGATACCACACACACAGGGGCTGGTTTGCAGACACACACAGTTATCCACAACCACTCCGCAGTCCTCCGAGATCTCTCCCTCCCAGCCCCCTTCCCTTGCCTCACCTGCAACCCCATCTCCCCAGAAGCTCTTCCTCTGTGACCTTGGCCTCTTCCCCACCGACCCAGCAGATCCTGATTACAAGGGGAAGAGGAAGTCCCCACACACAGAGGGGAGTGTCCCTCACACCCAGACACCCTCCACCAGGCGCAGTCAGACAGAGACCCCCACCCGCAAGTCCCCCCAGTGACAGAAGAGCAAGACCCCCCGCCACCATGCAGCTACAAGGCAAAATCTCCATCCTCCATCCCCCAGGCCACCACTCCAGAGGTTCCCCCGCCACTCCCTGCCCCGGGTTCCCCCACCCACAGATACACCATCCTCAAAATGCTAAGGCCATCCCCCTAGCACTTGCTCCTCCACACCTGGTCAGACAGTTAGTGCCACTGATGTGGGGACCGTGTCCCCCCCACCCTGCCGACCTCACCTGTCCCCTCTTCCGCTCCCATGGATGTAGGCACTGCATTGGAGTCCACAACCAACCCGTCTGACTTGGGCACTACAGTGGTGAGCCAATCCACTCCATCTGACCTGCCCACTGGAGTTGTGCCGGCACCCACCCCATCTGACTTGTGCCCCACAGTTGTGACAGCACCCACCACTTCAGTCAGCTCAACTGCAGTTGCAAGTGTCTCGCCTGCATCCACCACCTCTTCACTGCCTCCTTCTGCTGTGCCCTGATCCTGTCCCTGCGGTGCCTGGCCTGCCCCCATGTATGCCCCTCCGAGGGGATGACCCTGGTCCTTAGCAGTGCAGGCAAGCAAGGTGTGACAGTTGTCACTCTACTTCACTCCTTGGAATTTGAACATGAACTGGCCGTTGGCCTTTTGTTTGAACAGACGTTTAACTTTTATTATGCTTAATAAAGCTTTCTTCTTTATCCCTGTGAACTAGATTTAGCTGTACATTATGTTGATGATGTTTCAAATACCCTTGAACCTGTGATGCTTTGTTTACAATGTTGAATACTGATGTGTTGCTGTGAGGTACTCCCTGTGGTCCATGAGATATGTATCCTATTCTGGTGGGTATCCATGTCATCCTTTGCAGCTTCGCAGGTGTGTCAGGATCAACTATTTGTGGACATCTCTCTGTGAGCATTTCATTTGCATGGTCACATCTCTGACTTGCACCCACGCACCAATTTGTCACTTCCACAGACTTTGTGCTCATCAACACTGGACCTACAGGTGTGGGCATCATTGTTATAGGAGCAACTGGGTCCTCTGTGCAACTTGCTAGACATATGTTTTGGGTATGTGCAGATGACTTAGGGGAGACTCACGTACCCAGGTTGGTGTGACCAGAGCCTTCATTGTGTGGTAACTGATGGCTTACTGACCAAGTGTTCTGCAGACATGAGTGAGACTTGCGGTGAATATGTTTGGCACAGCTGGGCTCCCACAGGAGTTTGGTCCCCTCAAGTAAGTGTATTGTCCAGTGACATGGCCTGGGCCCATGGTGTGTGTTGTATGAGCATGTGTGTGTGTCCACATCCCTGTTCATACACAGACAGTGTCCCCTTGATATGTTCCTGTTGTTGATGTTTGCTGAGTGGTACTGGGTTCATCCCACTTCTTTTCCAATGGGCTACCAGATGTGTGGGTGCATGACACACTTCTGTTAATTGGTGTATCATCATTGGGATTTGTCAGTTCTGAGTAGTGATGATGTTGTCAGACACAGATGGGACATAGTCAGGGTTCCTCAAGGCACCTGTTTATTTGCTAAATCATGTAGTTGTCCCTAGGTGGTAGTTTTCAGTGATTGAGACATTTGTATGTGTCTGTGACTGCTCCCACTTGTCGGGTTCATTGCTGCGATGCTGGCAGGTGTCAGCATGTGTGTCTTGTGGATCTCCTTGGCTTCTGCATTGTCCTGGGACTGTGGCAGGGATTCTGAAGGTTACATGAGCTTTGAGGTCATGGCCATGTACCGCATACTCTGCAGTATGTCTGTCATTCCCCAGGGTTGTAAACTGTCCTTGTGTGATGTGTCTGTGCACCTTAGTTCCTCCCAACATTCCTGTGCTTGTCATGGGTGCATGTGCAATCTCACCTGTCCATGTGGGCTTCACAGATACACATTGTTGCAGTTCAGGGTGTGTGGTGTTGAGGGTGGACTGATGTGAATGTTTGCATGGATGGTCCCCTAGCTCCCGTTTGTCCATGGCTGAGGGGCCATGCTGAGTGATTTGTGTTTGTGTATGTGTGATGTACGTTTGTGGCACAGGACATGTCTGGGTTTCCCAGTTTGTACGACATCTGCCTTTGTCATCACAGTGGAGGTGTCATGCATGCTTGTGTCACCCCAATGTCTGGTCCCTGGGGGTAGTGCTGTTGTGTGTCAGTCTCTTGCTGTGTTAGTTAGTGTTCATTCCAGCTTGTGTCACATGTGTCTGTTGTGCTCCCTCTCATCTCCCAATGCCTGATTGCCCACTGAGGGTGTCCCAATGACGGTTTACTTTTGCATGGCACTGTGTCCACATCTGTGTCACTGTGGTTCAGCCCCCCTCATGTGTTGTGTAGCTGCCTGGGGATACTGTGACACACACACACCCACACATGCTGTGTCAGATGTGCAGTGTGAGTTTGCCTGTTTGTGTTTGTGCATCTGCACCAGTGCATTGGTATTGCTGTTGTGGGCATTCGTCTGGATGCTCTTTCTGTGATTTTGCATGCTGTCCCTTTGAGTCATATCACATCATTGTGCACATTCATCCTGGTTGTTAGGTGCCATTGCTGGCATGGAATGTGAGTTTGTGAGCTGACACCTACAGTCTACACATGTTGTTTTTATTGGTGTGTCTATTTTAGAGATGTGTGCATGCTTGGTGATGGTCACTTCTGCTCTTGTGTCATTGTACACTGTATGCATTGTCAGCCCCCATGTGTGGTGCTTGTCTGCACATGGCCGAGAGTGTGTTATGTTTTCACAGCACTGTTAGCCTCATCACATCTCTGTGTGTATGGGACACAACCACTAGTTTGCTCCAGAAGTGTTTAATGTTTTGGGAGCAGGGATCATACATGCTTTTGGTCACTGTGATGAGGGGGGGTTTAGTCCCCATCACCACAATGCTCAACATCTGCTGCATTTTGGAAGCCCACACTTAACTTCTGTTCTACACAGTGAGGGGGTGTTATTTTTACATTGCCACAGTGCTATGGTGATGCTTGCCTTGTGTAAGTCACACCCATGTGTTGGTCACACAAGTGCTGTTACTTACATTGTATGTTCGTAGCCATAATCACTGTTGTGGGCATTTGCCACAGACTACACACTGTTGACATGATGTTAGGGGGGATGTATTTTGCGGACATACCTGATGTTGGAGTATGCTGGATGTGTTGTGCATCACCCATCCTATGGGTGGGGGTGGCAGTAGTGATGGGCAACATAGGCCCTATGGCTGTGGGTGGCAGTAGTGATGGGCAACATAAGCCCTACGGGTGGGGGTGGCAGGGGTGATGGGCAACAATTCCCCTGTGAGTGGGGGTGGCAGGGGTAATGGGCAACATCAGCCCTATGGGTGGGGGTGGCAGGGGTGATGGGCAACAGGTCCCATGTGAGTGGGGGTGGCAGGGGTTATGGGCAACATCAGCCCTATGGGTGGGGATGGCAGTAGTGATGGGCAACATAAGCCCTATGGGTGGGGGTGGCAGTAGTGATGGGCAACATGAGCCCTATGGGTGGGGGTGGCAGGGGTGATGGGCAACAGGTCCCCTGTGAGTGGGGGTGGCAGGGGTGATGGGCAACATCAGCCCTGTGGGTGGGGGTGTCAGGGGTGATAGGCAACATGTCCCCTGTGAGTGGGGGTGGCAGGGGTGATGGGCAACATCAGCCCTATGGCTGGGGGTGGCAGTAGTGATGGGCAACCTAAGCCCTATGGGTGGGGGTGTTAGTGGTGCTGGCCATGCAACCCCTATGGTGGGCTCTTGTTAGTGGCCAGGATGTGGATCCCCTGTGTGTGTGTGCCATTTTGCGGGTACGTGTTGTTTGTTTATGTGGTAGGTGTCTGACTTACCACCTGCGCCGTCAGCTTCGGTTCCTAATATGGTCATAGATGTAGAGTACTGGTATGACCTGCGCAATGGGATTCATGATGTGTTGGTGTCGTACACGCTGCTTGTTTCTCCGTCTCGTACCTGCTGCAATCTGGTCCATCTCGTAGCCGTGTATTGAGTTGTGGCGCGAATCGTAGCTGATATGCTTGTTTTCCGGATGCTGTGACGTGCCGTACGTGGCGACCTGTCCGGCACGTAGGAAGTACGCCTCGTACTTGTCATGCCGGAAACTGCTATCATTACTGCTTCCGGGCGTTAGGAGTTACGGCTCGGACGGAGAATGGATCTTGAATCACAGCCTACGTGTCGGTCGGGTTTTTGGCAGTTATGCGCATCGTACTTACTCTACAGGACGGACCGGCTCCGGGTACGTGTCGGTCGCACGGTAAGGCTACGGACAGCAGTCCGACCAGCTATCGGAATCGGCCCCTATGTCGGTGATGATGTATGATGCATCGCATATGACCTGGACATTAATCAACTGTGTGGATTTGCGATTGAGGTAAATGTACTCAGTCGCAGCAGGGGGGCAGAGTGGTATATGTGTCCCGTCAATGCAATCAATGACGTGTGGGAACTGGGCCTTCTGATAAAAGTCCAACTTGATCTTCAGCAGTTCTGCCTGTGTGCTGGGGAATTTGATGTAGTGTGGCATCCTTTGCAACATGGCGTCCAGGAATTTCTTGAGAAAAAGCGACATGCAACTCTGTGAGACTCCACCTGCCACAGCTATTAACCCTTGGTAACTGCCAGATGTCAGGAGGTGCAGTACCTGTACATGAGTGGGTATTGCATGCGCCCTTGGTGTCTGGTGCTCCAGGAGTGGGTGCAGGTCCCGTATCAGGTCCAGGATGGTGTTTGGGTGTAGCCTGTACCTCTCATGGATCTCAGCATCAGTCAGTTGGAACAGTGTAATGCGCACTCTGTACACGCGCTCCTCCCATCTCCAGGTCCTCAGTCCTGCTGCTCGCAAACGTAGACGCCTTGCTATCACGTAGAGGGCCGCCGTTGTGTTCACACTGTTGCATTTTGGGGCTGTTTATATGCACTGCACCTGATTACCACCTGCTTTGAGTCAGTGCTATTTACCGAATCTTAAATACCGATTTTCAGCAAATTCGGTATTACCGATTGTTGGTACATGGCAATTGCGATTTTTTACCGATTCCTTATTTACCGATTCGTTTTTTTTTTCTGCAAATCGGTAAATAAGGAATCGGTAACTGGTTTCCCTTATTCTTACCGATTCCTTATTTTCCGAATCGGTATTTTTGTCTGCAAATCAGTAAATAAGGAATCGGTAACTGGTTTCCCTTATTTTTACCGATTCCTTGTTACCGATGGCGCTCGGTAATTCCTACATCGCGCATGGATAAATACTTGTCGGTACTGCTGAAATTTACCGATTTTCACCGTTACCGACCGGATTTAGCCATCTACATTGGGCCCATAGTTGTTTAAAATATTGATTTTTTAATTAGTGTTATGTATTTTAGTATATATTTTAAATGTATGTCTTGTCATATTTTTGTATAAGTATAGTTTATGTTTTTTAATATCTCTGTGAAATTTTCTAGTAGTTATTACATTTAATTTAATTTCATTTTGTGTCTTTTAGTTCCGTAGCGGGTTGTTGGTTTATAGGGGAATAGGGTGGGAAGTAATTTAATCATAATAAATTAATGATTTTGTTTATTAAATTATTTTATTTTATTGATATTTAACCCCTTCGCTGCTAGGCCTTTTCCCCTCATGTGCTAAGCATTTTTTGGGCTATTTGGGGTAGTGCGCGCTTAGGCCCCTCTAACTTTTTGACCACATTAAGTATTCACGCCAAATTTGCGTCCTTTTCTTCCAACATCATGGGGATTCTAAAGGTACCCAGGGTTTGTGGATTCTCCTAGAGGGTTCCCAGAAATTAGTCAAAATACAGCAAAATTTTGGTTTTTTTGTGAAAAATGGGAAAAACGAGCTGCAAATGAAAGCTTTTGGGTTTTTCTCTGCAAATGGTATCAAAAAAGGGTTTGTGGGGCTGAAATCACCATTTCTCCAGCTTTTAGGGAATGACAGAATTTTGTCAGAAAACCAACATTTTTTACACAGTTTTGGCATTTTTCTGGGACATACCCTCTTTTTGCTATTTTCTGTGCTTTCAACCTCCTTCCAGTTAATGGTAGAAATGGGTACAAAAACAATAATGGACCCTGAAAAGATATACATTTCTGAAAAGTAGACAACATTCTGAATTCAGCAAGGGGTCATTTGTGTAGATCCATCAAGGTTTCTTTATAGAAACTAACAGTTAAATATAGGAAAAATTAAAACTAAGTTGAAAAAAGCAGCCTTTTGAGTCAACCTTTTCACCTGTAACTTCTTCTAATTATCGCATCTCTTAGAAAGAAATGTACCGTTACATCCACTGGACCTTCCTGGTTGTGGGGATATATAGCACTTGTAGGTTCACCAAGAGCCCAACGAACCCAGAGTAAAAAACTGAGCAGCATTTTGTAATGTTTTTTTTTTTTGTTCCGGGTCTATAGCAATTATTGTGGGAAAATGTATACATGGATAAATCGGTATACAAGACACCTATGTATTTCTGAAATGGGAACAAACTACAGAGTTTAGAAACAGTGCATATTTGCACATTTTCGAAATTGGGAATATTCATACTTGCATGACAATTATTGGTCATTTTTCAAAATGACTTTTTTTTTACACAATGTCTTTTATTTGGAAGGGAGAAATGCATCCAAAATCAATAGGTAATAACAGTTGCTTGACAAATCTGAACTAGCCTAAGTCTCCCGATAAAAATGGTACCTCACTTGTGTGGGTAGGCATAGTGCCCACGACAGGAAGTGGCTCAAAACCTAAGCTGAACACACCACATTTTCACACTGAAAATTTACACTTTTTTTGCGAAGAGTCTAGCTGTAGTTTTTGAACCCTAGCCCTGCCGGCACCTAGGGAAACCTAGCAAACCTATACATTTGTGAAAACTAGACACCCAGGGGAATCCAGGATGGGGTGACTTGACTGCCTCCCACCATGGTCTGTTACCCAGAATCCCTTGCAAAAGTAAAAAAATGACAAAAAAAACACATTTTCCCCACATTTCTGGGATGGAAAGTTCTGGAATCTGCGTGGATCCGCAAATTTCCACCCACCCTGCGTTCCCCAAAGTCCTACGAGAAAAATGGTACCTCACTTGTGCGGGTCGGCCTAGTGCCCACGACAGGAAACGGCGCAAAACGCAATGTGGTCACACCTCAATTTTGCAGTGAAAAATGACCCTTTTTTGGCAAAGTGACTAGCTGTAGTTTTTGAACCCTAGCCCTGCCGGCACTTAGGGAAACCTAGCAAACCTATACATTTTTGAAAACTAGACACCCAGGGGAATCCAGGATGGGGTGACTTGACTGCCTTCCACCATGGTCTGTTACCCAGAATCCCTTGCAAACGTAAAGAAATGACAAAAAAACACATTTTCCCCACATTTCTGGGATGGAAAGTTCTGGAATCTGCGTGGATCCACAAATTTCCACCCACCCCGCGTTCCCCAAAGTCCTATGAGAAAAATGGTACCTCACTTGTGCGGGTCGGCCTAGTGCCCGCGACAGGAAACGGCGCAAAACGCAACGTGGTCACACCTCAATTTTGCAGTGAAAAAGGACCCTTTTTTGCCAAAGTGACTAGCTGTAGTTTTTGAACCCTAGCCCTGCCGGCACTTAGGGAAACCTAGCAAACCTATACATTTTTGAAAACTAGACACCCAGGGGAATCCAGGATGGGGTGACTTGACTGCCTCCCACCATGGTCTGTTACCCAGAATCCTTTGCAAACGTAAAAAAAAGACAAAAAAACAAATTTTCCCCACATTTCTGGGATGGAAAGTTCTGGAATCTGCGTGGATCCACAAATTTCCACCCACCCCGCGTTCCCCAAAGTCCTACGAGAAAAATGGTACCTCACTTGTGCGGGTCGGCCTAGTGCCCGCGACAGGAAACGGCGCAAAACGCAACGTGGTCACACCTCAATTTTGCAGTGAAAAATGACCCTTTTTTGGCAAAGTGACTAGCTGTAGTTTTTTAACCCTAGCCCTGCCGGCACCTAGGGAAACCTAGCAAACCTATACATTTTTGAAAACTAGACACCCAGGGGAAGCCAGGATGGGGTGACTTGACTGCCTCCCACCATGGTCTGTTACCCAGAATCCCTTGCAAACGTAAAAAAATGACAAAAAAAACACATTTTCCCCACATTTCTGGGATGGAAAGTTCTGGAGTCTGCGTGGATCCACAAATTTCCACCCACCCCGCGTTCCCCAAAGTCCTACGAGAAAAATGGTACCTCACTTGTGTGGGTCGGCCTAGTGCCCGCGACAGGAAACGGCGCAAAACGCAACGTGGTCACACCTCAATTTTGCAGTGAAAAATGACCCTTTTTTGGCAAAGTGACTAGCTGTAGTTTTTGAACCCTAGCCCCGCCGGCACTTAGGGAAACTTAGCAAACCTATACATTTTTGAAAACTAGACACCCAGGGGAATCCAGGATGGGGTGACTTGACTGCCTCCAACCATGGTCTGTTACCCAGAATCCCTTGCAAACGTAAAGAAATGACAAAAAAACACATTTTCCCCACATTTCTGGGATGGAAAGTTCTGGAATCTGCGTGGATCCACAAATTTCCACCCACCCCGCATTCCCCAAAGTCATACGAGAAAAATGGTACCTCACTTGTGCGGGTCGGCCTGGTGCCTGCGACAGGAAACGGCGCAAAACGCAAGGAGGTCACATCTCAATTTTGCAGTGAAAAATGACCCTTTTTTGGCTAAGTGACTAGCTGTAGTTTTTTAACTCTAGCGGCCATCTAGGGAAACCTACAAAACCCAGACATTTCTGAAAACTAGACACCCGGCGGCTTCCAAGAAAGTATGGCTTGCGTGGATCCCTCAATTTTTGCTCAAAAAATCACTTTTTTCACAAATTTGCCACCACCCAGCGTTCCCCCAGGTCTCCCGGTAAAAATGGTGCCTCACTTGTGTGGGAGGCCCAAGTACCCGTGGCAGGCAAGGGCCCAAAACGTAGTGAGGCGACATCAACATTGCCTATCCCAAATGTCCCATCACTACGTTTTGGGCCCTTGCCTGCCGCGGGTACTTGGGCCTCCCACACAAGTGAGGCACCATTTTTACTGGGAGACCTGGGGGAACGCTGGGTGGTGGTAAATTTGTGTGAGCCCGGTGATGCCACTACTTTCCCACCCCAAAATGTGTGAAAAAAGTGATTTTTTTCAGCAAAAATTGAGGTTTGCAGGTGATTCTGGGTAAGGAAACGTTGGGGGATCCACGCAAGCCATACCTCCCTGGAAGCCGCCGGGTGTCTAGTTTTCAGAAATGTGTGGGTTTGGTAGGTTTCCCTAGATGGCCGCCAAGCACCGGGCCAAAAACCAAAGTGACCCCCCTTGCAAAACCAGGTGGTTTTGCCATAGGCCATTTTGATGTCGCCTCACTACGTTTTGGGCCCTTGCCTGCCGCGGGTACTTGGGCCTCCCACACAAGTGAGGCACCATTTTTACCGGGAGACCTGGGGGAACGCTGGGTGGTGGTAAATTTGTGTGAGCCCGGTGATGCCACTACTTTCCCACACCCAAAATGTGTGAAAAAAGTGATTTTTTTCAGCAAAAATTGAGGTTTGCAGGGGATTCTGGGTAAGGAAACGTTGGGGGATCCATGCAAGCCATACCTCCCTGGAAGCCGCCGGGTGTCTAGTTTTCAGAAATGCATGGGTTTGGTAGGTTTCCTTAGATGGCCGCCGAGCACCGGGCCAAAAACCAAAGTGACCCCCCTTGCAAAACCAGGTGGTTTTGACATAGGCCATTTTGATGTCGCCTCACTACGTTTTGGGCCCTTGCCTGCCGCGGGTACTTGGGCCTCCCACACAAGTGAGGCACCATTTTTACCGGGAGACCTGGGGGAACGCTGTGTGGTTGTAAATTTGTGTGAGCCCAGTGATGCCACTACTTTCCCACCCCAAAATGTGTGAAAAAATGTGATTTTTTCAGCAAAAATTGAGGTTTGCAGGGGATTCTGGGTAAGGAAACGTTGGGGGATCCACGCAAGCCATACCTCCCTGGAAGCCGCCGGGTGTCTAGTTTTCAGAAATGCATGGGTTTGGTAGGTTTCCCTAGATGGCCGCCGAGCACCGGGCCAAAAACCAAAGTGACCCCCTTGCAAAACCAGGTGGTTTTGCCGTAGGCCATTTTGATGTCGCCTCACTACGTTTTGGGCCCTTGCCTGCCGCGGGTACTTGGGCCTCCCACACAAGTGAGGCACCATTTTTACTGGGAGACCTGGGGGAACGCTGGGTGGTGGTAAATTTGTGTGAGCCCGGTAATGCCACTACTGTCCCACACCCAAAATGTGTGAAAAAAGTGATTTTTTCAGCAAAAATTGAGGTTTGCAGGGGATTCTGGGTAAGGAAACGTTGGGGGATCCACGCAAGCCATACCTCCCTGGAAGCTGCCGGGTGTCTAGTTTTCAGAAATGTGTGGGTTTGGTAGGTTTCCCTAGATGGCCGCCGAGCACCGGGCCAAAAACCAAAGTGACCCCCCTTGCAAAACCAGGTGGTTTTGCCATAGGCCATTTTGATGTCGCCTCACTACGTTTTGGGCCCTTGCCTGCCGCGGATACTTGGGCCTCCCACACAAGTGAGGCACCATTTTTACCGGGAGACCTTGGGGAACGCTGGGTGGTGGTAAATTTGTGTGAGCCCGGTGATGCTACTACTTTCCCACCCCAAAATGTGTGAAAAAAGTGATTTTTTCAGCAAAAATTGAGGTTTGCAGGGGATTCTGGGTAAGGAAACGTTGGGGGATCCACGCAAGCCATACTTCCTTGGAAGCCGCCAGGTGTCTAGTTTTCAGAAATGTGTGGGTTTGGTAGGTTTCCCTAGATGGCCGCCGAGCACCGGGCCAAAAACCAAAGTGACCCCCTTGCAAAACCAGATTATCTAGTGTTCCTACAGCGTGAGAATTTTGGAATAATATTGCAAAGAAAATGTGGCAGACATTTTGAGGTTTGCAGGACATTGGGGATAAAAAAATGTTTTGAATTCACAAGAGCGACATCACCATGAACTCCCATGGGTTTCCGACAATATCTACAGTTGCTGGGTTATTCTTGCATGGAAAGTGTACCTTGGCAGAGAAACTAAAGACAAAGATTCCTGCACAACCATCTATTCCTCAAACACACACACATACTGGTTGGATTTGGCACGAGGGCGAGTCATGGTTCAGTGTATTAAATTTTATTAACAAGAGATTTCACAAAAATGAAATGCACTGTCAATAATTAAATTCACAAAAAACCAAACCAATGACTCACAGCTCGTGAGCTGTAAAGCCACGTCAAGGCACCAACCACTTTACAGGCCATTCACACACCTTTCATACGTGATACAAACAAGACCATTCGCACCACCAGGCACAAAAGCAACACATTACAAAATTCACCAAAAAGGGACAAGGTACACCCTGCTTCAGAAAGACAAATATTACTGCACAGCCATCTTATCCGCAAGCACACACACATACTGGTTGGATTTGGCACGAGGGTGAGTGATGGTTCAGTAGATACAATTGTATTAGCAAGTGATTTCACAGAAATGAAATGCACTGGTAATAATTGAAAGGGCGAGAAACTGAACCATTGACTCACAGCTCGTGAGCTGTAAAGCCACGACAAGGCACCAACCTCTTTACAGGCCATTCATACACCTTTCATACGTGTGAGACATACAAAACCATTCACACCGCCAGCCGCGGGCCCATCACATAACAAAACTCACACTAGCACACAGCGCCATTCAAGGGCCCATCACTTTCACACGCCCACAATCCAGACACAGCAACTACACAGGCTGATGGATTGCGTGGAGTGGCACTCAGCTAGCAGTGTGCGTAGTGACCAGCAGAAAGTCACTACTCACACACAGCCAGCAGAGCACCAGTCCACACACACCACTAGCCAAACACCAGTCCATGCACACCGCTAGCCAAGTGCCAGTCCATGGACACCACCAGCCAAGCACCAGTCCGCACACACCACCAGTCCACACACACTGCCAGCCAAGTACCAGTCCACGCACACCGCCTGCCAAGCACCATTCCATGCACACTGCCAGCCAAGTTCCAGTCCACGCAGGCCACCAGCCACGCACCAGTCCACGCACACCGCCAGTCCATGCACACCGCCAGCCAAGCACCATTCCACGCACACTGCCAGCCAAGTTCCAGTCCACGCAGACCACCAGCCACGCACCAGTCCACGCACACCGCCAGTCCATGCACACCGCCAGCCAAGCACCATTCCACGCACACCACCAACCAAGTGTCAGTCCACACACACCAACAGCCAAGCGCAAGCCTACACACACCGCCATCACATTTAGGATTTTTTTAGAAAAAAATAAAAACACAAACAAATTGCAAATAGATACAAATCTTCTAACAGAAAATCAGCAACTAAATACATTGCACTAACACCAACCTTGAAACAGAATCAAATTATTCAAAGAATACAGACCAGGCAGTTCACTTTACCACTCAAGAATCCTCCCAAAAATTATTTTGTGTGTGGTACGCTCTAAAACAAGCAGAGAGACACAGTGCAGGATGAGAAGGACAGTCGGGGCAGTACATACAACTCTCCTTCCGCAAACCTTTTCGCCAACAGACTCTACATCTCCTACTGGGAAAATCTTTTGCGGGTGTGGGAGGAATGTGATCTGGAAAGTGGCGTTCTTTCAATCTAGCAACATCCTCCACCAGTCCAACTCTAGGAACACTTGCCTGTTCCACTACAACAAGGCTGCCTATTACAGACTCCTGAAACTTAGCAAAAGTCATCTTTGACTCAGGGCAAGAATCCTGGAACACAACAAAAGCATTAAACATTGCCAAGTGGAAAAGATGGATAGCCAACTTCTTGTACCAAATGTTAGCCTTACGAAGAGCAGTGTAAGGTTCCAACCTCTGATCTACTCTGTCAACACCACCCATGTGCCTATTATAGTCTAAAATGTACACAGGTTTGCGCGCTTCAGCGACCTGACCCCAAACAGTCACAGGTGCACTGCTTTCATCATGGATGGTAGTCAGCATGTAGACATCTCTCCTGTCTGTAAACTTCACAGCAAGAAGCTCCTGGCAACGCAACACACTGCACTGTCCCCGCACAAGCTTTTGACAAACAAGTTCTTTCGGGAAACCTTTACGGTTAGAGCGGATTGTGCCACAAGCAAGAGTGTCCACTTTGGCCAATTCCCTGAACAACCGCACACCAGTGTAGAAGTTATGTACATATAAATGGTGGCCTTTGTTAAAAAATCCTCTTCCAAGTTCCCAAACAATTTTCTCAGTCACTCCAAAAGTGGACGGACAACCAGGGAGGTTAAACCTAGATTCATTACCGGTGTACACCCTGAAATTAGAGACATATCCAGTCCTACTGTCACACAGCATATACAGCTTTATTCCATAGCGTGCCCTCTTACTAGGAATGTATTGCCTAAAAACCAAGCGGCCCTTGAACAACACCAAAGACTCATCCACTGCAATTTGTTTCCCAGGAGCATAGATCTCAGGAAATCGATCAACAAAGTGATCAAGGACAGGCCTAATCTTAAAAAGACGGTCACAGTCAGGGTGATTTCGTGGCAACGCTAAACCATTATCAACAAAATGCATCATCCGAAGCAGTAGCAAATACCTGTCACGACTCATGACTGCCGGAAAAATAGACGTTGCCATCAAGGGACTGCTAGACCAATATGAAGACATTGATGGCTTCCTTAGCAAGCCCATCAAAAAAGTTAAACCCAAGAACTTCTTCATCTCTTCAACATTTGTGGGAGTCCACCGGGTAGCTCTAGAGTGTGGCTTAAGACTGGCACAGTTGTCCCTCAAAAACTGTTCGGCATACAAATTAGTCTGCTCAACAATGTCTGCAAAAAACACATCGTCCATAAACAACTGAAAAAAATTGACCGGCAAAAAGTTTTCAGTATTCACTCTAGACCCTGGAACACCAGTATACTCTGGCAATGCCGGCTGCACCATGCCAGGGGCAACCCAGAGGTCATCACTTTCAAAGGGAAGCCTTGCAGCCCCAGCCTGCAGCCCAGAAGCCTCTTGCCGCACTACACCAACGGGAAGCCTTGCAGCCCCAGCCTGCAACCCAGATGCCTCTTGCCGCACTACACCAACGGGAAGCCTTGCAGCCCCAGGCTGCAGCCCAGATGCCTCTTGCCGCACTATCGGCACATCAGTCTCCGCCTCTAACACAGGCACTTCATCCGCACTAAGAGTATCTTCATCATCCGATGACTCCATACGGAGAGACAACTCACTGCCAGAATCGTCCCCTGCCTCCTCTCCCTCAGATGCAGAGTCAGTCTCTGAACCAATATCAGAGGAATACTCAAACAGCAAACCAACAACCTGCTGAGCAGTCATCCTGCGGCTAGCCATTATACTTACTAAGATAGAAGACTGCACAAACAAGTCAACAACAACCAACAATGTGCAAACCAAGTAAGTAAAGAAATGTGTACCTTTATCACAAAGATCAATGTACTCAAAAACTATACAATCCAATTACAAGAGACAGCTGCACTCACCAGAAACCAACTCTGCAGTGACACAGCAAAAACCAACGATATCAAACTAGAAAGAAGAAAAAAAAAAAAATTACTCACAAGACAACAAAATACACATCGAGCACCAATGCAAAAAGTTTTTGACACTCAAAAAACAAACATACTGCTATTATTACACCATTTGCAAAAAAAATTCATGCAGAGAAATCGAACACATTTACAATGTACAAAAAAGAGTCTCTTACCAAACTACACAAACAGCAGAACCGCCAGAAATAACACGGCAAACTGAAAAGAGCAAAAGCCTTCACCTAGAATAAAAAAGTAAAAAAAAAAAAAATTACTATTGCGATTCACAAAAAATAAAACAATAAACATTACAACATGCTATATTACTACCCAAATGGTCAATCGGGTTATGTTCCAGGTGGGGCAGAAAACAGCAGGGAAAAAAAAGGCTACTCTGTCCCGGGGCGGGTGGGCCAAATACATATTATAAAAATTGCCCCCTGGAAGCGACACTTCCGTTTTTATTTACACTAATTCCCTGGTGTCTAGTGGGCTTTTCTGCCCCCCCTGGGGCCAGACACGGAGCGAAAGTGGACCGATCTGCCCCAGGGGGGGCAGAAAAGTCTGTGCAGTAATTATCCCCCAGGGAAGCGACCCTTGCCCAAGGGGGCGCTTCCCATAACAATATTACGAAATTCCCTGGTGTCTAGTGCCCCTGGGGGCAGAAACGGACCGAAAGTGGACCGATCTGCCCCAAAATGACGAAAATTCCCTGGTGTCTAGTGGGCTTTTCTGCCCCCCCGAAAAGTCTGTGCTCAAATTCTCCCCCAGGGAAGCGACCCTTGCCCAAGGGGTCGCTTCCCATAACGATATTACAAAATTCCCTGGTGTCTAGTGGGCTTTTCTGCCCCCCCTGGGTGCAGAAACGGACCGAAAGTGGACCGATCTGCCCCCGGAGGGGGGGGCAGAAAAGTCTGTGCTCAAATTCTCCCCCAGGGAAGCGACCCTTGCCCAAGGGGTCGCTTCCCATAACAAAATGACGAAATTCCCTGGTGTCTAGTGGGCTTTTCTGCCCCCCCTGGGGGCAGAAACGGACCGAAAGTGGACCGATCTGCCCCCAGGGGGGGCAGAAAAGTCTGTGCTCAAATTCTCCCCCAGGGAAGCGACCCTTGCCCAAGGGGTCGCTTCCCATAACGATATTACAAAATTCCCTGGTGTCTAGTGGGCTTTTCTGCCCCCCCGGGGGCAGAAACGGACCGAAAGTGGACCGATCTGCCCCCAGGGGGGGGGCAGAAAAGTCTGTGCTCAAATTCTCCGCTAGGGAAGCGACCCTTGCCCAAGGGGCCGCTTCCCATAACGATATAACAAAATTCCCTGGTGTCTAGTGGGCTTTTCTGCCCCCCCTGGGGGCAGAAACGGACCGAAAGTGGACCGATAGAAAAGTCTTGCACAAATTCTCCCCCAGGGAAGCGACCCTTGCCCAAGGGGTCGCTTCCAAAATGGCCAAAAACAACATCCCTGGGGTCTAGTGGGGGCATTCCTGTCCCACGATCGCGACGCTGTGCGCGATCGTGGGACAGGAATGCCCAGCATTGAGACATCAGGGGAGAGGAAATACTCTTTCCTCTCCCCCGATGCCTCAAGGCCCTGGAATTCCGCCCCCCCCCCGCAACACAGCACCAAAACACTTACCCTCCCCGTTGGACGCGCTGGAAGAAATGAATTCCAGTGCGTCCAACGCTTCCTGATGACGCCGGCGCGCACTATGCACGCTGACGTCATCAGGAAGCGTGGGGGGGCTCGGGGGTGGCAGCGGAAACTCTTCCGCTGCCATCCCCCTCTGTGGGGGCACGATCGATGCCACAGGGGGGGAGCGCCAGCGCTTCCCCCAGGGGCTGTGCTCATGACGGAGCGGTTCCGTCATGAGCACAGCTCAACCGATGCTCATGACGGAACCGTTCCGTCATGAGCATCGAAGGGGTTAATAGTGTTAATTGTGCTTTTAATTTTTTGGGGGTAACTTTTATGTGTGGTTTGTGGGGTTTATAGGAGTAAAAGGTTCCAAGTAATTTATTCTTAATTAATTAATAATTAGTTGATAATTAATATTCATTAATGATTTGGTAATTAATTGTGTAAGTTTTTTTTAGGTGCGAGTTGTGGGGTTAATAGGGAAAAAGGTGGGAAGTAATTTATTTTTAATTTATTAATAATTCGTTGATAATTAATATTAATTAATTCATTGATAATGATGTTAATTGTTTATTTACATTTTTGGGGTGTGGGTTTTGGGTTTATAGGGGTAAAGGTTGGGGAGTAAATTAATTTTACTTCATTTATAATTAGTTGATAAATACTATCAGTTATTTAATTGAAAATGAATTTTAATTGTGTAATTAATGTTTTTAAAGTTCTATTTTAGGTGTGGGTTGTGGGGATTAGAGGGGTAGAGGGTGGGAAGTTAATTAATTTTAATGAACTATAATTTGTTTTTTAATTAATAATATTTGTTTTACTGATAATAATTATGTTAATTGTGCAAATGTATTTATTTGTTTTACATTTTAGATGTGGGTTCTGGGTTTTGTAGGGGCATCGGTTGGGAAGTAAATTAAATTCAAGCAATTAATAATTTTATTAAAATATATAATAATAATGAATGTAATAATTATTTGTGTTGTGTGTTTTGTGTGGGTATATTGTTGGAAGTACATTGATTATATTTAATTAATAATTAATATTTAATTAATGAAAATTAATTTGTTAATGAATATTTATATTGATAGTGTAAATAATCTTTTAGGTGCAGCTTGTGAGTTTGGTGGTGCTATAGGGTGGGAAGTAACTAAACCAAATTTATGTTTTTGTTGATAAATACTTTCTAAATAAAAATATTTATTTGTATGAATATAATTGTTGTATTTTATTTATAATATTATCTGTAGGTATTTGTGAAATTTATTTAACATTATAATATGTTTTTATTTTTTAATATTTTTATATCTATGTATATGCTTTGTTTAACATATTTATATATTTTTTTATTTACTTACTTTTTGTGAATATTTTTATTTTGTTGAAGATATTTTGTTCATTTTTAATGTTGAACTGACCAGATTGGGAATAGTACATTTTACCCCTCTGCTATCCAACACTTTCCCTACTGTTGTACTGACTAGAGTGGGAATAGTACATTTTACCCCTCCGCATTTCTGCGCTTTCCCTACTGTTACACTGACTGGAGTGGGAATAGTAAATGTTACCCCTCCGCAATCCAACACTGTCCCTACTGTTCCACTCACTGGAGTGAGAATAGTAATTTTTATCCCTCAGCTATCCAACACTTTCCCTACTGTTGCATTTACTGGAGTAGGAATAGTAAACTTTACCCCTCCGCAATCCAACACTTTCCCTACTGTTCTACTGACTGGATTGGGAATAGCAAATTTTACCTCTCCGCAATCCAGCGCTTTCACTACTTTAGCACTGATTGGAGTGGGAAAAGTAAATTTTACCCCTCCGCAATCCAGCTGTATCCCTACTGTTGCACTGACTGGAGTGGGAATAGTAAATGTTACCCCTCCCCAATCAAACACTTTCCATACTGTTCTACTCACTGGAGTGAGAATAGTACATTTTGCCCCTCTGCTATCCAACACTTTCCCTAATGTTGCATTTTCTGGAGTGGGAATAGTAAATTTTACCCCTCCACAATCCACCGCTTTCCCTACTGTTGCACTGACTGGAATAGGAATAGTAAATTTTACCCTTACGCAATCCAGCACTTTCCCCACTGTTGCACTGACTGGAGTTGGAATAGTACATCTTCCCCCTCTACAATCCAATACTTTCCCTACTGTTGCACTGACTGGAGTGGGAATAGTAAATTTTACCCAGTTTTACAAAAATGTACCCGCCATCCGGGTCAGACCAGGAATTGTGGATGGTAACAGGCAGCGACCTGCAGAGAACCACAATTCTGCATTTCTGGGAGGGGCTGGGGCCCGCTTCCGGCATTGCTGAGCAGCTGCTATGGACCGCTCTTCCCACCCAGTCTCAGCGAAACTTCTCGTATTCTAGGATGGAAAGATGAGTCTCCTTCAAAAGGGCCATGTCGGCCCATTTGGATTGCAGGTAGGACAACACCTTCTTGCGCTTTACGTAGTGTGTTAACCTGTTGACATTCCATGAGATGGTGCTCAGGGAGGGAGAGGATGCAGGTGCCTTCGCGGCCATTGGGACAGCTCGCAGGCCTGTCAGTTGCAAAGGGCGGTAGTGACCTTATGGGAAGGGTGGGGGGCAAGGGTAGTCTGGACTTGGAGAAGGTGGGGAGAGCTGGGTGGGAGGGGGAGGCAGTTAGAGGGAGGAGAAAGGAAGGGAGAAGACAAAAAGAAAGGAGAGAGAAAAAAGCGGAGAGGCGAGAAAGGAGAGGCAACAACCGTAATAGTACACAAGCCCCTCAGAAAATTGCTTGGTGGGATGCTAAATATGGCCTGGGGTAGGGACAATAGGAAAAAGGGAGAAATAAGTGAACTAGTACTCAGCCGAAAGCAGGCCTCTGGGAGGGCTCAAGACTATAAACGGTGGGTCTAGGCTTGTGGTGCCAGCATGCCCGGAGGGCCCCACAGGGAAGGACAGGGCAGGCAGTAGGTAGAAAAAAAACAGGACTTGGACGGGGCTGCAGTGGGAGCAGTGGCTGCTCCTCTCCAATGGCGGTGGATCGTCGCCCCACTGACTCAGAGCCAGCAGCTGAAAAATAAAGCAATATTTTATTATTATTTTTTCTCAGCTTCTGGCTGAGCCAGCGTGTGTAGTGAGGGGCAGGGTCAGACCATGGCAGTTGGGGCAGAGTGATGTGCACTGCTATCTGCGCATGTTGCTAGGCTGGCTGTCTTAGGCCGGCTAAACACACTTGCGCAGTAAGGTTTCTCCAATCCAGCTATATTGCACGGCCCGGTTGGAGAAACTCTACATACTCCCTGTGCCTAAGTATGCCTTAAACTAGCCCGCTCAGGCCAATCCCCATGTAGCTCGCATTATTGGTAATAGCATGAGAGAAGCATGAAGATTCAATGGGAAGTCTCTGATGCTGTCCCAGGGACTGCTGAGAGAAGGAACCAGAGGAGCACTGAAGTGTGAGGTGGCCGGCAGCATCAGGTAAGTTTTATTAATTTATTATTAATACCCCGCGCTCCCCGTGCCCCTTCCACCACCACTTTTTACATGTGTCAGGTGCCACTGAGTGGGAGGCAAAGTGGCGTCAGGCCGGGCCACACCCCCTATATCATCCCAATGGCTGTGCATGGCCACAATTGGGGGGCGGTAGGAGGGCGGCCTCCAAGGACAGGTAGCAAGTACATGGCCACAGTCAGCAGACATATCGCGGGTTTAGTGGTATAGGAGAACTGTAGGTATGGATGGGAAGGCGGTGTGAATAGGTGGACTCAGGTCTTAGTAAGAGTCAATAGGTCATGAGGGGGGAGGAGAGGGTGCCTTTATAAGCTGCACGCCCACTTGGAACATCCTCCCACCATGGGCGCAGCAGCCACTAGTAGGCAAGCAGACCCAACAATGTGGAACTATGAGATTCATCAGAGTATAGAGCGGTGCAAGAAAATGCAATTACATAACACAGCCACTCAGGAGCATTCACTTGATAACTGAACAATGCAAACAGCACTGTGAAGATGTACATGCATGTGGTACTCATCCGTCACTGCTAGAGGTTAACGGCCACCAGCATGCAGCAACCAAGGCAAGGGGATGTCAAACCATTAAGTCAGAAGAATTTCTCAGCCATCTGGGTTGGAGGTCTTCAGTGGTGACTGGGATTTGTCATGGCCTTGAGGGCCAGGTCCCTGTTGAGTTGGGATCAGGCGTGTCTCTCTAGGGCTCTGAACCTGTCTTGGTTCTCACTGGTGCACCAGTGTCTGCATAGGCAGAAGAAGAAAGTGGCATGATGGAGTGTGGGGAACAGAGTGTGAGTTCACAGTGCAGTGCCCATAGCTTGAGCAAGGAACCCTTCCAGAAAAAGGTGTAGAAATTCGGGGTCGAAGAAGTCTTTCGACCTGACATCTTTAGTGAGCCACATACGGGCAGGTTCAAACAAGCCATACTTGATGTCCATTTCATGGAAGTCGGGCCACAGGGCTAGAAACGCCTTCCTTTGGTCATTGGTTTCCTGTGAGATGTCTGCGGTTAGGTAGATTTCATGCCACTCATAATGGGAGCAGGCCATGCTTAGGAGCTGCTGTACCTGTTCATGTCAGAGAAAGCAGGAGATGATAAAGCGTGGAATCACCGTTGGGTCCTGGCTTGGGGGGCCCATGCGGTTCTCCCGTTGGTGCTTCAGTGGGGGACAAAGGTCAGGCCTATGAGAATGGGGAGGAGGCTCATTAGGTAGTCCCTGATGTCAGCTCCATGGTACACTTAGGGAATCCAAAGAAACAGACAATGTCTCTGCGATTACTGTCCTCCAGGTAAGTGATCTTGTTCCTGATAAATAGGAGCTCCTGTTCCCTGTCTGGAATTGTACAGAGATGACCCTCAACCGCCGCAAGTCATTGCTCCATTCAGTCCGCCCAGTCCTGAAAGCCTGCTATGTCCATGCGTATGGATATTTTAGAGTCCAAACCTTCCAGTCGGGCCTACTGCCGTGACCCCCTGCAGTAGGCACTCCATGGTGGAATCCTGTTGTGTGCTGGAAGTGGCCACGGTGGGTCGAGCAGCCAATTCTCCCTATGGGGCAGCCATGGTACGGTATTGGGTTACAGCCTCTGAGAAAAGCAGTTGGTGCAAAGTTTTGCCAGTGGACTTGCCGGGGGGCATCTCTAGTTCCTGGGCTCAAGGCAGGGGGTGGAGAGCAGCCCCCCACAGGTGAGAGGGGAGTGGAACAATGTCCCACCACTCCAAGAAAGGGTTCTTGTCTTCCCTGGCTGGCAGCAGAGTAGCAGTGTGCTCCCTGGAAGGTGAAAGGACTTCCCTCAGGTCTAGCTGGAGCTATGAATGGTGGCGTGTGGTGCACAGGTCAGCCCCGTACTCTGAGGTAGGGAGTCATAGATGTAGTGGGGGTGGCCGATGATCAGTGGTTCCCATGGGCCATGAGGATGATGGGGTGAGCTGGGGCCAGAAGAAGTGTATCACACGGCTCAAGGGAAACACTTCTGGAATGTGAGGAAGGTATGATGGCTCATTCAGCCTGGTGGGGCACCACCCCATTGTGTGGTTGGGTGGGACAGCACCCCAGAGTCCACAGTCCACAGCATGCAGGGTCGGGGTTGGTTGTATAGTCCAGGGGACACAGGCAATGCAGCTCCCTCTTCCCCAGCCAGGCCCCCCAAGGACAACCGACTGCAGAAGGCAGGTTGCATTGGAGAAAGTGCCAGAGGCAGGCACGGCCCAAGTGAGGCAGTAGGGACCCCAGACGCTGTGCAACTGGGCGACTCAAGGGCAGGCCACTGGAGTCCGTCCACCCCCTCTCTGTGGCCAGTTGAATATTGCAGTAGTCCCTGGGCCCGAGGCAGTTGAGGGAGGCTTGACCCCAGTGGTAGAAGAGCAGGCAGGAAAGGCCGAAACATGGACAGGGGCGACTGTCAGACCCTTATATTTAGGCCATGCGGGCTCCCTGGTGCTACCGGGAAGCCCAATGTCACCCCACTCACCGGTGCCCGATTTGTGTGTGGAATTACTCCTTGGGTCCTTGAAGGGCCATTTTGACTCTCTGTGGCCCATTACAAGATGGCATTCTCCCCCAGGCTGCTCGCGCCTTTTGTTTGGGGCTGAATTGGGCTCTGTTATCCCCGGGATACCAGCACAATGGGGTGCCCCATGGGTCCATGCGGGGTGAAGCTCCTGAGCAGGCAGAGAGTGCCCCGGAGAAACAAGCAGGGAGACACCTCCATCTCTCACCTGAGGGCGGCGCTCCACATCCCCATGCATGGCAGCATCTGCAGCTCCGGCCCAGGCAGACAAGTCTTTGTGAGATTGGCGGAGGTGGTTTTTAGATTTACGGTCATTCCAGCCAGGGCACCTCTGCAGGGGGGCAATGTGGGTTCATATTTTAGAGCCCTTGTGGCCCTCAATGGCTTTCCGCTTCTTTGCAGAGCCGGACGGCATGCAGAACTCAATTCTCAAGTAGCCCTCTTTGTTCGTGGTGAGACCACGCCCACAGCAAATCAGTCTTGACGCTGCTCCCCATGGGAACAGTCCAGTCCGAACAGCCAGGCCAGGTCCTCCCTGTACAGAGATCTGTTCTTTTTGCATTTGTCGCCCTAATTGGAAAGATATGCCCAGACGTGGGTCCCCCTGCTTACTGTGCCACTGGATTCAAGCTAGCCTGGCTGATGAGGGATGATACCACAAAACCAGTCCAAAGAGGCTTGTTTATGGTCCAGGGAGGACCTGGCTTGGCAGTTCGGGCTGGACTGTTCCCGCAAGGAGCAGGGTCAAGACTGAGAATGGTGAGGTTGCGAAAAAAGATGGATTAAACCCAGCTCTGTGACTGGGGGTGAAAGTTTTCATTGTTCAGCATTCCGTCCATCATCTGTTCTTTTCACTTTCGAAAGGTGGCATTTCTAAAACAGTAATGTTAAGTCCACCTTTACAAGTAAAGGGGATTTATCATTACCATTCCAAAAATATGATACATGATTTAGCTACTCCTTTCTAATCAGGAATTACAGTTTAAGGAATTTCCAATGATAACCTATGAGGGGAGTAGGCATAACAGTAGTGAAAAACACATTTAGGTGTTCTCCACTACCAGGACATGCAAAACTTAAAATTGCCTGTCCTACCGTCTGTTTACATAGTTCTTTGCCTTAGGGGCTACCTAGGGCCTATCTTAGGGGTGACCTATGTGTAGTAAAAGGAGAGTTTCAGGCTTGGAAAAGGGTTTTAAATGCCAAGACAAAGTAGCACTAAAACTGCACACAAAGGCACTGCAGTGGCAGGCCTGTACATGTTTAAATGGCTACTTGTGCAGGTGGCACAATCAGCGCTGCAGGCCCATTAGTAGCATTTAGATTACAGGCCCTGGGTATATGGTATACCACTTTACCTAGGGACTTACAAGTAACCTAAATATTCCAAACAGGTGTAAACCAATTACACCATGTTAAGCTTAGAGAGCACATGCACTTTATCCTGACCACCTAGGCCTCTTGTGAGGGTCCCATAGGGACATTTTTCTGCAGGAGTTGTGCTGGATCTATGGATCCCACTCGAATTTTTTAGAAAAAGAAGCATGGTTTCCTGCACCTCCAACACTTCCCCAGGGCCACATACAAAAAATAAATTGAGGGAGCTGTACGGACCCACCTTGCCCTGGTGACCGCCTCCTCCCAGGGACAAAAATACCTCAGGCCCTGGGAACCACCACCTCTCTGGGATTTCTATTGTTTTAAGGAGGGGGCCAAACAGCTCCCCTCCAAGGCTGATCTCAGTCACAGGGACCACCACCTCCCCAGGGCAGGCAGGTAAAAGAGAACGGAGGCCAATAATGTCCTTGGGCACCACAATCCCCCAGAGGCCAGATATCAGTCTTTCCAAGGGTGCGCACCACATAGCTGTTTGCTGTGGCTTGGCAGAAGCTTTCACAGCTCCCACCAAGCCATAGCAAAGACTCCACTTTCAGACAGCAAGAGCAGAGAAATGCTATTGCTTGCTGGAAGCGGAGCTTTTGTTTGTTTCCCTGCCCAATGTTAAGCAGGCTAGGAAACAAACGGAACGATTGCTCTCACAGACAGGGAGCTGCATGTTTAGCAGTTCCTTGTCTATGAGAGCAATGCCGGTTCCCACAGAAGGTGGGGAGCTGGCATGGACCGCCAGACCTTGAGGGGGGAAAAGAGGAGAATGAGGCAAAATAAAGGTCAGAAATGAGTAGAAAGAGGCAGAATACAGGGCAGAAATGAGCAGGAAGAGGCAGAATAAATGTCAGAAACTAGCAGAAAGAGGCAAAATAGAGATCAGAAATGAGCAGCAAGAGACAGAATAATGGTCAGAAAATAGCAGAAAGAGGCATAATAAAGGTCAGCAATGAGCTCAAAGAGGCAGAATAAAGGTCAGAAAGAGGCTGCATAAAGGTCAGAAAGAGGCAAAATAAAGGTCTGAAATGAGCAGGAAGGCAAAATGGAGATCAGAAACGAGCAGAAAGAGGCAAAACAAAGGTCAGCAATGAGCTCAAAGAGTCACAATAAAGGTCAGCAATGAGCTGAAAGGGGCAAAATAGAGATCAGAAACAAGCAGAAAGAAGCAGAATAAATGTCAGAAACGAGCAGAAAGAGGCAAAATATTGATTAGGAACTAGCAGAAAGAGGCAAAATAGATGTAAAAAACTGTCAGAAAGAGGCCCCAACAATCCTCCAAACAGAAGTGCACCAGAAGATCCCTTTGCAGAGTGGTTGAGAAAGGGGGTGGGGCCTCCGACAAGGTCTCAGCATTCCCAATGTGGGGGACTTACTTGTGGCAGCAAAAGGGGTTCTAGGCCCCTATCGACCCTCATCAGCCAAGGGGACTTCTTCCCCCAACCAGTAGTGAGCCAGGAGGCCCCTTTGCAGAGTGGTTGAGAAAGGGGCGGCCCTCCAATGAGGTCTCAGCCATGCCCACTGTGAGGGACTTACTTGTGGCAACACTAGGGATTTTTGGCCCCCAACGACCCACAGCAGCCAAGGGGACTGCATCCCTCAACCAACAGTGTGACAGGGGGACCCATTTGCAGAGTGGTTGAGAAAGGGTGTGGGCCTTCGAGGAAGTTTCAGCAATACTGCTATGGTGGGCTTACTTGTGGCAACAATAGTGGATCTTGGCACCCAACGACAGTCAGCAGCCTGGGGAACTTCATCCCCAAACCTATGGTGTACCAGGAGGCCCCTTCACAGGGTGTTTGAGAAAGAGAGCAGAGCATCTGGTGAGGTCTCAGCAATCCTGCTGTGGAGGACTTACTTTTGGCAACAATAGGGGTTCTTGGCTACCAACGACCCTCAGCAGCCAAGGGGACTTCATCCCCCAACCAGCAGTGTGCCAGGAGCCCCTTTGCAGAGTGGTTGAGAAAGGGTGTGGGGCCTTCGTGGAGGTCTCACCAATCCTGCTATGGTGGACTTACTTGTGGCAACAATAGGAGATCTTGGCCCCCAACGACCCTCAGCAGCCTAGGAAACTTCTTCGCCCAACCTATAGTGTACCAGGAGGTCTCTTTGCAGAGTGGTTGAGACAGGGGATGGACCTACGATGAGGTCTTGGCAATCCCACTGTGTGGGACTAACTGGCGCAACATCAGTGGTTCTTGGCCCCCAACAGCCCTCAGCAGCCAAGGGAACTTCATCCCCCAACCACAGTGCGCCAGGAGGCACATTTGCACAGTGGTTGAGAAAGGAGGCAGGGCCTCTCACGAGGTCTCAGCAATAACACTGTGGGGGATTTATTAGTGGCAACAATAGGGTTTTTGCCCCCACTGACCCTCAGCAACCATGGGGACTTCGTAGGGGTGGCCAAGCAATATTTCTCCTGATCAGAGTTTTTCGATAACTTTGTGGACCTCCATAAAGTGAAACTCCACAAGCTTTGCCCAGGCCTACAGAAAACAAGCAGAACCCACTCAGGCAGTTATGCACCCACCCACAGAACAACTCAGATACTCTCACAGCCACTCACAGACCCATTCACTGATGCACCCACTCACAGACAAACTCAGACATGTACCCCACTCACACACACAGTCAGACATTCATGCATCCACTTAGAGAATCACTTATACTCTCTCTCACCCACTCACAAATTTACTCAGAGACTCACACACTGACTCACGGACCCTCTCAGAGACTCACACACCCACTCACAGAACCCCTCAGACACTCATATATCTACTTACACCCCCACTCATGCTCTCTCACACCCACTCACAAACCTACTCATAGACCCACTGAGACACTCTTACTCTCATAGTGTAATGGGTTGTCAGTGGCATGGGTTTCTTATGTGGAAACCTATCAGTATCCCCATGTAACTAAAAAATGGTAATTCTATGGTGCTCCAGAGGGAAAGGGTAGCCACTAACACCATTAAGATATGTTGAGGACAAAAGCCCTTAACCTAAACAAAACAATGAAACCCTGAACAACAAAATAATCAAAGAGTCAGTACAAAAACAGTTCTTGTTCCTTCGCAGTATTTCTTTGTCTCTTTCTTCTTCCTTCTCCACAGGAGGTATTAATCATTCAAGGAATTCAGTATACATTCCAGCCAATCCTGTAGCCAACAGGCTACAAAGAAGGAATAAGAACTATTTTTGTACTGACTCTTTGATTGTTGTGTTGCTCGGGTTTCATTATTTCACTCATGCACTCACTGATACACTCAGTGTCAAAGGTTAGGGGTTACAGTTAGGAAATAACATTTTAAAAAAACATGCAAATTCACTTAAAAAACAAAAGGTTACAAGGACTTTACAGTAAGTAAAAAGAATTTAAACAAATGTAGAAATTCAATGAAAGAAAACAAAGGTTACAAGGACCTTATAGTTAGGCTCAGATTTCACTCATATAAAACCAGAGAATTCAGCAGTTCTAGTTAGAGGAGTAGAGAACAAAAGAGTTCCTTAGCATTGTGCTGACCTATGCTGCATAATGGGTTGCAAGACTAAAGCCACATCTAGTTAACTGACTTTAAAAGAAGGTTGGATGAATTGCTCCAAAATGGATGGAAGAGGATGGAACATTTTTATCAGCATTTTATTTGAAACTGGCTACCCAGCAAGACACTTTCTGTATGATCTACTGTTTGACTGAAGTATGTTATCATTAAGGCTCCCGCTTTTCCATTTTACAGATAAATAGAGACAGAAAACAACGTGTTTCCTGTCTGTATTTTTTCTTACAAGAAGAAAAATACTGAAAATTGTGCTTCTTATGAGTGACTTTCCAAGCTGTAGGCTGTGAATTTCAAGACAACAGAAGAGCAGATAGAATGGGGAGTTAAAAACAGGTAAAAGTTGCTATTGTAAAACCTGCGATACATCATTGAATGTACTCTTCTGTAACTTTATTTGTGATCAATGGATAGGAAGTTATTGTAATTCTGTATCTTCTGTTAGTGGCCATTAGGGACCTTGGACCCAATTTATATGTTGACGGAGAAAGAACTCCATCGCAATGGTGAGGAAGCTCCCTCCCTGCCAACATCATAGTCCACCTGCCCGATTTAGAATCAGGCGGGCGATGGTTTGATGACAGCAGACACTACTCTGTCTCTGCCATGGTCAAGTCTCTCTGACAGCCCAAATAGCAGGAGGTGGCAGAGGTTTGACTGTATGTTAACCCACCTAATTTAGATGGGAGGACATTCAGCCTTTTTTCAATACCACTCACTGCCAGAAAAAAACAAGTGGTAAGGGGCACTAAAAAAGTGCTCATTAACCCAAGCGGCATGGAAGAAAAATCCCACTATTGCTTTTGTTTTGATTTTTTGGAGGAAAAATAATTGTTGTGAGTTTGTTGTATGTCTCTGTTATGCGACGGAGCCATAAAGAAATTACAATGCATTGACAGGAACCCCCATGACAGGAACTCCTGCGAATGCTCAAAATGTCCATTTGGCTTGCAAACAGTTCAGAATTCAAAATCTGCCCAATGGCACCTCTGTCAGGGCAACAGAGTAGTTACCCCCTTGCACGGAGAAGAGCAGACAGCCCACCAAAATTATAAATTGGGCCCATTGTCAATAAGGGATGTCTGCAAAAGGGCGTTAAGAGGTGCTAAACTTAGGTAATGTAGATAATGAATTTGTAATAGAAGATATAAAAGAGAGATTGTGAGTTGTATTGACTAAGAAACAGAATATTTCTTCTTTATGTTGTTATGTGTCTGGGGTAGACCCACACAAAACCAACACCATCTTTTATCATGGACAGGTTTTCTTATGATGCCTTCCCTTTTACACCATAACCTGTTACACACCATAACCTGCGTGCATGACAATGTTGAATTAGTTTCTCTGAAACTGCTTTGCTTAACAGATTCTGCTTCGCCTAACATAATGATTCCTTGAACACCATGTACAAGGTTTTGACACATATTGTGCATATGTTGTTCTATTTTTCATCCAAGGGGTGACAAGGCTATCTATACACCAAAACAATGCTGGCTTGCATAGAACTTGCAAGGATGCTTTTCTTTATAAATAAATAAGCATTTCTGGGATTTAGTTGAAGGAGCGCTTAGGTGATATTGGTGAGGTCTCTATATACTGAGGCTTCGGCCTAGCTGCATTCTGACTTTTTCTTGCAAGGTGGTCCAGCATGTGACCAAGGCAGGGACTTACATTCTGTCCCATCAGGTAACCAGGAATGGATCGTCCAATATGGGGATTCTTGGCTGTACACACACACACACACACACTCACCCAAGACACTTAGGTTAGGGATTGCATAGTAGGAGAATGACCAATTCTGTATATTGTATTTTATGCCTGTATATACACATTGTGATATCACCATGGTGGAGCTTTTTATTCTATTCATCATTTTAGTAGCTTTCATTTGCTTCTATCTATTAATCATTGCAGCACATATATTCTATACAAGAATCATGCTGGTTCAATAAAATATTGACAGCGTCCCTTTTTAGGTCTCGCTGATCCCAGCGCATGCGCTGGCTCGGAGAGACATTTTGTATGTGCGTTTTCAAAGTGCTGCTGGCTGGCCTAGCGCTTGCGTTCACACGACCGTGTACGCGCGCTAACCTTCAGCCGCACTTTGAAAACTCGTGCGTCTTCGCGATCGCGATCACTTTCGCTGTTAGAGCGATCGCGATGACGCACACACGCACACAACTCCCGCTTCTCCCCCTCCCTCACCACATATCGCGTCTCCAGCCACTAGCGCGCGGTCAACGCTTGTTGTAGGTTTGTTACGGGTTTTTGCAGTAACACATTCATGGGATGTTGTAGTATTGGATAGGACACTTTAGTTTCATATTGTATAATTTTTTATTTATCAGTACTTATTAAGTGTGGCCCATCACCCCGGGGAGTACCCTAGCGATGGGGTTGAAGTAAAATTATACTATTTAGAAATACTCGTCAGTATAGATATAGGTTTGTTGTTAACTTCATTTCTGCATCGATCCATGTAGAGCAGATCGAAGCGGGTAAACCCATCGAGCATCAATAACACCTTTAAACTAAACCACACGTTTGAGGTTATTAAGGGAAGTGCTCGCCACCGCTGAAATAGGTGCCGCTCAATGGTGCAGCCTGTCCCTCCCACGCCTCGGTTCGTACTGGGTGCATCAAGCCTTTACTGAAATGTCAACCACCGGGTCACTCGGACCTCTCTAGAAAATTACCATCTGGAAATTATTTTCAGTTGAGGAATCCCTCCCACCTTTCCGCTCCTTGTGTCCAAGAAAAGTCCTTTGGGCGTAGTTGGATGTCGAGATCCATGTTTAGTCGCCAGGTTTCCTATGGTTATTGATTTTGTTGCTCTACCAGCTGGTTTCTCGACATACTAATATTTACAGCACTCTACAAAAACACGTGTAGTATATGGTAGAAGGCTAACGAACCCCCTTGAAACATTACGTGTAATCGTGTGCCGGCAAAAATGTATCATAACTAACTAAAGGGATATTATTTTTCATTCATCCAGGTGTAATCTTGCAGAGAGGCTGCGCGCAGAAAAGTGGTTTAGTATCTCTCTTTCGGCAGGATTTTTATTGCTTACCGACAACTTCGAGGTTTTATGTATGCCTTGTTTTTGTTGTTGTTGCAGGAAAGGCTATAAGCAGCACCTGCTCAAGGCGCTCTGTCTCCCAGACTTGGGAGTGAGGTAAGTGTGATGCTACGTAGTCCACACTCTCCCCGTACCCAGCCCCTTTTTATTTATTCCCAGCACTTTTTACATCTCTCTCTATATTTCTCCCTCAAGCTCTTCTTTTTAGGTCTGGGTCTGACAGAGCAGCAGTCTGAAACACTATTGTTATAAATTCTTTAGAGTGTACAGACTGGGCTTGGTTCCACATAACCCCATCACCTCATATGATTGGCTGTTTGGTACATCACTCCGCCTGCTATGAGTGTTCGCTTGCAAGACATGAACATTTCAAAAGTACACAAAATCACTGCACAATCAATTCCGGATCTCATAGATGCATTATATACAGAAATGCTTTGGTTTTTCAGGGCAGCATGCCTTTTAATATTGTAATCATCACTTCTGGCACATTTTCATTCTCAGTGTCTTACACCTGCCATTTTCTCTCACTTTATTCTTCTGCTGTCTTTGACATCACTTAATCGCCCCTGTCTCTCTCTTTCACCCTTCCCTCTCTGTTCTTTCTCACTTTATCTCTCTCCTATACGCCCTGTCTTCCACTTGCTCTTTCTTTCTCTCAATCGTTTTCATTTCTTTATCTCCTTTTACCATCTTTTCCTGCTCTCATTTTAATTAATGTATAATTTATAATTAACGCCATGGATTTCTGTTACCTTGTACACTTCTGCAACCGTCTGCACCACCCTCACTCCCCTGCTCTCTTCTGTGCATTTCTACTTAGCTTTTTTCTTTCTCTCTCGTTCTCTCTTGTATCTTTCTCCTTCTGTCAGTTCCTTTCTTTCAAATTCCCTTCCTCTCTACTCTGTCCTCTTTTTCACTTTGTTCTCTTTCCTTTCTTTTCTCTTTTCTTCCTCTTCTCTTCTTTTATCTGGCACCCTTCTCTTTATTTCCCCACGTTCTTTTTGTCTCTCTCAATCATTCTTATTTCTAAGTTTCTCTCTGATTTATTCTTCCTTTCTTTCCCTCTTTCCTTCCCAACTCATTTTCCCTCCCGCAATATGTTCAAATTCTCTCTATATCTTCTCCCTTACCTTCCTCTCTGCATGATTGTCACTACTTCACTTTTTTCTCTTTCATTCTCTCGCTCTCTCATTTTTCTTTTACATCCTTTCAATTTATCTTCCTCTTTAACCTTTCGCTGTCCTCTTTTTTCTCCTTGTTCTCCTCTCTCCTCTTTATCTTTCTATCATTTGCACCCTTCTATTTTATTTCCCCTTGTTCTTTTTCTCTCTTTATCTCCCATTTTCTTTCACTAGTTCCTCCTCCTTTCTACTCCCTCTATTTGTCTTTCCTTTTCTCTACTGCACTCTGTTCTTTTTTTTCTCTTCTCTTCCTCTACCTCTCCCTCTTCATCCCACTGCTTCGCTCAGTCTTCTCCTTTCCTCTAGCTGGACTGTGAATATTTCAGTCTTCTCTATATCTCTATACCTAGGTGCTGCGTGTGTGTATGCTAATAGTGTGCATTATATCAATGGTGTCCCGTATTCCTCTCTATTTCTGCGCACATTTCGGTTTGTGCCTGTGTTAGTAGTATCTATCTATCGTTTTTAGTACTTAAAGATGGCAGTCAACAAACAAGCATTGGCATGGCCAATAGATCTAGCCTTTGGGACCTAATAAGTGTTTAGCCATGTAACAGTTTATGTTGTTGCACCAAGGATATTGTGATGCATAACTAAATACTTATAAAGCCCCAAAGGCGAGACCTATTGGCTATGCCAATGCTTGTTGTATTTCTAGCGTATTTCTTTGAGAGTACAATCACACGAGTGACTGAGCAAAAGGGTTCTAGATCTGTTACCACGCTCCCTGGGGGGCCAGGGTTGTCATGTGCAGTGGTTGCCAGAAGCCATTTACTGCCTGACAAGGTATAGAGGGAATTATGGTGGCACTGTGAGCTACCTGCTCTATAGGACAACATATCCTGAGGGGGTGCATCGAATCAGTCTGGCATCATCCCAAAGTTTTATGATGTCGTTAAAAAACACACAGTTTCTACCATATGGTGGTAACTACACAACAATGCTTCTACATTGCATCTTTCAGACAAATTAGCTTACGTTCTTTAAACAAACAATTGTGTTTGAAAAAGATATATATCTATACATTCAAAATAGGACAGAGAGTTATATTTTTTTAATTGGTTCAATTATTTGAATTAACAGCGATGCCACTAACTTGTGTGCTGCCATTGTTACTAGTGGTCTTGAAGGTCCTAAAGGTAGCAACAGGAACAAAGTATAAGTAGTGTTATAAAATTTCTGCTTCCATGTGCCTTTCCTCCAGTTCCTCAGCATCAATCAGGAAACTGTTGAGAACCTGAGGGCATATAAGGCATTGGTCCCGTAAGGTTATCATGGGTCTAAGGCTACCACTGGTAATTTTGTGAACCAACACCCTTGCATTAAAAAATATAATCAGGAGGATTCCTCAAGTTTCATGCTCTAAGTAAGTGATAAAGGTACTTTAACATTTCTTTAAGTGTGCTAATACATGGGAGAGCATAGGGACATATCCAGTGCTGTTCTAAACAGCAGAATAAAAGGAGCTGCTCTACTGTACATTTAGGAGCAGGCAATGGAGCTAACAGGTGCATCCAGCAAGACTCTTCCCAGGACTGAGATAACCCTGCCCGATCCACCGCTTTTCTGTCCGGCTGTTGTTACATTTTATTATCAACACCTCTCTAATTATGTAGGGAAATATCAAAAACGATTAGAATTGGATCAACAGTCACTTATTTTCAACATCTCTATAATTTCGTAGGGGCATGTAACTAACTACTAGAATTGACTAAACATTCAACTTAAAAGTTATTTTAAAAAACTAAAGCTTGTAAGAATATTGCTCCAAAATCCTTCTGGATTATCCTCAACAAGGGAGAAACCATAGTCCTCATCCAGACACATGCTTTTGAATGAATCTGCTCCTCCCTTACCAGAAGAACCCAAGCCATCAACATGTCCCCCCGACTCCTCTGAAGCACTAGAACAAATCTGTGGATTCCTGCAGGGTTCCTCACTTAGACCAATGCTCTTCAACATCTACATGACTCCACTGGCTGATGTCATGCGTTCTCACAATATAAATATCCTCACATATGCCGATGACATGCAGCTGATGCTGTCCCTCTTAGACAAAATACCCAACACCAAGCACAAATTCACCACATGCATGATCAAAGTAGCCACTTGTATGAAATCCAACTGCCTCAAGCTGAACTCAAACAAGACCGAAGTGGTTGTCTTCAGGAAAGTCCACAGATCTTGGACCCACCCCCATGACTTGCTCACAAGAAAGATACCTCTGAATCATCACAGACAACAAACTGGACATGGCTACCTAAGTAAACCCTGTGGCTTTGGCCTGCTTCAACACCCTAAGGATGCTGAAGAATATCTTTAAGTGGCTACCAGACACTATCGGGCAAATGATCACCCAAGACTACATCAACTGCAGGCTAGACTATGAGAACAATCCGTATGTAGGGATAACCAATCAGCTCATAAGAAGACTGCAGACCATCCAAAATGCAGCAGCCAGACGAGTTTTCAACCTCCCAATCTGAGCCCTCATCTCACCACAGCTTAAGGAACTCCACTGTCTCCCAATACACAAGCGCACACACTTCAAACTCACCCACACCTACAAAGCACTCCACAACACAGGCCCTGCCTCCCTGAAAAGACGCATTAATTTCCACCATCCTTCCAGACACCTCTCCACTGCCAGTCTCTCACTAGAACACACCCCACGCATACACAATGGACGATGTCCCATTCCATACCCTGTACTGCTGAAGTATGCTTCTTGTGATTGTTCCCCAGACCTAAAGCAGGCAAGATTGGTTCCAGATTTGGGGACCTGGCCCTGTTATTGGCCAGGAAACAGATAGGAATAAGATGGCATGCTGGTTTGGGCCCGATGGTTTCGCTGTGGACAATAGATGTAAACACATGGGCCAGGGCAGAGGAGCAAGCATTGCTTGGGGATGATGCACATGGGATAAGAAAACGCCCATTGGTGCGCCTCTGAGCGGAGGCGCTCAGGCCTGGGATGGCATGGAGGATGGCCGAGGAAAGAGGGTTGGAGGTTACCCCATGCCAAATGGGGGAACTGAGGACTCACCTCATGCATGCTTGGGAGCACAGTAGACACTTTTGACTGATAAAAGAGGACATTGGTGTCCTAGCAGCTACGTGTGGATCCCCTCTCTGGAGTGATATGTAGAGTCCCAGAGTGAATGATGGTGCTTGTCCCCCCTCCAGGGGTGATTGTGTTCCGTTGACCTCTCTGAATGATTGTTGGGTCAGTCTGAGACATGGGTTACCCTGTAGACCTACCCTTCCCTCCCGAAATGCTAGAATGCAAGTCCTGCGATCCACTGGAATTTCATATCCATGGTGGGACATATTTAACTAGTGTTACTGCTTAAACCTAGTTTATATCATCTATATTTTTTGACACTATGGCGTTGCTGGGTTTAATCCTAGAGCTCCCACTATGAAATACATATGAAAAGCAGTTCATAATAGCAAATAGGTGATTAGATGCAAAATGTAACTATCTAAACTTACTGTCCAGAATTATGGGATGCAATCGGTCACCTTGAGCCCGAGTGATGATGAAACTGTGTTACCTAGTTGATGTTTTGGCTGTGATATGATTAACATTCCCTCATGTGACGTAAGGTGTCTATGTACAGTTGAATGTACGATGGACGTACAAATATGTTTATAATGTACAAAACCTTGCTCTTATGTATTTCAATGAAATATTGTTATTAATTGCCAATAAAAAACATATTTAAAAAACACATTTGACTTTTCCAACCCCCATGAGACAAAATGTAGAAATGCAATATACTCTAGAGGGCGGTCCCACATATGAAAGCTGTTACACCTGGCATCCTTGGCAGGGTTTTCCTCATAACCTTTTGCCTTCAGACCTCTTGCTTTTGTTGCTTTCATTTTTGCTAGCCGTAGGACTCTGCACACTTTACCACTGCTAACCAGTACTAAAGTTCCTGTGCTCTCTCTCCCTAAAATATGGTTGATTGGCTTGTACCCAATTAGCATATTTAATTTACTCATAAGTCCTAAGTAAAGTGGCACCGCCTGTGCCAAGTGTCTGTAATTAAATGCTGCTAGTGGGTGAATGTTTGATTTGTTCAGCATTCCGTCCATCATCTGTTCTTTTTGCTTTTGTTGGCCTAAGTGGGAAGGGTATGCTCAGACGTGGGCCCCATGCTCACTGTGCCACTGAATTCAAGGTAGCCTGGCTGATGAGGGGTGATACCCCAAAACTGTTCCCAGGATGATTGTTTCTGGTCCAGGGAGGGCCTGGCCTGGCATTTTGGGCTGGACTGTTCCTATTAGGAGTAGGGTCAAGCCTCATTTGCATATGGCGGGGTCCAAACTGGGCTAGCGTGGTGAGCAAAAAAACGATGGATTAAACCCAGATCTGTGACTGGGGTGAATGTTTGATTTGTTCAGCATTCTATTCTTCATCTGTTCTTTTTGCTAGTAGGCCTGCACCACTGATTGTGCCACGCACTTAAGTAGCACTTTAAACAAGTATCAGGCCTGACGCTGCAGCCTGTGTGTGTGCAGTTTTAAATTGCCATTTTGACCTGGCAAATTGAACCTTTTGCCAGGCCTAAACATTTCTTTTTAATACACGTATTTCAACCCTAGGATAGGCACAGGACAGCCAGAGGCCAGGGTACAATGTATTTAAAAAGTAGGACATTGACTTTTAAGTTTTACATGTCCTGGTAGTGAAAAGCTCAAATTCTTTTTTCACTGCTGCAAAGCCTACATCACACATAGGATGATATTGGAGCTAACTCATTACATTTTTATAAATGTAATTTCCAAATGGTAATAGATATTCAGTTCATGTTTGGTGTCTCTCTGGAATTGGAATTTAAAATTCTAACTTATGCTGAAGTCGAATTTTAAATTACAATTTTGAAAATTGCCACTTTTAGAAAGTTGACATTTTCTTGCCTTAGCCGTTGGGTGCCTGCAATCTGCCTCTGGGTCACAGGATTTGGTGTATTTGACAGTTGGGCTTTGTGTATTACTCCTAGACAGTCACAAACAATGGAAGCTTAGGTGTGAATAGATGGACCATCACTGGCAGAATGAGAGGGAGGAACTGGACTCAGCCCCACTTACACTTGAATAGGTTGTGTCCTGTCTCCACAGAAAGATATGCATACCACTTGTAGTTAGGCTGCAGTCGGAGCAAGGAAGGCAGGGCACCTGTGCACTTAAAAGGCATGCCTCTAGAAGCTTCTCCCCACTTCAAAGGCAAAACTGGGCATAAATACTGGAACTCAGACACCACCCGATCAGTACAACACTGGACCTATTGATACTCTGCCAAGGAGAAGGACTGCTTTGCTGCTGAAAGGTCTCCCATTCTGCTGAACTGCTGCTCTGAAGGACGGATGCCCTGCTGTACTGACCTGCTGTCTGCTGCCCCTTTGCCTGGGTGAGAAGGACTGACTCTGCATCTCTTGAATCCAGAACTGAGAATGACTCCAAGGGCTAGTTCAGTGGCTTCTGAGCAAAAGCCTCAGGAACATAACATGTTTTCATCAACCTTGCACCTGCACCTGGACTCTATCATCTGTGAATCTACCCTGCCAAGTGGGGCCACCCGTCTTTGACCCTTGGATGAGGGATTATGGTGCTCTGGCAGCCTGTGGATCCAGCGGAAATGACGGCTCTCCTCTTCTGCGCAGTACAACCCTGAGCAGAACTGACGCATCTCTGTTGCTAAGTGGTTTGAACCTGTAGCCAAGACATGCAGCTCTGCCACAGCACACAATACCTTTGAAAGCGCCACTGTGCAATGCATCGTCAGTGCAGGACCTCATCTCCTTTGTCAAGGGCAGGCTCAACAATGGACTCTTCATTGCAGCGTTATAGCTCCTTGAAGCGACACATCGCCCTGACTGCAAGTCGCATCCTCGATACAGGGCAGTGCAACACAAGCCCTGTCAATGGGATCTTGGACAAATCAGGCCCTTGCATCGCAGCCTCGCTACATCTTGTTACTTCATCTGTGTGGTGCATCTTCAACGCAAATTCTCAAAACTTTCCACAAACCAGGATTTAAGGTACTCTTTCAGCAGGCAAGCAGGCATAACTGAGTTCCTGAAGCCAGTCTGTGCTCCATCGCGATCAGGCTAAACTTGTGACTTTGTACCTGACGGGTGCGACCAGATATCCACAGTTGACACTGTCTGCTTTCTGGCGCTATTTTCACCAAAATGTATAAATTGCATATCTCTTGTGGAACTGATTGGAATTTTGTCACTTTGGTCTTGTATCATTTATTAGAGAATGTTCTATTGTTCTGTCTTGGTGTAGGATCATTTTTGTATTGTTAATTCACTGTATTGCTGATTGAAGTGTTACAGAAATAATTTACATTGCCTCTAAGTTAAGCCTGACTGCTCTGTGCCAAGCTTCCAGAAGGTTGAGCACAGGTTCAATTAGGGTTGGCTTGTGCCTCACCCTGATAAGGAATGTGGTTGCTGCTTGACCAGGGAACACACCCTAGCCAACCAACAATCCAATTTCTCACAAAAGCACCTTAAATGAAGCAATGGCTGAAGAGGGTGAATCACAATGACAAATGGCTGATGGGGTCTGACTCAAAGCCCTCTTTCTGTGAAAAAACAACAGCTGTATTGGCCAGATATTAAAGCAACATCCATCACTGTGAATAGATATTGAAGTTTTGCAGACTTTATATTTATCAACCTCATTTTAGTATTTTTCCGTTTTCATATTCATAATCATACCATATTGTTAGAAATGACGGGGCTCTGGTTGGCGCAGGTAAGTACCAGCGACAAACGGGACCCTTTACTTCTAGTCAGGGCGAAGGATGGCTCCTTAGAATAACCCCTGCTCACCCTCTAGGTGCGTGGCGCAAGCAGTCAAGGCTAAACCTCAGGGCGTACATGGTTAAGCACATGCAATTATACACACAGCAAATACTTTGCATGAACCACAAACGGACACCAAGCAGGATGTATACAAAAATAGGCTTTTATATATTTTAAGCAGACTTAGTACAAGACCCAGTAACGGTGAAACGGTGGGGCCACGATCTCTATGATTACGGAAAGTTCTTTTATACGGAAAGTTCTTCTTATGCGGGGCAACAAGGTGAACTGTGGGTCTTAGCGCACTTTGCGCTGAGACGGTGACCTGGTGGCACGCGTCAGACGGCAGGGAAAACAGAACATTGCGGACCCTGGATCCGATGCGAGCTCGCGGTCGAGTTTGTATGTTACAGTACCTTGTTTCTTTTAGTAAAGGTGGGGGCGGGGCGTCCAGCGGCTCTTCAGAAGGGTGAGGCGGCGTCCGGGGATCCCACGCTCTACGGGGGGGATCTGGTTCTTCAGGCTCACAGCAGGAGCGGTGTGTTCAGGTTGGCAAGTGAGCAGAGCGGGGCAGCCGGGTTCGTTTTCCACGTCCGGGCCGTCCGAGGCTTTTGAGATGCTCACAACGCCGATTCGCGCGGGAGGGGTGATGGTGCGCAGCGGGCCTCCAGCGAGCGAGGTGATGTGGGCAGCCCAGCACAGCGTAGGGGAAGCGGCTCGGATCGAGCGAGGCTCTTCCCAAGGCAGGGGCGGCTAAGCAGTCCACTCACGGCTCAAGGAGGGGCTGAGGGGCACGGGAGTCACGGCTCCAGTGAGGGAAGGAACACCTCAGTCCAACGGTAGGCGAGTGAAGGTCAGGATGAGCCCAATGGTCCTGGGGCTCAGTTCAGGGTGCAAGCTCGCTTCCAGGCCCTTGGAGATCGTTTTTGAAAGCACAAGGTTTTTGAAATAAAAATAAAGCAAGTCTTTAGTAAAGGGTTCTTCTTCTCTCCTTTGGCAGCAAGGTCACCACTGCAGGCCAGTCCCCCAGGATAGGGACAGTCTTCCTCCATACAGCTTTCCTGGCACCTCCTCCTCAGGCAGAGATTCTTCTTGGTTCAAAGCGGATCTGATTTCTTAGGAGCAGGGCTCCTTCTTTTATACACCATTTCATTTGTTCTCCCAGGCCAGGGGGGCCCTTGCCTAGTTCAGTCCAGTTCTGGAGCACTTTGTTGGTGCGATGCAGGCTTCTTCTTTCAGGGTGCAGGGCAGAGCCATCAGACGCTCCACAGGAGGCGGAGCCAGCATTGTGGTGGCAGAGCACAGCCCTATTCAGAGTCCAGGTGTACTCCTCCCACCCATCTACAGGTCAATCTTTCTATTCACCACCAGGCTATCTAGCCCTGCCCATCTGGGTTTCCCCAGCCCTGTCACTCACACAAGCCAGACAGCAGATACACATCACGCAGGCGGGCTGAAATGGTTAGGCAAGCAAATGCCAACTTTCTAAAAGTGGCATTTGCAAACGCAGAATATTAAAATAAACCTTATGAAAAGATGTGCCTTATTATTCTGAGTTCAGGCATACTAAACTCGATTTTCTACCATGTTCCCTGGGTCGTTTAGGATCATAGTATGTAGCAATCTTAACCGCCCATTCTGGCCTACGAGAACAGGGTAGCCTTACAATAGTGAAAAACGAAAATGGCGGTAATTCACTATTAGGACATGCCACACACATCAGGGCCCGACCTACCTTATGCTATAATGCACCCTGCCCTTGGGCCTACCAAAGGGGGGACTAACATGGAGTTAAGGGAAGGTTTAGGGACTGGCAAGTGGGTGCACTTGCCAGTCAGCATGTCAGTACCAGACTGCACGCAGGTTCTGCGATGGCAGACCTTGACATATTTTACCAGGCCGCTTCTGTGGGTGGCCCAACCAGTGCTGCAAGCCCACCAGCGGCATTTGTATTTACACGCCCTGGCACTCCTGGTGCACTTTACTGGGGTCTGACAGTAAACCAAATAAGCCAATCATGGAATCCAACCAACATATACATTTTACATAGGGAGCACTTGCACTGTGGAACTGGTTGGCAGTGGCACAGTGCTCTGAGCGGCCAACACCATAAAAACACATGAGGCACAGCGACAAAAAGTGGACGGGAGATTCACGCCAAGGTGCCAGGTCTAACACATATTAAAAGGGTCTGGCCTCACAGGAGCACTTTAAAATGGGAAAACTAGTTTTCTTGAGGATGCCTGTAGACAAGAGCATGCTTTACTGGAAATCATCTCTATGAACAGGCCAACAATCCCTCAAAGGCTACCAACAAGATGACTGTTATGTGCAGACTTTAGAAGGTACTCTTAATTTTCATTAAAATAGCCAGGATCCATCATGGTATATACTGGATGGACCACACGGTTGGGGAGGGAGTCTCGAGCACTTAGGTTGCCAGTGGTATTGCTGTCATACTTTAAACCTTGAACTATTCCATGTACTCAAGACATCTCCTACCCTCAGTGCTGACTGATTGACCAAAGTTAACTTTAGGGCCTCATTATGAGTTGACCAGAATCTGATGCAGGGTCGCTGGGTGATGGGTCAGTATATTCACAGCAAATTCCAGTGCCTTTGTATTGTGTTTTTCCAAATTCCATATGGTAAAAATGCTTCAATTTTCCATCTCTCACCTTATTAAAAGTGCCAGTGGGAGGGCCTTGGTGGGTGAGGAGGTCACCAGTCTCCTGAAACCCCACCCACAGCCGGATCATGAGTTTTTGTGCATTTGGGGTGAAGTAACATTTTGCCTGCTCCTACATTGACAATTGAACCATATATGATGTTCCTATTTGAACTCTGCCAATCTGTTAGTGGTAGAACTATAGGTGACAGCCTGTTTTATCTTGAAGTATGATTGGTCCTGATAGCTGGACAATTATAACAGAGGAGCAGAAGGTGATTTTTGGCATTCTACTATAACTTTCCATAGCCACTTTTAGGCTCTAAATATGGCTGCCGTCTTAACTTAAGAATCTCAGTCCTCACCGGTAAAGAAGGGAGTCATTGGCATATACATTAAGTACTTGAAACCTAATGACAATAGTAAATAAAGAATAACTTGAGGCCAAATGAACTAATGTTTCGAAACAGAATGTCAAGGCAATCAAACGTAAGTGATGTTTTGAAAGCTTGACTAGGAAACAAAGTCATCACATCCATTAGGTGATATAGTTGGCACCAAATTACAAGGAAAACTCTAAAATATAACATGTTGTATTGGTGGGCTGGGAGCGCTCCAGCAGCAAACTGATGTATCTACTGTGGCACTGATCATTCTTCTATTATTCTTAGTGGGCAATTATTAAACGATAGAATGATAAATGTGGTTTACTTTGAATTAAAAAATGCATTATATGAAAGGTAAGCAGCTTCTAAATTCCTTCCAAGGTAGGACACACACTTTAAAATGAGTAAAGTGACATGAAGCAATCACTGCTTGTCAAAGAATTATGAGCTGGTAGAGGGAGGGTGTCAGACTAACCTGCCAAAGAATCCATTACATGTGAAGATGAAGTAACAGATCATCCAACCAACAGCAAATCTTTTCTTACTACCCGAATAGCCAATCATTTCATGCTCGAGGAATAGCCTACCTGGGTTTCGGCACTTCATGAGACTTTTTCAACACATTAAAGTGTAATAACAGTCAGTACATTCATAATGATAAAACATTACAAAATATTTGATACCACAACTTTTAAACCTGTCAGCCTTAGGGTGGTCTTCCCCAAACGTTTGGCCTGTCTTCATCCATTTTTGCTGGAATTTGTTTTTGTTGACCTTAGGACTCTGTTCTGCTAACCAGTGCTTCTGCTCACTCCCCTAAGCATGGTAAAAGTGGCCTATACCTAATTGGCATATTTAATTTACTTATAAGTCCCTTGTTGAGTGGTATACCATATACCCAGGGCCTGTAAATTAAATGCTACTAGTGGGCCTGCAGCACTTATTGTGCCTCCAACTCAAGTAGCTCCTTAAAACAAGTAGAGGCCTGTCATTGCAGCCTAAATGCAGTTTTAAACTTCCAAATCAACTTTGCAATATAACTCCTGTGCCAAGGCCTATACTTCCTTTTCATTACATATAAGTCTCCCCTCAGGTAGGCCATAGATGGCTTATAGGGCAGGATGCATTGCAATTAAAAGTTTGGACATACACTTTTAAGTTTACATGTCCAGGTAGTGAAAATCTCCTAAACACGTTTTTCACTACTGTGAGGCCTACTGTTCCATTGGATAATACTGGATTGCTTTATTTCATCTTATAAGTGCTAACTTTTGATTGGGAATAGATAAAAATTTCATGTTTGGTAGCTGTGAAATTGTAATAAAAATTCCTCTTTAATTGTAAAGTCAAATTTTAAATCACAATTTTGAAAATGACACTTTTAAAAAGTTGGCATATTCCTGCCCTTTTCTATTTGATGCCTGCAGCCTGCCCTAGTTCTCATGACTGGGTGTAGTTGAAAGTTAGACTTTGTGAATTCCTCCCAGACAGTCACACAATAGAAGGATTAGGTGTGCCTTATTTTTTCAACTGCTGGAATTATGGGGGGGCAGAGCTTGGAACAGTTCCACTTACAACGGAATAGGCTGTGCTCTGTTTTCACACAAAAGGGCTTGTCACCACTGCATTGCTCCTACAGCCAGCCTGGAGCCATGGTAGGGGAGTCAGGAAATTCCAAGCACTTCAAATAGAAACCTCTAGAAGCTTCTCCTACTTCAAAGAAGGTATGAAAATCAGACCCTCAGACCCACTCTTCAGTTCACTTTCTGGACCTGCAGAAGGACTCTCAGAGGGCTTCCTGCTGCTTTGGACTGCTATGTACTGCACAAGACTGCTTTGCTGCATGTGGAAGAACTGCTTTGCTCCGGGAGCCTGCCTTGAACCCTCAGAGGCCTGCCCTGCTGCTTGAGCTCTGCTTCATCACTTGAACTAAGGACTACCAGAGTGGCATCAAGCACTAGTTTGCTGGCCTCTTGTTCCGAGCCACATGAACATATCCGGCTCCCACCATCTTGAACCCACATCTGGACCTAGGCAGAGTGAGCCCAGAACCTCCAAGTGGTGCCCCTCCAATCCTGGACCATTGATTGTGGTGTTAAAAGGGCCCAGATGGACAAAATCTAAACTTGGAACTTAGAACATTTTTGGCTAAAAGCTGCTTTGTTAATTGAGGAGAGACCAGGACCAACCTGCTCCTCGATCCGCCCAAGGTGCATCACTGGTTGGCCTCACTTCTCAGCAGCCCTCATGATGTCCTTCTCTGCAGCTGCGAATCCTGTTCAGCTGTCCTTCATTGAAGGGGTATCCGGACTCCTAGATTCTAGGAGGCTACAGCCTCCAGCTTTAGCCTGCTGAAGAGTTTCAACTTCCAAAAAAGTGAGTACGTCCAAATGAGAAGTCTTCACCATGTCTTCATTCATCGTCTCCCTGACGACGATGCTCCCTCCTCAGACACCGCCTGAAGCCTTGCCCCGCTGAACGTTACTTTTTCAGAACATTTTCTTCAAACTTTCTTTCAAGTCCGAAGGTAAGTGCCGCCTGTCCTCGACCTACTTCTTGCATCCGATCCCCGCTCTATCGCAGTCAAGGATATTTTTTTGAGTTTGACACAGTCCAATATGACTAGATGTCCACGGTAGGCACTTTGATCGTTTATGTGCTAGTTGTAACTAAAAACTTTAAAAATTATAGCTTCAGCTCTACTAATTGGACTTTTGTCATTTTGGTGCCAAATCATTTATTAAAATGTTCTCGATCTTTCGAAATTGATGTGGAATTTTTCTTGTGTTGTGTTTTTACTTTATTACTGTGTGGGTGCTACATAAATACTTTAAACATTACCTCTAAATTAAGCCTAACTGCTTTTCGTACCCAGCTACCCAGGGTTAAGATAGGTTCATTTAGTGACTTTTTTGTGGTTTTAACCTGATAGGGATTGTAGCTGTTGCTTGATGAGGGTTAACATCCCAGTCAACCAACAACCCAGTTTCTCACAACAACATTTATATTCCACACTCAAAATATAGATGAAAAGTGCAAGTTAGAAAACATGACTATATTTATCTTGTACAGTTTAAATATAAAAAACACCACATCTTTACATGACAAACAGTACCAATGATAGTCAATAATTCTTTCTTATGATCCATATTAGAAATATTGTCATGAAGCTCAGTTTTTTAAATTTAAAAGAACCTGTATATCCTAAACGTGGAGAAGGTTAGATATAAGCCTATAAGAGTGCATTGTAAATTACAACCAGGGCGTAGTAATAGAGCTTCCTAAGATCCCAAAGGAGGACAATACTGTGTAAATGTTACGTACCAATGGAGTAATAGTCATCAAAAGTAAGATAATAAGTTGGCAACTGTCGATGTGATGAGGTTATGAAATACATAATGATGCTAAAGTTATGTTGACTTTTCCATATAGTTAAGCTAAAAATGTAATGGCGTCATAATTCAGTACTTATTAGGTGTAGGAACATGTGGGTTTAGCTCTGCGTAATGTACCTAATCTTGCACCTCCTATGTATGTATAGGATGTTTGACGCTGGTGGTCAGAGTCTGTGCCACTAACTAGTAACGAACAGGAATTATAGTTATAAAATGGGGCGTAAGCAGAGTAATAGTACATTGTAGAACTTGGAGAACAGTTAAATATGGTATACTGATCCTTGCCTTGGTGCAGCAGACAGACCTCAGTGGAACTTGACTGCCAGCTGGCATTGACGCGGTCTAAGCAAAAGCAGACTTTCTTGGAGGAGGCCAGACATTGTTGGAGGGCATCGACCCAACAAGTCTATGAACATGGAGAAAAATCTAGCAAGCTCCTCTACTGGTTGGCAACTTGGGGCACAATGTCCAGAATTGTACTGTCCATCCTCTACGCTGAGGGTGGCTTTCATGCGTGTACAGTAGAGGTGGCACAGACTTTCACAGATTACTGCCAAACCTTAGACGCAGCCACAATTGTTGTGTTACTCAAGACAGGTCAACCCGCAGACCAATGTTCTCACACAGGCCTATCTCTCTTATAAATGCTGATGTCAAAGTGTTTTCAAAGGTCTTGGCATCTCAAATGAGTCAGGCCCTGCCCTCTTTGATCCACCTGGTTCAATGTGGGTTCATGCCAAATGGGAGTACACGTCACTGTATCCGTAGAGTCCAACTAGCCCTATCTCAAGCACATTGTATTAGCAGCTCCACCGCACAGCTCCTGACTGACTTCCAGAAGGCCTTCAATACAGCTGCATGTGCTTTTTTGGAGGCAGTGCTGAGTTGGGGCGGTTTTGTGTCGTACTTCTGCAGATTTGTTGACCTTCTCTATCCCATCCCCATTGCTCGGGTTAGTGTTAATTGAGTCCTCTATTCACCTTTTTTCCATCCTTAGAGGTGCCCAACAGTAATGTCCCCTGTCTCCATTCTTATTTGCCTTGGCAACGAGACTTTGGCATGCCTCGTTAGGTGTGACGCTCGAGTACGGAGATGGTCAGGAGGGTGGCCCGATGAGCGTATAGCTCTCTATGCGGATGACCTTCTGATGTTTCTTAATGTCCCACAGTCTACGAGCCCTCGAGACTTAGAAATCCTCCCTCTCTACGGAGAGGGCTCAGGGCTACGAGTCAATGAGGCTAAGTCTCTGCTGGTACTAGTTGAAGGTGACGTGGGTGGATATACTTGGTATCCCACGATCCTGACACCTCATCTCACCTTCAAATACCTGGTAAACTCTATCTCTGATCTCAAAGAATTGAGGTGGAACCTTAATTTTCAACCCCTAATGACCGGACTGACTAGAGACCTACAAAAGTGGGATCAGTTGCCCTTGAATCTCCTGGGGCAAGTAGCATTGTTCAAAATGATGAGTCCCCAATGTTTCTCACCTTGTGAACTTCCTCCATCTGATCCCTAGGAGATGGTTCTAGACAACTACGTTGAAAGGGGCTACTTTTCTCTGGGTGGGGGGTTGGCACTGAGTGATCAATGGCAGACACTCTTCTTATTATAGAGGACTAGGGATAGCAGACCAATGTAGCTAGCATCTAGCTGCTCAAATAGAGACAATAAATGAGTGGCTTAATGACGGGTGGGATGACTGTACATACTAAGTGGGGTTACACTTGCTAGGCCTAGTTAATCTGCTGGGCCTACTTTATGGGACCCACAATCCCACAATCTTTCATTGACTGCACCTGAGTGAACTTACTTTGTTGGAGAGTGGCGCTTCATTATTTTAAAGGGAACCGCAAACTCACTGGGTTGACCCCCTTGCGGCTGGGTACATGGTTACATCACGTGACTGGCTGATCAGGCTTTACGAGCTGGGATAAAATAGTGATTTCTCACCTGGAGGGCATCTGGCACGGCGCTGCCCAAATGTAGTTTCAAAACATACAGGAACAATACCGACTCTCCCACACACAATTTCACTGGTTTCTTCAGCTACACCACACTCTATCAGAACACATTCCCACAGGTACACATATTCCAGACTTAAACTCCCTCTATGCCATCATCCTACAGGGGAGGCTTGGGAAAGGAGCTATTTCTAATATTGATTGCTCCATCATTACCATTGCTCCAGTCGACTTTAGCACTTTCCAATATGGCATCCAACATGTTACTATCCAGTGAACCACACATGTGCACTAGATTTCACACCCCTCCTCTCAGGGTCTGTAGAGAGTTGGGTGCAAGGTTTGGGCAGATGGGATGTTCCACCCTTCAGTTGGGCAAAAGTGGTGCACAGCGGGGTTGGCCACAACTGGTTGAGGTAGGGCCTGGCCAGGAAAATGTCTAGTAAAATTATGCTAATTACCCACTGCTCTCTAAAGGTAGGGTGCAGAACTCAAAACCTTTATGTGTGAGGGCTAAAATGAATTTCATGAGGGGGCACTGTAGCAGAAAGTTCCTATAATTATAGGAGAATAGATAATACCATGTAAAACCAAGAGAGTAGGTTCACAAGTGTATTGCAGTGCATTCTACTGTGGAATTTGCATAGTTCATATTCCTGATTATGCTGTAACCCTGCTGCTTGTTATCAAGTATCTGAGAAGCTTGTTAATATTTCATGGTTGGAAGGGTGCGGTATTCTAGTTTGGACTACATGGGAGATGTTGGATATGATCAATAGGATTGTAGACTGGCACCAATCATGGCATCCAAAGACATTGGAGTAGACACCTCACTCAACTCATCATGACATGCTTCATCATCGGGGCCTATCCACAACCTGGTAGAGTGGTACCACATTCATTTTTGTTAGGCACAGGGAGATTAAGTGATTTTCTTAGAATCACAGGATGTTGAGCGTCATTTCCGAGACTCGGACCTGGTTCCCCAGGTTTGAGATCGACCACCCTAGCTGTTAGGCTACATCATCTCTCCTTCCCTGGTCCATATCAGGATCAGGACTGTACTGTTGCTAATTCAGGATGACTTCCCTAGGTTAAAAGCTGTGAAAAGATGATTATAAGGTGCTAAGTGAAGGTGTTGTACCATAACAATTTTATTGGCCTCTATTCCTTGTTCTATTTGTGGGTGGTCAGAATTGATTAAAAAAAATGCAAACAGATGCTGTTTCTCATGTGAAATACATACTTGGTGGTTAAGTGTAGTATAGATTGATAATGCACACAATCTGCTTACCCTTATTTGGAGTCATTCAAGGGTCATGCATGTCTATTGTCACACTCTTTTGGGGGGTGGAAAAGTAATTTGAAATATATTTCAAAAAATACTTTTCTTATTCTCATAAATATATAGGTAATGGGTCTCAGTTGTGGTTGCTGATAGGGAATGAGATTCCAATATGTAAGTATTGTCCAATCTGGACTCGGAAAACAATTTCTTAGTACAATATTACTGTCCCATCACTGTATGTCTCACTCACTTCGAGCGGGTCATAAAACCTTTTTTTTCCACATATTATTGGTGGCAGAATCCTCCTGTGTGATAGGTGATGCACCCATCTGTCTGGGCTCAATATCTTTAGCCTAGTCTATAGTTCAAAGCTCCTGCGAATGCTCACAACTGGTAATTATTTTGTATGCCGCCATGCTTTAATGTTTAATTGGAATTTGTTTAAGCGATGCACCCATTTGGCTAAGCTTAATTTCTTTAGCTGATTGTATAATTCAAAGCTCCCACCAGCAGTCACAACTGGAAATTATTTTGCATGCTGCCATGCTTTATTGATTAGTTTGAATTTGCTTGGGGCTAACGGCATATTTCAAATACTATGTCTCTCACGTATGCACTCATAGTGAACCACATGTCTCATGTCATCTTGCATGGTTATGTTTGTGGAAGCTATAATGCCCATCGTGCCCATTTCAGACCCACAGTATATTTTACAGCTCCTGCCATTCCCAATATGTACTCTGTATTAGAACATTGGAATGTTGGGTGCTCCATTGAAAACAATGGAGCGCTCCGGGCTTATAATGGCTGGTATAAGCCCGGAGCACCAACATTCCAATGTGTCTTTGTTCACAGCTGTGGCTGTGAACAAAGACTTCAGGGATCCTGAGGGGATTTGAATCCCCTCGCGCTCCCTGAAGGCTTTGTTTTGTTAGAACATTCTGCCCTCTAGTGGCAGAATGTTCTAATAGCCTTATAGCCCTTCGTAGCAGGGCTATACCGGCTTTTAAAGTCCCTCTGCTTTGTTAAAGTCCCTCGCCTTCGGCTCGGGCCTTTAACGATGCAGCGGGCCTTTAACAGCCGGTATAGCCCACTACGGCGGGCTATAAGGCTATATTATGTCTTCATACTTCTGAAGAAAACTCCCCAGGGCATGCCATTAATTTGCTTAGTACTGCACGGAAACCCTGGAGATCACATGGGTGTTATCATGAGAACCGCCATAAAGAGGTCACTCCATTACATATCTCTCCTTTCACTCCATTCCAATCCAATTTAACTAAGCGCCCGCTCTCTACCTACTTCGCCAATAATCTGGCACCATCCATACACATACATGTTACCGCCTTCCATACTGCTGCTGAGCTCTGGTATGTGCTCGGTATGTGCTCGGCGCTTGGTTTTTACGAGTTTTGTACTTGCTGCCGGCAGGATCTAATGACTCATTTGTGACACTCCACCATTGGAATGCTAGGAGTTGGAGTATGATTTAACTCCCAGGTGTCCCGCTTTGGGTAGGGATAGTAGAGGTAGTAAAAATGTTCCCAGTTTTGGTGCTTCATTGGATGTTGCATTTTGTTTAATTTGGGAAGGATTTTTGTACACATTCATTAGTGATTTCTTTCACCTTTATTGTTATTGCCTTTTTTTAGGCAACCTCCTTGGATTGTTTGTATTAAGAAATTATTTTCAGATTCTAGATTGGACAATATTTACAGATGGGAATCTCATTCCCTATAGGCAACCACACTCATTTATGAGAATAGGAAAAAGTAATTTTTAAAATGTATATCTAATTACTTTTCCTCTGTGACAATAGGATGACACCATGCTCCACACACGCAAGACCTTTGAAAGACTCAAAATAAGGGTGAGCAGTGTGGGTGCATGATTAGCCTATACTACACTTAACCACCAAGCATGTATTTTGCATGAAAAATGCCATCTGCACGAAATGTTTTTTAAATCCTTTCTGACCACCCACACAGAGAACAATGATATGGTTATGGGACAACACCTTCACTGATTACCTTATAATAATCTTTTCACAGTTTTTAAATAAGGGAAGTAATTTTGAATTAGGAAAGGTAAAGTCCCAATCCAGATACGGATTAGGACAAGGGAAGCACTACACATCCCCATAGAAATTAGATTGGGGCAACAGATTATTTGAAGTATGAAATAGTATACACATGGATCCATTTTCAACCTCACTTTTCCTAGGTATTCCCCAAGACAGAAGACCAAAGCAGGTGACAGCTTTAGGCCTCACAAATGTACATAGTATGCATGGGTAGCAAAGCAGGGATACTTTAAACAGCTCTGATGAAGGCCCCAGCCCTAGAAGGGCTCCTACTGCGGGCCAAAACATGTTGGCATTTACGTAGTAGGGTTAACTGGATAACTAGATTGAGTAACCCCCTAAGAAAGCTTTTACCATATCCCAGGTATGTCACGATAGAGTGAGTGAGGCGTCTACTCCAATATCTTTGGACACTCAAGAACAGGATCCGCACCTTTCTTTCTTCAATTAGTCCAGTTGCTCTTGTATCTGAATAGTGACTTTGGGAGAATGTAACTGATCTTATAGTCTCTTTCTCTCCTTTCTGGTGAAGAATACCAATCATGGGCTGACAAACTAGTTGCTGTGCATAAACATGAAGTGTTACAGAAAAGAGTGAGAAAATAGGTTACTACCTATCATATTCTATAGAAGCGGTCTACATCATAGTGTTATATGAATGGGCTCTCCAAAATTGAATGTTTTTCCTTTTATTTATAGGAGCATAAGCAAACATTGAGTCCTTGCCATGCTGCCTTGATGTACCTAGTCCTGCTGTACTGCATGTTTTGCATAGACCCTAATCCATGAGGATTGGGTCCTTGGTGTCTAAACCATTCTGATGGCTATTACCACAATGAAAAGTGCAAATCTCCCACTCCAACCTCTCCGCAGCAAGTTCTATACTAGAACATGGGCTGAAAATGCTCTTATTTTCATGGGAAGCACCACTACAACAAAAAGGAGCCTCCCTTTTTAGTAAAGCTGTGGAGGCACTACATTGGTGAACTGCATATTACAAAAGCAATCATGCAGTTTCGTCCGTAATTTTTAGTAACACAAGAAAAAAAGTATGCCTCACTCAGTAGCCATTTCCATTTCCTCCAACCATTACCTTTAGTTCTACCTGGAACAAGTCGCTTCCTCAGGCAGGAGAACATACACCAATGGCATGCTTTTAACCTGGAGACTATGGGTGATCTGTGTGACGGAGGACTTTTTTTGTCATTCAATGATTTGATGGACCGGTTTGACCTCTACAGGGGACAATTTGTTCTGCATTGTGTCTTGCAATACAGTCTCTACAAATATTGGTCCATAAATGACAATGAACCAGACACATTCCTTAATTTAAGTCCTTCACACCAGGGGGCTGGGTCACAGACATGTTTCCGGGTTCTACAAAGCCCCGCTCTCTCACACAACACTTTCCCTAACGCCACTGCATGACAAATGGGGGACGGAAGCAGACAGATCATTCCATGAAACAGAATGGCTGAAGGCCCTTGCGTTCCCACACTTAGTATGCCAAAATACTACATTTAAATTGACACAGTACTTTATCTTACACAGGGCTGACCTCTCTGACACTGCTATCAATACTAACTTCCTGCAGGGGAGTGCGTCTTCACTCCTTTGCTCTGTAGAAATGGCTGATCTTTCACACATGGTCTGGTCATGCTCCTCCCTAAAGCCATTCTTGTCCCAAACAATAGACACTTATCTACTACTACAGTCAAACCCATCACCCGCAACTCAACATCAATTGCACTGGGGTATGTATAAATGGTCCAAATACAAGCAGGACAGCCACGATAACCTTGCCTTCCTCATGGTAAAACGCAGAATTACAAACATTGGTAAGCAAAATCCCCTTCCTCCCTCGCAATGTGGAGCTATGCCCTTTTCTAATGGGCTGAGGCTGAAGGCCGGACACTGCACGGAGAAGAAGCCACTGGCCTCCACAGACTCCCTATAGCTGGGGGTTGTATATGATTACATAGAAAAAATATTTTATGGAATACCATTTCAGAGAAAACTTTTTGCCTCAACTGATTAATAGAAATGTCCAGAATTAATGGCATTTGGAGAATGTCTTTTTGTATGAAATTGGCTTTTGCATGCTTATTTTTTAAGGTGTAAATATAGTTGTTGTATGTCTTACTTTCAGAAACAGTTTTGCTGAAGTGTTTATTTCAGTGGTTTACTTCAGGTGACATTATTTCAGATTGATATCTGTTACATTGTCAAACAATTACTTCGAATACTTTTAATTCACTGACCCCTCACCACCCATTAACACTATCTATTCCTGACCGCTCATAACCCTTAAGCACCATCATTTCCTGTCCCCGAAAAACCCTCACCACAACTAAACTGCACCCATTCCTCAACCCTAAAAGCCATTTCTACCCATAAACTCCACCCATCCCTAAAGTGTAAAACTGCTCACTACCCCAAAACTCCACCCACTTGTAAACTCTAAAAAAACTTTCTATGCCTAAATACCACACATCCCTATCCCCTTAAAACCATTCACCGCCCCAATTCACACCCATCCGTGAACCCTAAAAAACCCATCACCACTCTTAAACATCACCCATCCGAGACCTCTACAAAATCCCTCACCACTACAAAACTCTACTCTTCTCTGAACCCTAAAAAACCCTTTCTACATCTAAACTCCACCCAGCCCATAATCCTTAAAACCCCTTACCACTCTAAATTCCACCCAATACTGAACCCTTAAAACTCTTCACCATCCCTATCCTCTACCCATCATGGAACCCTAAACCTTAACACCCCTACTCTCCACCCAACCCCGAACCCTATAAAAACAGCATACCCAGCAACGTAACAAATCCATGAACCCTATAAAAACCCTTTCTCATTCGTGATACCTAAAAAGCCACAACAACTCTAGATTTCACCCATTCCTGAACCCTAAAAACCCCTCATCACCCCTACATATCAGGCACTCCTGGATCCAAAAAACCATCACTAACCCCAGCCTCCACCTAAGGTTAATGTTATTTTGGACTTTTCCTTAAAATTATCTTTCCTTCAAAATGCTTCCTTTAATTTTCATTTATTTGTATTTCCTTAAAATTGCTTTCTTTAAAATTTCTCAGTTTTCATTATTCCGTTAATTTACATATATCAATTGCTGGGACTTGGGATATGCTCCAGTAGAACCTTAGGGCATCATTGACCAGGAACACTTTGCCCCAGTAATCCCCACCCCACACCCCAAGATATAGTGATCACTGCTACTTTTTTGTATCAGCACACCAATTCTGAGCAATAAAGTCATGTACTTCTTGCAACCAACATGTGGACGGAGCCCAAGCCCCCTCCTGGTTTTATCACGTAATTGCCCGGCGACAGCTGTGCTGTCAAGCCAGACCATAAAAAACTAGAGCAGCAGAATGGCACAACACGCCATCTGACCATCACCTGTTAGCTGTAGACTCATGAACGGTTAGATGGGATTGAAACTCAATGTTATTATTAGCTGTCCTGTGCACATGACCTGGCTACTGGGTTTGAGCTGCTCCCTATACAGCTCAAGAGACTCAGAAAGGTATGTACATAAGTACATGAATGTTCATCCTGAAGACAAGCACTTTCTGTAGAGCTAAGAGCCAAATGCATTGTATCTGTTCACGAAATGTCTGATAAGCAAAACACTAAATACAACAAAAAAGCTAAGCAACTTATCATGTACCAAGATGCAAGCAGACCACCCTAGAGATGCAATACAGGAAGAGAGGCCACTTCCTGTACAGTGCTCTCAGCAGCCTCCAAGAAAGAATTTATGTACCACACGTCAATGTGAGTATACAAGTTTAATGCCAATATCTTCTGGCTCTTCACTTCCGCGCACTTTTAAAAGTGGATATCTGGTTATCATAAACACAAGTTTCAGGTTAAAAATGTAGTTTTTGTTGATACATATTTCTTCTTATACTAAATTTTACTGAGTCCCAGGTGAAATTTTAACTTCGCTGCAATTCGCCTAGTTTCAGAATTTTCTTTCCATGAAATTTTCAAAAATTATTGAAATTGTGGATTACACAGTTTTACATAATTTTTTACACACAGGAGGTACATTCACGCAGAAAATATCTTCCAGAGAATGCTTCAATCAGTCTCATGATGGCTTCTCAAAAACATAATTATATAAAGTGAGTGCCTCTGTGAAAGAAATGTACACAAAATATTGCCAAAACTCATTTTGCTCTAACAAAGGAATTTATTCAGATCTTGAAAAAAATTCTCTTTGATACAACCCTAGTTTTAATGAGCTTCTCAGCGGAAAGTAAATTGTTTAAGAGCGCGTTCTTATGCGGTCCTGGCTTGGATGCCACTCAAGATGGTGGCCTAGACGCAGGACTCCGTACGCCGCCAGAACCACATTCATTAAAATATGCAGCGCTGATACTTTCTTCAACTTACCAGTGCTATATATAATAAGTGGATAATCTGAGGAACAACTTGGAACTCAACAGACGCACAATAAAGCCTGCATTCCTTCTTTTAATCTGACAGCGCCGCTCAGGATAACGTGGCTGCCATTCAAGGTATTTACTATGCTGTAAAGGGGCTGTGCTATGCATGCTACAAAGCCCTGTCAAAATAAACTGAACATTTGAATAACTGTGTCTTTTTTATACCTGGCACATGATTCCCTGCTGCGTAATGTACTTCTCTGCTGTCAGGATATGGAAAAAAACGTTATTAATGTGACCTTGATGGAGTCTTTCTAAGAGACTTTACTGAGACACCTTTTCTGTGTGACAGATAAAGTAAGCACACTTGTACCTCAGGAGTGACTCTTTATTTTTTTAATGCATTTCCTCCATTATATTATGTTGTTCTGCTTCTTGTGGTGTGGATATAAATAGACAGGCATTTTACTAGGAGTCTTTCCTGAGAGATTTTATTGTGAGGCATTGCTGTCAGTTGTTGTATCGACAAGTTAAAGAAGTCACATTTGATAAGCAAGGTGCAGTCTATCACAATAACACATTCAAGACTGTCTTATGGACAGCCTTTTATGGACAATTCATTACCCTGCCTCATCATTCTGTAACCCCTAGTTCTACAAGTGAAGCAGTTGCTTCCTTGAAAACTCAATCACCCTAGAGGCTCTATTGGAGGAAATCTGCACACTATGTCCATTTGCAATGGAAACAAACAACAACACCTCACTGATAAATGGTCAAATATGGAGACAAGAATGACCTTTGTTGAGTAATGTGTCAGTGATATAAAAGTATGAAAACAATAAGATTGCTTTACCGGACAAAGAGGTTCTTCTTTTTAAAAAACACACAAAAGACAGAAATAGGCGTAACAATCTGTGCCTTTATGGCCTTCTTTACTTCACTAATGCCTCATTTGGTAGGGTTTTACCTCCCTCCACTAAAATTAATATCTAAAGTGGACATAGACTGGATCATCGCATCTCTACTATCAACCCACCTGACAAACCCTGAGGAGTGATTATCTTGTTCCTGGAGTTCACCGACCTTTTGACGGTATTTAATGCAGATAAATCAAAAAGAATCTGATATGATCAGGCAGAAGAATTTATGTCTCTAATGCTACAGCTGGCAGAAGGAAACACTTTCTCAGCCTTCGTCCTCCACTGCTTTCTTTAGGAGCTCAATTGGCCTGTTACATGCTTGCATCTTCAGGGATACTTACCAAAATAGGACTACGTCATTTGAAGGTCCCTCAGAACTCAGAAAATGTATAAACGCTCATGCAGCAGATTCAATGGACAAAGCTGGTCCATCTACGCGCTAATATTTTTTGCAAAGTTTTGCTATGTTTCTAACGTTTATTGATTGCTTGGCAGGATGGTCTTACTGGTTGTTGCACATTTGTTCATTCTCATCCTTCCTATTTTACTCCTTGCAGGTAATAAATAACTTTTTCATCCTTTCAGTTTTCTTAAATTACATTTCAATCTGGCAAGTTGTCCCGTGTTGGTCTGTGCCATCTTCACCTGTGTGTCAGCGCCCCAATACCCTTCATGTTACACCTCAAGGTACCCATTCTCAGCCGTCAGTTCCTGACATGTATTGTCATCTATTGTTCTATCCTCTGTTTTTTAATTCTTTTTTTCTTTCTCCCTTCTTTTCCTTTACCCCTTCTCTCCTGATTGTTATCTTTACACCCACACTGCTCTCTTGCTTCTTATATCGTATTTTCTATATTTTCTAATTTGCACTTTGTTATTATTGTACACTGTACAGTTGTATGTATTTTTGTCAATTTATTCAATTCAGAGTTATTTCTTGGAATGTGAAAGTTTGTTTAACCCTATAAAAATGCTGAGAATATTATCTCACTTGGCAACAAAAAACCTAATTCAGTCCATCTTCAAGAAACACACCTTACAGAACTGGAGGCTTTAAATCTTTAACATGGTTGGATGCGCTAATCTTTTGTATCACCTTCATCTAAAATGGAGTAATTCTCTTCTGTCATAAAAAAATTACATGTACAACTGTTACCCGAGAAGCTGCTGCTGAGGGGAGATGGCTTATTGTTAAATTGCTTATCAATGATACTCCTTTAACGATTTTTAAGGTTGATGGTCCTACTCAACCACACTACCCTTTTTGTCCCAACATTTCTAGGAAATGTCTTCAGTACAGCGATGGCTTTTTCATATTAGGAGCAAATTGCTATCAGATTATGGATCCTTTTATTGATCGCCAAGCTCAAGTTAGATTTATGCCCCAAAAAACACATACGCAATTTCATTCTACTATATCCCAAAGACACCTGGTAGATTCATGGATACTCTGTAACATTTCAACTAGAGAATTCTCTTATTATTCCCCGCCTCATGGGTCTCTTACTTGACTTGACCATATTTTTGCTAGCAATCATTTATCCCAGAATCTTATCAACTCCACCATTGAACCTATTGTGATTTCTGACCATTCTCAAGTTGTTACAGATCTAGACCTATGCCTGGAACATCCTAAGGTCCAATGGACGGAGGTTCAATAATTCTTTATTATTGGATCCAGCTTTATCCTCTTCCTTTTGTCCCTTTGCTGAAGAGTTTTTTAAGATACACACTTATTCCGATACATCTCCCCAGTTATTATGGGGTACTTTTAATGCTGCCTCTCAGGGTCAAATAATTCACATTTTTAATTTTTTTAAAGAGACTATTTGCCAAGGGACACAGATCACTACTTTCCCTATACAGCCTTTAGAGCATCAGTTTTATTTTTCAGCCACTGGAACTAATCTGCAAGAACACATTGAATCTAAACGTACCTTTAATAAAATACCTGCAGACCATGCGTCATCTATTTTACTCCGTAATAGTGCTCGCTACTATGCAGGTCATAATAAAGTGGGAAAACCCTTTGCTAATTACTTGAAGGTCCAAAAGCAATGCACTATTATAGAGTATATCGACTCTTCCATGGGGAAGTGGGTGTTTAAGGACTATGATATCTTACAGGAATTTACTGCATTCTATCAAAATGTATATACTTGGGAATCTCCTGTACATCCATCTCTTATTGATGCTTATTTGAATGAATGAATATTAGATTTCTAAAGTGCAAACTTTGCCCAAGGGCATCAAGGAGCTATTGGTGGGACTGTCATACAAAGATAAAGTACTGTTCAGACAAAAATCATTTTGGCAAACACCACTCCTCCTAATCATCATAACCTAAATGTTGTTTCTCTTGTGATTGATTTAGCCATCTCAGAGCTTCTGAAGCACTCCAGTGTCTTAAAACAGGCAAAACTCCTGGCCCTGATGGCTTTACTGTAGAGTTTTATTTGCATCTTTCTAATATGCTGCTTCCTAAACTTCTGCAGCTTTTTAAAATTTCTACAGTACTGAGACGGCAGGAGGCACTTTTCAAGAAGCAACCATATGTCTTATTCATAAGGAAGGTCGAGATCCCACACATTGCAAAAATCATCAGTCTATTTCTCTCATCAATGTGGACTATAACATCTTCTATTCTAATCTTCTACTGGCTCATTGACTCAAATAATTTTTATCGAAAGTGATGATCAAGGAACAATCCAGTTTTGCCAAGGGTAGACTTACTTCAGACAACTCTAGATTCTTCTTTAATGTCATAAACAATGCTTCTCCTTTATCTTATCCTTTAGCTGCTGTTGCTATAGATGCAGAAAAAGCATTCAATAGGATTGATTGGACCCTTTGACTGAAAGCCCTTACTTGGCATTGATTTGGTCCCAATATCATTTCATTTATATCCCTACTTTATAAATCTCCAGAAGCTTCTGGCTTGGTTAATGGAAAAGTTTTCAAATGCTTTCAATTCAGCAAGGAGTTCAACAGGGACGCCTTTTATACCCCCATTTATTTGTTTTAGTTCTTGAACCCTTCCTCTCCCAAATTTACAAGTATACTCTCATAACGGGTTTCAAATATGGAGATATACACCTGAAACTTCCCGCGTATGCGGATTATATTCTTTTTTCTTTCTAATCCTGATCAAACTATTCCAATTTTACTCCATGAAATGCATGATTTCTATTCAGTTTCAGGATATGAGATTGACCTAGAAAAAACTGAAGTTTTACCTATCAATAAATTCTGTCTTAAAAATGTCTTCGATTCTACTGGTTTCCATTGGAGCTCTTCTAAAATGACATACCTCAGAATTGATTCACCAACTTTATTAAAGTATCTGTTGCAATAAATTTGAAACTAGGTCTTAACAGAATTGACCAACTTGTATCTTCTTGGAATCCGTTATTCCTATCATGGTGGGTTCGTCTTGACTCCATCAAAATGATGGTAACTCATATTCTACTTTATATCTTATCTATGATCCCAGTATATATAACTCTTACATATTTAAAAAATATATATATTTCATACTTTCTAAATTTTTCCAGCGCAATAAAAAATCTAGACTATCCCTGGCACAACTCTAAAAGACTAAGGGCCTGATTACTAGTTTGACGGTCTTCCTGCGGTCAGCCACACCAGCGCCACACAGGAAGACTGCTATTACAAATTGAATCCTGGTGGGCAGTGCGTATTGTGGCGGTTCCACAGCAGTGCTTTTCTAAGGCTCAAATGAGATTCTTAGACAGGCACCGCAGTGGGAACACCACAGCACGTTCCTGCACAGGAAGAATGCACCAAATGCAGGAACTGGGGGTGCAGAAATACAGGGGGGCACACCATGTGATCCTCTGCATGCACTCCTATACACAGAGGAGAAAGGGGGGCCTGCTAGGACCCCTTAGTTCATGGCAGGCTCACCATCATCAAAGGAAGTGCCACAAGTCCACCACCAGCATATTACATCTACATACCGCTGCACCACCACCACTGGATTACAGATCCCCAGCAGAAGCAGTGGTCCAGTGGTGGTCCAACCATCAAGCTCGTAATACGGAGGGTGTACTGCCAGTCTGGTGGTCCACAGACCGCCAACATGACTACAACGGTCCAATGGACCACCGTAGTCATAATCAGGCCCTAAGAAAGAAGGCGGCACTCATTTGCCAGACTTTTGGGCATATCATAAAGGTTTCTGCTTGAGACAAGCTTCTAAGTGGCTGTCCACATCACCTTCCGTATATACTACCTTATGGCTTGATATTGAATACTCCTTTCTTGCTCCTTTTTCAGCTAAAGAAGTTCTCTCTTTTTCCTCACAGAATAATATCACATTTCTACCATTATTGAAGCATACTTGCTCCCTGTTGAAATCTTGTTATAAACCACCCATTCTGTCTAGAAAGTTCTTCTTTATAGTCTTTCTAATGGTAGAATCATCGTATGACTATTAATAATAAACCTGTCTACTGGAAATCTTGGAGGCAAAAAGGTATAACATGGGACCCTTGATATATTTGATGGTATGACACCATGCATAGTCCCACAATTGCAGGCATCATTCAAATGTCTGTGCACTTTTTTGCATAGGTTTTCCCTTCTCATGAATATCATTCTAGTCATACTTCATTTGCTGTTGATAGATCCTATCATTCTTACAGCTGAATTTCCATTACATACTCTTTTGACTTCTACTCCTAAAGCTTCACCTATTTACAAGTACTTCTTTTTACCAGATATATCTCAAGTTAAATCCAAAACAGAACTTAGTTGGGAAGCAGATTTGGGTTGTGCTGGCCAAACTCCTGCTGGAATAAAGTGTGGTCTAGAATTCACAAGGTTTTCATAGCAGCCAACACTTCTCAGTCTTTATACTTTTTATATCACAAGGTTTACTATACTCCTATTTCTATATCTAAATTCTCAAAGACCAAAGATAGTGCCTGCTGGTCATGTAGCCATCCTAACAGGGACCTCCCGCACCTTCTTTTTCAGTGTCCACCTACTGCATCCTTTTGGAGGAAAGCGTGGTCTCAACTCACAATAATTTTTTATATCCAATGCTCCTTCTCACATTTAATTCTTTTTTTAGGAAGACTCTCTGATAATACTCCTTGGGTATACTTAACAAAAAACTATTGGATCACATGCTGCCCGTAGCCTTTCAGCAAGTCATGATTTATTGGAAATGCTCTTCTAATATTTCATACAAAGCTTGGTGGTATAATGTTTGTCATTATCATAGATTGGATACAGCCTATCCAAATGTATCTCTTCCACAGGTTAATAGAGATTTCAATTGTTTGCCACTAATTTAATTACTCATATTCCACTGTACCTAAAGCTAATTATAAATATTCGAGGGAACCTTATACCACCATCAGATGTTACATTCTCTGCATACTCCTAATTTTGATATATTTATTAACCATTATCTCTGTTGCTTATATTTTTATTGCATATTTTTTGTTTTTATTCGGTTTCCAATATTGTCTTTTTCCTTTATCCATTTCCCTCCCCCTATAAATTACAAAACTTAAAAAGCTTTATATCTCTTTAATGTATAGAACCTCGAGTTTTCATCTATAAATGTCACTATACATACTCTATTATCTTTTTACTTTGAGTAAGGCTATTAAACTAAAAAATAAATAAAAAGGTGTTATTATTGCATGAGTGCCTAATTTACCATCATTGTCTGGAGAGAAACGGCTGGCACTGCCGGTTGTTCTTTTCACCGCTTTTTGAAGGAATATAATCGTATTTAGAGGATGGAACAAATCACGATCTCTGTTTTATCTTGGCCATTTTGGTGCAGGGAAACCATGTTACCCTGTGACATGGCATGTCCGTCTTCACAACACAACCTGCCCTTGATGCATGCTCTCTGTAATGTAGCTGAGGCAAAGTATGTATGCAAAGGTTGCAGGACAGAAACCTCCCATCCCACCTCTCTTTTTGTTATTCAGTCTTGTAATTAGAATTGTTGAATTGTTGTTGGAGGGTGTGCTCTGAATCCTGAGGTGAGGTTATATATATGTCTCTTTGGGTTCACTTGAAAAAAGAGGGGCATCAGCGAGTAGGAGCAGAGAGTCCAGGTGTCATCAACAGGCACAGCAAGATTTCCATCTTCTGGAACCATGTTATTCTGTTGTTGATTTTTTTCGATTTTATAGTCAATATTAGCCAATGTATTTCATTTGAGAAATTATACCCGCTTTGAAGGTCTGGTATAAAAGTAACTAGTAAAAGTAAGCATATGAAGCAACTTTAATTGTCTTCCTGGCTAAAGTGAAAACCAAAACAGAGCCTATTTCATAAATCAGTTAATATGTGTCTGTGGTGTTGTCGATAGGCGAGCGTGAATCAATAGTTGGATGAATTGATAATTCCATCCGTACGCCCATTCATCCATCTGTGCACTCAATCACACATCATGCACGCACCTGGTCAGCCATCTATGTAAACATGCATCCTTTTAAATACCCATTGACTCATTCCTGCAATCACCCACACGCCCATCCACAGTACAATGCACACACTAATTCACCTAGAGGAATTAGGCAGGTCTATTGGGTTTGCCAGGATTTGCTTATGTGTCCTCTGTATAGAAACATTTAAGGCTTCTACTTTCTGAAATAATACAAAAAAGAGCAAAATCAGAATTGCGGTAAGGAAAAGCAAGTTAACATATAAAATTCTGGAATTGACACTTAACATTTAAAAGTATGTCAGATTTTAAGACTGGGCACTCTAGGGCTAGGATATATGAACATCTTAAAGTAACCTTCTGTGTTTGCTTTTAAAGTCTATAACTTCTGATGACAGAAATAGTTTCCTTCTTAGTGTCTTTTATCTTACAAATTAGGTATCTACTGAGTGCCACAGACATATTTTTGAGCGGACAGTACAAAAAAATTACCAAGTGTGAAAAGGGAAGATTTTTATTCATGACAAATAGTTTCTTCAAGGTAGCAATTTCACCTTCAAAGAATAGTTGGTGAAAATGAATTTTAGATCTGACATGAGCCCAAGCCTCAAACGAAATCTGCGAAAAATGAATAGAACAGAATATGGATTGAACGCAGACTTCATAAGAGGAGAATAATGCATCTGTACCCGAATTAAAGGACACAATTGGTTAAGCACTGCTGATATTTATATGACATATTTTATTAATGAAACTGCAACGCGCCCTTAAGAACCAAATATTTTTCGAGAGAATGTCTTTTTGAATGAAAAATAAACGTTTAATGCGTTATCTTCTTTATATTTTTGACAACACGATCAAAAAAGTAAATAGGTCTAACTTTTATATACTTACAGGTACTTATGCACACTCATATAAAGATAACAGTGCAAAGACAGGCAGCCCAAATGAAGACGCTGATTCTAAACCAAATCACCATAGGTATGCCGATCATGCCACCCTTTGCTGTGACACACAGGATGCCACTTTGCCACCTTGCCTATAGGTCTCCCATCGTTGCTCTGATGTCGGCTTCTGATGGGCAGGTCTCCCCCTCCCACCCTCTCCCACCCAGGTGCCGGGTTTAGGGCAGTGCGACCGGTGCGGCCCCACCGGGCGCTTATCTGAGGAGGGGGCGCTGACCTCAGCGGGTGCTCTATGTTTAGCAAAACCTATGATTAAAGAGATGAGGAGTACTTTTTCCCAGTGGTAGTGAGAGAATCTGATGAGGAGGTCATGGGGTGGGGGCCCCAAAAAATATTGGCGCACCGGGCGCCACCACTGCTAAAGCCGGCATTGCTCCCACCTCCCCATCGCTGAGTAGCCTGGAGAGGCTCATATGCGCAATCATTCTTTCCACCCAAACCCTACCTCAGATGAAGCTTGCTAGACCTGTGGGGCCTGGGAGGAGAGAGGACGTTGGAAAAAAGGAAAGGAAGAAGGGAAGTGTTAGACTTGACAATCTTGGCATGTTATTCCCAACAAATTTTTCCCTTCATCCCTACTGTTTTTCTGAATTAATTTTGGATGGCATTAAGACGCGGCACTTTACCACTGCTAACCAGTGCTAAATGCTTGTGCTCTCTGAAGAAAACATAGTAAAATTGGCCAACGCCCAATCAGCACAGTTAATGTATTTATAAGTCCCTGGCAAAGTGGTATAACATGTAAATTATTTGCTACAACTGGGCCTGCAGCACTTATTGTGCCACCCACTAAAACACCCTGCCAAACCTGCCAAAATGAACCTTTTGCCAGGCCTAAAATTCCCTTTTTAATACATAATACATACACATCAGCCCTAAGGTAGGCCCTGAACATCAAGAAGTTCCTTGTATTATATTTAAAAGGTTGGACATGTACTTTTAAGTTTTACATGTAATGATTATTATCAGTATTATTCTTATGAGTGTTTTGTAAAGTACATGGCTACCTTAAAGGTTTCCCAGCGCTGAGCTCAATATGAAAAAAAGGTCAACCAATCACAGACTCGCAAAAATTAAGAACTGTGAGGAAAGATCAGAGTTTGAGAACAGCCACATTTTTAACAGTTTACGAAACAGGGAAAGTGAACAGCATTGTCTCAGTGTTAGAGGTAAAGAACTCCACAGTTTTGGTCCCAGAAAGGAAAATTATCTGCTTCCTTGTCTGGATTTCTTGATTTTAGGAATTGCGGCCAGACTGAGATGGCTTGAATGCAACGAGCAGCCAGGTTTGTACCAAGGCACCAGAAGCCTCAGATAACATGGTCCTGTATTTGCCAGGCATTTATGCATATAGCACAATGCCTTAAATAGCCCTCGCTGTTCACTGGGCAACCAAGGTAGGCTCTTTAGCATATTGGCAGTCGGAGTACATTTACGAGGGAGGAGCAGTAGATGCGCAGCCACATTTCATACAACTTGGAGATGTTTAGTATTGCTTTTGCCAACCCCATGTACAGAATATTTCCATAGTCCAGCTTGGAGATAACCAGGGTTTGGACAAAAGTTTTCTGGGAGAAAATAGGGAGGCAATGAAAGATTTTCCTAAGCCTTTTCAGGACTCCAAAACATGTAGCTGCTACCTTAATAATATGTTGGTTCATACAGAGTTTGTCATCCAACCAGACTCCTAAATTCTTTACAACTGATGCAGGACTGGGTGGTGATCCTATAGTTGAGGACCACATGTGGGATCCTCAAGGAATGGGAAGGTTGCCCACCAACAAGACCTCCGTCTTGTCTCTGTTTCAAGGACTTAGCACACATCCACCAAAGTGAGACTTGGGAGAGACCGGAATTAAGGGCCTCTCCATTCTGATGGTCCTGCGATGACAGATACCACAATTTGTGTATTATTCACATTCGAGAAAAGAGTAAGACCACAATATTCTAATATTTCAGCCAATAGACGTAAGTATAGGTTGTTATAGATCAAGGGTTCTCAAGGTGGATCCCTGAGGCACACCAGACACTAATGGGTGGGTTTTTGACCTATGTTGATTGGTGTGCACCTGAAAGGTATGGTCCTGCTGAAAAGATTTTAGCCAGGGCATGGCCATATCTATGTCCTGATAGTGAAAAGCTCCTACATTCATATTTCTCTATTCTGAGGCCTACCTCGGCCATAGCATAACATTGGTTTACCCTATTGCATTTAAAAGGCAATAACATTTGATTGAGAACAGGTAGAAATATCATGTTTTGTCTCAAAAGAATTGTTTAATATCCTCTTTAATTGTATAGTCGGATTCTTAGTCACAATTCTGAAATGCCACTTTAGAAAGTTGGCATATTGTTGTCCTAACCATTGGGGCCTGCAGCCTGGTTTCTGAGTCACATGATGGTGATTAAACCTTGCAGTTGACTTTTTGGCAGAATGTGCCATCCTGATATGTTTTGTGGGTCGGAGCTGTTGTCAGCCCCATTAACATTTCAAAGGAGCAGCCTCAGCCCACTCATAAATAACTTCACACTAGCCGCTTGCCACACTAGGCCTCTTGGAGCCTTGGCATGGAGAAAGAAATCTATGAGTGGAAAATTTTGGAGGTTTCTTCCACTCCAAAGCTGGCACCAGGTATTAAAATAGGGCCCTTAGACCCACGTTTCTGTTCACTAATGGACCTGTAGAATACCCCCAAGAGGTCTGCCTTGTACTTCAGAGGACTGCCCTGCTGTGTGAGGCCTGCTTTATACTTCAGAGGACTGCCCTGCTGCTACCAGAGGACTGCCCTGCTGTTTGAAACCTGCCTTGTACCCTCAGATGACTGCCCTGCTGCTTGAAGCTTGCTTTGCTGCTTGATCCCAGAACTACCAGACTGACTCTAAAGGTTAGTTGACTGGCCTCCTATTCTGAGCTATAGGGAAATAAAAATCTCCAATAACCTTAAACTCGCACCTGGACCCTGCCTGGAGTGAGACATGCCCTCCAAGTGGTGTCCACCCAGTCCTGGTCCCCAGAAATGACGTTAGAGGTGCCCAAACAGCCTAAAAACAAAATCTGGGACTTGGAACTTTTTCCATCAAAAAATGCTCTGAGAAACTACAGGAGACTGGGACCGACCTGCTCGGTGACCACCCTAGATGCATTGCTGGTCTGGCTGACTTTGCCGTAGCTCCAAATACATTCTACTTCTTTACAGCAAATCCTTGTCAGCAACTCCTCTTCAGAAGGGTGTCCGGCACCCTGGAGCCCCCATCAGCTACATCCTGCAGCTTCGTCCAGTTGGAGATTTTCAACTTCCAAAAAAGAGGCTCAGTCCGAAAATAGAAATCTTCACTGCAACTTTGTCCAGCGACTCCCTGGCGACGATACTTCCCCCTCAGACACCGACAGCCACCTTGCTTCTTCCAAAATTCTGCTAAGTCCAAAGGTTACCCTAGAACAGGCCAGATCCAGCGCGTGTAGCTTCACCGCACTCCATAACTTTCACCTTAGCCCCGTTCTCGAATGACTAGATGCTCACGGTTGGTGTTTTGATCTTTTAGGTGCTAGTTTTTACTAAAAATTTTAAAAATTCATAACTTCTGTTGAACTGATTGGATTTTGTCATTCTGGTGTCAACTTATTTGGTAAAATTTCCTCTGTTTTGCTAGATTAGTGTGGAATCTTTCCTGTGTTATGCTTTCACTTTATTACAGTTTGAGTGATGCATAAATACTTAAAACATTATCTCTAAGTTAAACCTGGTTGCATTTGTGCTTAGCTATCAGAGGGTTAAGCAAAGGTCAATTTAGATACATTCTGGGGCTTCACCTGACAGGAATTGTGGTTGATAAGGGACTTTACCCCTCTAAATCAAAAACCCAATTTCCTACAACCTTTAAAACTGTTTATATTAATTTTAATTGATACAGTCACTATTGCAAGTAAATTGGTTGCAAACGCAGGGGCAGGAGTATTTGCAAATTTGGCATGGCAACTCACAAGGTCTGCATGTAAATGCAACCCTAAAACACCACAGGTATGTTCTTGTGCTTGGAGTGTCACTTATACACAATAGTGGATGGCTACACATGTGTTGTGCCCTAACAGTTTAATTAATGGATGTATTGTTGTACTTAACTATTACATGCATAGTCATCTTCTTAACATTATCAGGCTCATACATCTTTATATGCTTTTAAAGGGCTTGTTTTGTTATTGTCCCATCCACAACATGCCACCACATGTAATTCTGATCCAAGTGCTGCAACAAGACTTAGTCTGGCTACACAGAGCAGATGGGTGTTAAAGACTGTTATGCATACCATCTGTTCTTTTGGGCTTGTGTCTAACCAATCTATCTTTCTGTAAGTGATAGGGCAGGTGTATGTATAGTATTCCACAACCCTATATATACCCATATCCATATTTTACTTAATGGCTGTGAGGGATATACTATATCAAATGTATTTATATTTTGATTTGACATTTTAAGGCAGCACACTAATTCTTCCACCAGGACTTGTGTTAACCTCCGAGGGAAGAAACTGCTGTATGTCATACTTTGTATCAACCCATCAATATACCATCATCACATGTGAATTTGGATGTCTCCTAATCCTCTTTATATGTCTCTTTCTTTTTTCAACTACGGTCAGACAAGAGCCCTTGGTGTCCACATTGTGACCAACATACCAGTTAATAGCGAGGAACATCCTGGGGGGGGGGGGGGCAGCAATTAGGCCTTCTACCATCTGTTGATCAGGTAAGCCTATGAATATGTCATCTTTATTGCTTTATTTGATGACATCCTTTCTCTGAATCTTCTGTGATTACTGCAATATAAATTTTACTTCAATTCATGTTTTATTATGGTTTAATATGTATCTGTCATCTCTTTCTCAATATTTTTGACAAATACCAATATTATATGTTGGTTCATAAATCTTCACTTAATGTTTCACATTAATTTTCTCTTCAGCTGCTGGATGAAAGGAGACTTTACCAACTCCTACTCCAAGGACACTGGTTATGAAGCTTACATCAAGAAAATCCAGAAAGGAAGCATACATCATGAGAGCTATGCTTACAACCAAAGTGTGAGTTAAACTATCTCTAAGTGGGTCACTCTTAGCAATTACTCAACATCTTCAGCAAATGTGTGCAAATAAATATCTTTAGTTTACTTTAAAATTTATTTCAGCTTATAAGCCATAAAAGCACATAGAATACAAAATTCAATAGGATAATATTACCAGTAAACAGCGTAAGAATGTAATGCAATTTGTTTGGGGGTGCCTAATACCTCCCTAGGCTTAAATTAATTGTTAAAATAATTACAAATCAAGCTAAAGATTAAGCCCCACTCCTGAAATGCTAACTGAGTGCCTCAGAGCTCCCGAACTGTGATTGCCTCCTCCCCCCTGACGCCAAGACGACGCGTCGTGCTGTGCTTTTGCCCGCCCCTACATATTCACTGACACAGGAGTATACGAGCAAGAAGGAGCGGGAACTGTAATTGAATCACAATTTCCTTGCAAATATATATCCACATTTTATGAATGCCCTCTTTACACAGAATTTGTCACTGACACTGTCAAACAAGTATTTAACTTGGGCACATGCCCAGACATCCACTGGTGGTTTACCTATTGAGAATAGCAACTTTAGTTTTTCTCAAGGATTATTTTAAACAGGCTTTGACTTTAAGTCACAGCCTACTTTGTAAGAAACCTCTGCTACCCACATCATGTTCACTCAGCCTTTACCTTATTATCATGGAGTAATGCCTGCACATGAAACTTTACTGGTAGGCAAACAGTGCACCATATAACTTTCACCATGTGCACCCACACTTACCTTGAGGTCTTACACTAATATATTCTATGCACTGGCAAGTACTCAACGTCATTCTATTCTGTATATGACTATAGGCCATTTTCTAACAACTTTCTGTTTTTAAATGCTATAAGGTTTTATGGAGTAATGTTAATAGCGGTATTTGAATTATGTAATCAGTGATGTCATCAATGATGCAATTTGAGAAGTCATCAGTGTTGTCATTCAACATCCCATGAATTATGTAATATGCAAGTTCATAAGCAGTGCATGACCAGGTTGCAAGTTATAGTTAGCTATTCAGTTTTAAAGCATTAGTTCTTATCCCATTTCTACATCCTAACTATAACGTCACTTCGACCTTTGTTCTTTCAGTGACGCTATTATAATTCCATGCCAGGATCAACCTATACCTTAACATGTTTATTTCTTTTTTTCAGTTTTCAAGTTACTGACATAAATTGGAATTTATTTCTTAAGTGTTCTGTCAAAGCAGTCTGTTGATATTCCTCTTGCCAGTAATGGTGACATTGATCTCTGAACCATTTGACGCTGTACCAACTGCAAGTGGAGGATGGCAGCCAATTCAATGTGAAAATTCAATTCTCCTCCAAGCAGCTCCTCCAAGCAGCTATCTAGGCAATCAGCACAACCAGAACAAGAGGAGGAGGAGAAGGAAGAGCGGGAGATGGTTGAGGGGAGGAGGAAATGGATGGGTAAGAGGACATTATTGCCCCTACACAAAAAACCTTACACAAGACCTCCTCAAGGATGGTCAGCAATCTTTCAAGGTTGATTCTGAGGGTAGCCACGAGTTAAGTAGCTACAGGTGCTTGTCCTACCTGTGCAAGACTCACTTCCACACTACACACACCTTCCAAGCAGATGCATCTCCAGACTTCTCTCAGTCATCTGAGGGAGAACACGCTCTTGGAAAGGAACAAATCTTCACTCTTAATTAATCCACCCACAATCTCGTGAAGGGCAACCCTATCTGTGATGGATAACACACTGGCCATGTCAGACAGCCACCCATGTTGGTGGGGGGTTTGAATGGCCAAATCCTGCCCTCTTGGAGGATAATGTTTCCAAAAAGCAGTGCACTGTGGGGGAAAATCATGCAATACATGAGACTGTGGATAACCTGAAAGGACTCCTTCAGATGGTTAACACGCAGACAACTGCCTTTGATAGCATTGTGAAATATTACCAATATTTGCCAAAGATTCACATTGAACATCTATATAGTTTGATAGAAAAGGGTATTAGGCAATATGGCTTGACCATAAATATGATAAAATCCATAACAAACAAATGACAATGTCAATCTTCAAGGCCAAGGTATGCATAGGATTAAACAGAGGTTCCACTACGTATGAGGCCCCCACCCCTCACAAACTCTGATGTCTATCACCTTGCAACAGACACAAACATACTACCTAAACCACCATCACTTCCACCACCACCACCACCACCACCTCAACCACCACCAATTCAGCTACCACTAACACAGACTCATCACAAGCAGACTCACAACAAAACTCACAATCAGTACTGCATAGGCAGAGTCATAGATTACACCCTTTGTAATCTTGAATTTTTAGATTCACTACTCTGCTAATCAAACAAAACAAACAAACAAACAAAGCTTTATTTCGATTGTGGTATAACAATCATAAAAAGCACATGTGACAAAATAGTAATCATATTAAAAGCAAAGATTATCATCAATATATTTTTTTAAAAGTACTAATTTGCACAGATAGAAATTCCATGTTAAAATACATTTAATGGATATTTACACAAGTCAAAGTTTATAAAAAGAATATTTAAAAAAGGCCTCCTTCAGAATCCTAAATGACAATGCTCTTTCTCTGGTGGATAATTTCTTTAAAGAATATGGATAACCTCCAGACGACGTGTTCATTTTCTAGAAGCTGGAGCCTAATAAAAGCGGGCGACATTGTCTCAAGCCCCAGTTCTGTAGGATCGGAACCAGCCAGAACTTTCTTGCCTTCGTATAAAATTTACAAAATCAAACCAGGTGCATTGATGTTTGAGACGACAGGTTATCGCATGGGTATGATGCTAACTCGTTTGCCCAATTATTCATCATGGGGAAGGAAACAAGTCTGTGTATTGTCCCCAGTCTGAATCTAAATAATAAAAACCTGTCAAAAACGGCTGGCACGTAAACTAAATATAGCTGCAGATCATAGGATGTAAGGACCATCTGATGTGTCAAAACCCTAGGCTTATTAATTTCTCCAGATAGTCCTTTACTTTCCAGAAAAGAAAGGACCTCCTATCTAAGGTTTTTCCTGGAGATCAAGGCGATAGAACTGGGGTTAATGAAATATTCCAGGTTACCCATGTCTTTTACAAGCTCTTGAATAAATTTGAACCACGGTATCCTTAACACACCCTCCATCCTCAGGCTATCTTATAGTAGGTCCCTGTTAAGTTTAGTCTCGTCTCTTGACCAAATCCTATGCCAGAGAAGGATCGGTTCCATTTTTATGAGATCTGATATGTGGGAGAGGCCCAGCTCAGCGTGGCAAACGTAGGTGGGGGTGCTGGAGGATGCTGACAAAATATATTTAATAAAATAATTCTCCACTAATTGTATAGAGTTTGTGTTGGCATTACCCCAAATCCCGGCCCCATAGATAACAGTTGCAACACACTTGGCTTTATACATTTTTAGAAGTTCCAAGGGTGGTTTGCGGTCTAATTTTTTTGCAAAGCTTGCTAGAGCAGATGTTGTTCTAATTAGAGCCAGCTTTTTTGCTGCAACAGGTTGGGCCCAAGTATCGTTGTGGCTAAATAGGATACCTAGGTAAGAAAAACTGTTAGTTAATGCTATCGATTTCCCCTCCACAAAGATGTCCCTGCGTTTCTTAATCCCGTTGCCACATCTCATTACAAAAGTTTTGGAGATGTTAATTCTAAAATCCAGCTCCTTCATGTAGTTAAAAAAGTTATTTAGGGTCTTTTGTAGGCCAATCTGGGTGCGGGACATGATTACAGTGTCATCCATGTAAAGTAATGCTGGAATGGATTGATTGCCTACTTGGGGGAAATCTTGGGTATCTTTAAGGAGGGCCTGCCCCAACCCAGGACACAACCTTGCCTAACCACCCTTCCAATAGGGAAGGTGGCAGTACGCTCTCCTCCTAAGCCAAAACGAAGGCATGATTTTGCACCTTGGTAAAAGCGACTAATAAAGTAGATGATGTTTTTGTGAACCCCCAGTTTTCCCAAAATATCCCAAAGCTTTGAGTGCCTCACACAGTCGAAGGGCGCGGTGAGGTCGATAAAAACTAAATACAGGTTTCCCTTTTTGATCCTGACATACTTTCCCATAAGGATCGCTAGATTTAAACTTTGCTCCACAGTCCCTAGTCCTTCACGAAAACCATATTGTATGTCAGATAGAACGTGATTTTCCTCTGCCCAAAGCTGCAGGCATTCCAGAACGATACGCCCTGCAACCTTGACCATAGAATCCAGTAAGGAAATGGGCCTGTAGCAAGTCGGATCCTGACGGTCCCCCTTCTTAAATATAGGGACAATGGTGGATTCCACCCAAGTTGATTGGAAAGCAGTCTTACAGCTAGCGTTGATTATTTGTGTGATGATGGGGACCCATAGAGTAGTGTTCGATTTTTACAAGTCCACGGGTACTCCATCAAGGCTTGAGGCTTTCCCCCCTGCACTTAGCGTAAGTGCCCTGCTTACTTCACTAATACTAAAGCATATGTCGAGTGTACCTATGCTATTAATATCATTATTATCAGCGGGACAGCGGCCGTTATATATCTTTAAGAAGTGTTCAATCCATTGGTTCTCGGTGATCGCTACCTCCACAGTAGGGCCACCCGCAGGGGTCAGGAAGGGTGTTTTAACAGCCTTCCAAAATGCGGCACTATCTTTCGTTTGTGCAGCCAGGGTGAGCCGCTCCCAAGATTCTTTCCTAAGGGCATTCTTCCTCTCTAAAAGCGCTGAATTGTAATTCTTTCTGGCTTCTCTAACTTTAATGATGTTCCTTGGGATGTTATGGAGCTCATGTTTCAGGTGAGAATGTGCACAAGTGCATGCTTGATCAAACCACCTCTGGGGGGCTTGCTTTTTCCCACCTTGTTTGAACATGACATCCCTAACCGCGGCTGCTACATCTTGGTAGGCAGATAGAATATTCTCAGGGGAAGCTAGATCATTCAGGCAAGTGTAGAAAGCAGATCTACACCTTGTAATTAGTAGCTTATTAACTGTCTCAGGGTCCATCATGTTCCATCGCAAAGTAACCCATTAACTTTTTCAAGTCTTAAATTAGCTAAAGACTCGTCTATCATCACCTTATCACTTCTCTGACTACTCGCGGGTAGTTTAACCATAATATATAAGGGATAGTGATCGCTCACTGAATTTGTGTCTACTGAAAAAGTGGGTAAACTGGAGGCACACATGTTTGACACCAAAATATAATCAATTGTTGAACTAAGGCCTCTACCATTAAAAGTCTGTGGCATCCGTGTAGGTCTAGTGCATATGTCGTTAGCAAAACCTATATCTAGGTTGAACACCAATTCATTAAGAAGTTCTCCTACACTAGAATGACAGAAATGAGTGCCATGGGTGCCTTCGTCCATATTAAAACCACATATCCTATCATCCTCATGCGTGCACAGAGCGCAATTAAAATCCCCACACAGAATGAGCATGTTCTCAGTGCCCTTTGTAGTACACGCAATTCTTAATTCTTTATACAGTGAGTCGGTCACCCTGGACACGCTGTCAAGTGGAATATTATTATAAAAATTACACAAAATCTTAGGATGTGAAGGAGTTAAATACAACATTAGTACTTGACAAAAGGGAGACTCGAACTTCGATTTTATATTAGCAACATTTTACTGGTTAGAGACATATATACAAAGCCCACCTTTGGCTCTGCCATGCAGACCTCCTATCGCTTGGATGTTAAATGTTCTATAACCATTCATATGTATGGGATCCTTCAACCAAGTTTCTTGCAAGCAAATAATTTCATGTTTTAGAATGTATCCTAACCACTGAGGATTGCTAAACATGGATCGTAAACCTGCTATATTCCATGATACGATGCTACAGACAGTAATTTTGTTAGTGCTAAAAAAGCTGGCTACGCCAGTGTCTGTAGATCTAATGGCTTCACATCTTCTCTGCTGCTCTGTTTCGGACCGTGTGTTGGGCAAGGCTAGTAAATAAAATTGCGCCCCTTGGGGGTGATCTAACCTAGGTGGATTCTGATTTCCGTAGAGAGGCCCATTGCCCTTTACCTGAACTTCATCCACCTTGTATTCCGATGGCAGGTTGGGGGTTGGCTCTTCCAATGAGATGCATGGAATATTTACCACCACCACCACCACCTCAACCACCACCAATTCAGCTACCATTAACACAGACTCATCACAAGCAGACTCACAACAAAACTCACAATCAGTACTGCATAGGCAGAGTCATAGATTACACCCTTTGTATTCTTGAATTTTTAGATTCACTACTCTGCTAATCATACACTCATTCGAACTCATTCAAATACACAGGAAAGTAACATTTGAATGTATCATTCACTAACTACCTGTACTTAATGTGATATTTGACTACCTTTGAAAATAAAAACCAGGAAGTATTCATGAGGTAAATCTTTGTAAGTAAAATGTGAAATACCATCTACATTTAAAATCATGCCAGGAATTGAACTTTTAATTGAACAACCTAATTACAAAATCAAACATCTTTACATTTTAAATTCAAAAATTAAATATATATTTTAAGCTTTGAAAAAATGCTATACATATAAACATATCTATGAGAGGAAACAGGCTTTTATTCACCGCAACCTCAGCAAGTTGAACAAACAAGGCAGCAGATGTCTCATGCCTGACGCGTTTCGGGAGCTGTCTCCCTTTCTCAAAGGCAGGACATGTAATACACGCGAAGCATAGACTGCCGGTATTTTCCCTCTTTATATCATTGTTCTCAGGTGAGTAACAACAGGTGCCAAGCATATTCCAGGTTGTAGTGCCCTGTTGACCTAAATGAGCAAATGCACTGCCACAAGATCCTGGAGGCCACAGTTTGCTCGCTTAGGCAACTTTCAAGTGGGTCAACAGGGCACTACAACCTGGAACTTTGACATGTAAGTTGCCCTTGCCAGAAGATAACTTTATTGGCATACACGGCGGAGATAAACGACTACTGATCCCATACCGATCCAACTTGTTGTTACTCACCTGATTTCAATGATATAAAGGAGGGAAAATATCAGTAGTCTGTGCTTCGTGTGTATTACATGTCTTGCCTTTGAGAAAGGGAGACAGCTTCCGAACCACTTCAGGCAAGAAACATCTGCTGCCTTATTTGTAAACTTGCTGAGGTTGCGGTGAATGAAAGCCTGTTTGAGGAGTGCATTTCGCTTTGGGGTAACTCTTTTCCTCTCATCATTACGGCTGGTCCGACCGTGAAATGCACCACGGCAAGATCCTGGCAGCCACAGTTTGCTCATTTAGGCAACGTTTAAGTGGGTCAACAGGGCACTGCAACCTGGAACTTTGACATGTAAGTTGCCTTTGCAAGAATATAACTTTATTGGCATACACGACGGAGATAAAAGACTACCGATCCCTTAATGCTTGGCATTTGTTGTAACTCACCTGATGTAATTGATTTACAGGAGGGAAAATATTGTCAGTCTGTGCTTCGCGTGTATTACATGTCCTGCCTTTGAGAAAGGGTGACAGCTCCCGATACAAGTCAGGCATGGGACATCTGTTGCCTTGTTTGTACAACTTGCTGAGGTTGCGGTGAATAAAAGCCTGTTTGAGGAGTGCATTTCGCTTTGGGGCAATTCTTTTCCTCTCATCATTACGGCTGACCCGGCCATGAAATGCACCGCCGCAAGATCCTGGCAGGCACAGTTTGCTCATTTAGGCAAAGTTCAAGTGGGTCAACAGGGCACTACATCCTGGAACTTTGACATGTAAGTTGCCCTTGCCAGAAGATAACTTTATTGGCATACACGGCGGAGATAAAAGACTACCAATCCCATAATGCTTGGCACTTGTTGTTACTCACCTGATGACAATGATATAAAGGAGGGAAAATATCAGCAGTCTGTGATTTGCCTGTATTACATGTCCTGCCTTTGAGAAAGGGCGAGAGCTCCCGAAACGTGTCAGGCATGGGACATCTGCTGCCTTGTTTGTACAACTTGCTGAGGTTGCGGTGAATAAAAGCCTGTTTGAGGTGTGCATTTCGCTTTGGGGCAACTCTTTTCATTTGCCATTTCCTCAGCAAAGTCCTTAAGCATAGGATTAGCACAGTGCTCTCCTTGCCGAGCTGTAAAATGGCCAAAGCCTTTTACCACTCCAGGCACAGTATTACAGCTTTGGACTGGTAAAATACCTTCCAAGCCAACCTGAAATTAGTAAAAGCAACCCCTGACACTTGTTTTGCTCTCATTAGAGCTCTTCAGAGAGGCATAGCTTTGTCCAGACACAAGGGAGCACCCAGTATATGTCAACACAAAACCCTTTCATATATATATTACCTACTGGTGGTAATTAGGATTTAGTTTCCATAGGAAGAACGTTTTTTCTTTTACCTATAACTTTGATGTCGTTTGACAAAGCCTCATGAAATTTTCGAAACTAGTTTGACACTCAATTCAGATGCTGTCTCAAATGTTGCAGGGTGATCCATCAAGCAGGGGCTGAGAAAAAGTTGGGGGCCCAAAAAGTGGTTTCTCCATGTTCATTTCCATAGGAAAATTTAGACACAGCTACAGCCCGAACTTCTAAATGGCATTACAACAAATTTGGTAACTGTTGGTCCAGAAAGTTACCTTTTTTTAAATTGGTGTAAATGCTTTCAGTAGTTGCTGAGTTATTTAAAGAAATTTTAAATTGTATATATAGGGATGTGGAGGATCCGTGACCCCTTCCGATCTCATGCTGAGATCTGATTGGCTGCCATCACTTCAATCCAGGAAGTGTTAGCAGCCATCTTAGGACTCAACTCAGAGAAGAAATGTAAACTTGGTGGGGGATTGGGCAAGTAAAAAAAAATAATTCAGTCACTGTGAGGATCCAGGTTTATGTACAAACAGAAAAATGATTTTTAAAAATGTGTCTAACATAACCAGTCCAATATTGCTGTAAGTCCTCAAAAAATGTCAAATATTCCCATAAATTTCAAATGTAAAAAAAAAGAATAAAGTCACTCCCCAAGGGAGTATCTGAGTCATGTTCTTGGCTTGCAGGCAAATGTTTTGTGCCATCATCAGTCTCACTCTTTACCACTATTAAATTGATATTCTTGACTGAAGAAGACATAAGATGGCTGACCTTGGAGGGGACAGACACCACCTGAGAAATGTGAAATGCAGGGCTGGTTGCAGAAACAAGTAAAATGGTTGAAGTGTGAAACAACACTGCAGGAAGAGGGGTGAGTTGTGGCTGCAGATGAGACATTATGGTCGCTATCAAGAAGGTCATGAGGCTACATAGAGCATGATGTTAAGTTAAGATCTCAGAACATGTTAATGACACATTTTAACTCTCACACACTCGGGGAGATTATAAATAGGTCTGACAGATAATTACGCTGGAGTAATGAAAGTAATGGCAATAATTATGCGTTACTTTTGTTATGTGAAATTACTGAAGTTACATGATTATACCACCTTGAGTAATTGAGAGTCATTTGAGGGAAAATACTATTGCAGGAGCACCGGGACAATGAACTAAAGAGATCAAGAGGCTGCTGGCTACTGATGTTCCTGTCCCATGCCCTTTAGTGCTATTTTCTTAGCTCAAAATGCATCCTAGGCTACATTATGGGCGCAAGGGTGTATTTTGCACTAAGCATAGCACTAAATGCTGGAATACACTTCTCACATACCTACGCATAATTATTAGTAATTTTGGGGTAATTACGATTAATTGCACTAGAGAGACTAACACTACTCACACCGATCCCTCATTATAAACGAATATCATCTATTGGCCTCAGGACAAAACATAAGAGCTCAAGAGTGACAGGAGTATGTGTTCTTAATTTGCTTCTGTGGCTGTTCTGGACAGGCAATTGGAGTAGCAAGAGGAGTAGAAAGTTGAGCAGGGTCTGTAGTTGGCAATCCAAATGGTATAAGGTCTCTAGAGTTAAAGAGATGTGGATATAGGCCAAGATGATGGTGAAGCCTGCTCTTTGTACACTACAAAAAGGTCTTGGTCGAGTGTCCAGTTCTTCCTGGCCAGTGTGTCCAACTTGTCCACCGCCACAGTCAGTTCAACAGCATCTGCCCAGAGTCATTGGCAATTGAGCCTGTCTGTCCTCAGGTGGATGCACTCTTCCTGCTTGTGAATGGGTCTTCCTCCACTGTAGTGGTTGATAGTTCTCATGCCCACCTTGTGTTAGAGGATATGGATGTTCGTCCCAGGTTCGGCTGAGATGGGGGTTTACCAGCTATGGCTGCTGAAACGAAATGAGACAAATCAAAGAAATGTTGAGCGGATCTGTTTAATATCCCATGTGTCTACATTAATAATTTTAAGGGATATTACATCCAAATATAAAAGAAAAATTGTCATTGTGTTATGTTCTATTATTTGGGTTTATAAAGCGCATAGATACCCCAGCAACAGTATACTACAAATAAAGTGCAGAAAAAGGTGATAAGAAACTCCCCATAAATAAAAAGCCAGGTTTTAAGCTTTTTCCTGAAATCAAAGTGATTCTAGATATTTCTTAGCTCGAGAGACAAACTGTTCCAGAGGGCCAGACCCAAAGCTCGAAAAGAGCGGCCACTAGAACGTTTCCTGTGGAACCGGGCAGTCACCTCCAGATTTAGCTTGGCCGAGTGAAGTGCCCTGGTTGGGAGATAGGGTTGCATTAGATCAGACAAGATGGGAGCACCTTGAGCTTTCAAGTTCCTATGCACTGTGCTAAGGGCTTTAAATTGGATTAGCTTCTTCAACGGCAGCAAGTGGAGTTTGCAAAGAGGTCCCACGATGGAGCAGAGCTTCAAGAGGGAAAACAGCAATTTGGTCCAACTGTAACCTCTTAAGGATAGATTTCTTACAACCTAGATAGAGGATGTTGCACTAGCCTTGGTGGGATAGAATGAGAGATTGATAAATCATCTGATGAATATGCAGTTGGAATAGGTCGATAACAGGTTTCCGTCTTCTCAGAAGACCAAACCTAGTGCCTACCAGAGTGGTTAGTTGTTTCTTGAGACTAAGGGAGTCATCCACCCATATACCCAGATTTTTCACTGAGGATTTGGGAGCGGGGGCACTCTAGGCTGTCAGGTCACCAAAGATTTCCCCACGACTGAGTGCGTTTACAAAACAGTAGGATCTCTGTTTTACTGGAATTTAATTTTAGACAGTTGACCACTGAGATCCTAAGGTGTTTCACTATCTCTACCAAAGTTCTAATATATAAGTTAAATAGAGTGATACTCTAAGAGGAGCCCTGAGGAAGCCCATGTTCCAAGAGTTTAGGAGATGTAGACAAAGGGGGAAGTCGTGCTGGAAAGAGCAGTGGGTAAGGAACAATTTGAACCAGGAGAGTGCTTAAACCCGCATGCCTACATTGTGCAGGTGCTGTAAAAGAGAGAGGGTGACAAAGGCGGCACTCAAGTCTAAAAGAATAAAGGCAGCAGAGCCACCTTCATCCATTTCTCTGTGAAATATCTCTGTGACACATAAAAGGGCAGACTCTGAGCTATGTTGGGACCTGAAGCCGTTTTGAGAAATGTCCAGAATGCTGTTGGCTTCTAAAAACTCTGCTAAAAGTTTGTTAACATGTTTTTCAGCCACCTTGGCCAGGAAAAGGAGTAGGGAATGAGGGTGGTAGTTACCAGGACTGGAAGGGTCAAGTGAGGGCTTTTTTAGGAGGGGAATAACTTTTTCCTGCTTCCAAGCCTGGGGAAGCGTGGGTGAGGACACTTATAGATTGACAATCTCAAGAAGGAGATGAAGAACAATTTCCTGCAGTTTTCGGATAGTGTCTAGTTTGAGGGGATAATCTGGTGTGCCCAACTTCATGGAGGTGCATAGAGCGGAGAAGGAGGGCAAGTCAAGAAGGGACAGTTCATTAAGAACTGGCCAGCTTAGAGCCTCCTCTTGTAGTTAATGATTGGGCTCGACAATAGCAATAGCATTACACTGGGATAGGGCATAAATATCATTAATCTTTTCCACGAAAAAAATCTGTGATTTTATAATAGTGGTCATTAGATTACGCTACTGAGTTGGCCATGGCAGAAGTTTGTAAACTGGTGACAATGAAATAAATTTCCTTGGCAGGATTCCTATTGTTTGAAATTTTAGAAGAGTAGAACTCTGCTCAGGTTATTCTTATCAGTTTATGGTAAGCTTTGAGTGCATGTATGTAGGGTTCCTTTGTCCCACTGTCATAGCATTTTCTCCACGTGCACTCAAGCAACTTGAAATGCTTTTTCTCAGTAATCAGTGTTTCATTGAACCAAGGGGCAGAGGGTTTACTCCTGGTCTTTACCTGGCAGAAAGGTATGTACGTCTTGAGGGCCAAGGTAACCCAAGTTTTCAAGTCCCTATCAGCGGAGTCTATATTGGAATGCAGCTGGGGGGATTGGCCGACAAGTAACTGCCAAATTCCGTTATGGGCAATGTATGCCATGGACTTTTGGCAGTAAAAGAGCTTGTGAATGTAGGTTTCTGTCTAGTTACTCAAAGAAACATATGGATCAGGTAGAGGTCTGTTCAGGACATAGATCTAGGAGGGGCCACCTAAAGGTGTTGGAGGTTAAAAAAAAACTGATCAAAAAGGTGACCCATTAGGTGTGTGGGTCCTCCCACCAACTGTGTCAGCTGTAATGATCCCAGATCATCCATGAATTATTGAGCTACAGTATCATTTATTTGAACAAAGTAGAGATTAAGGTCACAAATGATAGTAAAATTGGATGATTTGATCGCTAAAGAAGTCACTTGATTTTCCAGAAAGGTTCTAAAAGCTTTAGATGGTCCCGGTGATTTGTAGATAAGAAGACCCAAGAGGATGACAGTTTTGCTCACCGTGATCTGAAATAGAGCATTTTCACAACCTGAAACAGAGCCCGGGCCAGGCTGCAGCTAAATGTGGAATTATAAATGAGGGCAAGATCACCCCCTCTGCTTGTGGATCTGTCACATCTAATGATGCTGTAGCTTGGGAGCAATGCCGGAAGAGCTTTGGTAGAGGTTTCAGGGTCAAGCCATGTTTCCATGAGAAACAAGTCTTCAGGTAGACAGTCTTGAGTTATATTGACAAGGAGCAAATGCCCGATGATGAAGCATCACATCCTTCGGGGTGTGTGAGGGCATCAGGAGGCAAGACCTGCTCTTCCCTCTCACTGGTGGGTTCTAGACCTCGGAAATCCCTTTCCCCTCCTTCCTCTCTTTTCTTAGTGAGTGGGTGACATGCTGCACCCCTCCTCCGTAACAGTGTCCTCTTGTTTTGATTAGACGTTCTGCATTAGGAGTACGGACACTGGACCATGACCTGCTCCTGGTCCTCCCCTCCCTTTATTGATACATTGCCTTTAGAGGCACCTTCGAGACGTCCAATGCGTGTCCATACACCAGCCATTCTTAAAGGCTGACTTTCTCTAATCTATGACTTTATAATGTGTAATGCAATGGTAAAAATGCTGACACATTTAAGACTATTTTTTAAAAGTAGTCATCCACTTAATTTGTTTGCATCAGGACTTCAATACAGAACATCAGTGTGTAATTAGAGCGACATACATAAAAAATAATCATTGCAAACAATGTTAATTATAGAAAATTATCCCCAGCACACTGCCTATCACAGAAATAATGCAATGTTATGAAATCCTTTTTATACTCATTGCAATTTACACAAAAAATCAAGTTATTTTAGGAATAGCTTGGTTCACATATGGAGGACTGGGATGACTGACATTACATTAATGCATACAATATCGGAAATCAAAAATATCAGAAAATAAATATATTTCACAAAAATATCACCTTACTATACTAAACTAATAAAACCACAAATATGCAAGAACATAAAAATTGTTGTTAAAACAAATTGTTTTTTTTACTTATACAAAAACGCAAATATCAGAAATAAATAAATCATCATCTTTAAATAAACATATAATATGTACAAACATATTAATTTACACAATATTGACTACAAAAATATTGTCAAAATATTTACTACAGCATTAATCAACATTAAATGGAAACACTTTTTTTATGTAACACAATTACATATAATAAACATAAAACATTTCTTAAACATGTTTACATTAAAAATAAACATATTATATCACCAGAAAATGTACAATTCAGGCTAAAACATATATAACTAAATTCATTACAATATAGCAAAAACCATTTTGCCATTACCTACAAAGATTTACACATCAACGTAAATAATAATCAATATAAAAATCTAGTAAAAGAAGGGTTCCTATAATCATCCTTGTACTCAATGCAAAAAAGCTTTTTCTAATGTACAAAAGGAAAAAGGTGAATTGGTAACTTGACACTGAAATGCAAATTACATTTGCAAATGGTATTTGATAGAGGTGTCCCTTCCAAATACTGAATAGATATAGTTTATTACTGTTTTGCTACTGAATTCCGGTCACAAAACAGTCATATTTTACCACCAGCTTAATAGTGGTGGTAACTCATTCGCAAATGGCAAAGGGTCCCCTCAGCACCCCATCCCTTCCTGTTTGAGAATGTTAAAAAAACCGCTATTTGTGAATACAAAAATACATATGTTATACATTAAGAATACCGATTTCCTAATTTCAATTTGGAGATAATCGCAATTATGAAATCGGTATTCCTAATATTTGTACAACTGGCCATTAGTTCCTTATTTAATCTGCACATTTCTTCTGCTAGAGCTTTAGTGAACCATACTTTATTTTTGACAAGGTGACAAAGACTTTTCCCCTTTGAAATAGGAATAGGAGGGACCTTTTCTAATATTTTTAAATTAAAATGAGTGCACTCCCATGCCAAGGTCAATGGGGCTTCTTTCCTAGATGACCATAATTGTAAAGACTTCCGTGAATACTTGGTAACTGGCCCAATTTGATTCTTTCCACTTTTTTTGAGAAATAAGCATAACATTGAATTATTTTGTGGTAGAAGGTTGATTGTTTGTGGAAAGCGATTACTTTCTGACCATGGATCAATATAAATGCTTTTTACCATATTTATGTTCAGGCTCAGAAGAGTATAGTCCGTGAGGTTTGCAAGTTTAGGTTAATTCAAGCCGGATGGTCACTTTTATGTCGCCCATTCAAAACTCGTAAATCTAAGAGGTGCTAGATGTCTAACAAGCATTCTCCAAGCATGTCCCTTTTACTATGAGGCCCTGATTGAAGAGGCATTTTCCACAGTTGTTTTAATATACTGACTTGTTCCATTTCTTGGCAAGCTGGTAATAAGTTGGTGGTCAACAGTAACAGGCCAACTTGCATTTGAATGAGAGGATTTCAATTTCGGTTCATTCTCTACGAATTGCTCAAATGTTTCCTTTTTTTGTACTTTTTGTGGGTCGATGTATATATTGAGGGCAAGAAGTGGACCTGCGGATGGGCTTTCTTATTTTAGAATAATTATCCCATTTAGCTAATTTATATTGAAGTTCAAAGGTGCAACATTGAAGTTGGATCTTATTGCAACATAATCAGGGGTGGCTCCTCCATTAGGGCGGAGGAGCGTCGCCCCACTGCTTTCTCACAGTGCGAGAAGCAGAAACATAAAATGGTATTTTGAATACCATTTTATGTTTCTGCTTCTCGCGCTGCGAGAAAGCAGAAGGCAGGTTTTGCCTGGTTGGGGGTGGGCGGGTCAGCGGGTCGGGGAGGAGTGGCTTGCCCACTGTTGTGGGTCCTGACTGTTGCGGCCGATCAAACCAATCATGCGCACTCTTCATTTTTCTCTATGTAGGCTGCATGCAGCCATTGAAGCGTTGTGATTGGCTTAGGGGATGGGAGGGAGGATGCATGCTTCCTTTTCCAGGAAACGGGACCCGGCCATGAGTGGAGGCGGCACGGGACCCGGTAAGGTACGTTTTTTTTTTTTTTTAATTATCAATCTCCCTGCGCGAAACCCCCCACTAGTCCCCCCATCCACGAGTCATGCGAGCCGTGACTGAACAGAATGACTCCAATGAAATAACTCCGCTGTATATGCTGGGATGGTTTTGTCCCTGCCTGTTTGAGAATTGGAAACATTTTGGCAATTGCTCTTGTCTTTGACTAGCCAAGACATTTCTTGTGTGGCAGATTATTCTTTGACTTCTCAATGTATTTCGCTCCCTTTGAGACAGCTGTTTTAAGTTGACACGTTGATCATTGTACTGAATGACAGGTGAGGTTGAGGATCCCGTTTGAATCATGTGTAATTGTTTTGGAGCTTTTATTGCAGCAGGACATGTACTAATAAGTCTTACATGTAGTGGTAGTGAAAAAACTCCTACATCCATTTTTTTTACTACTGCAAGGTCTTTCTCTTCCATAGGAGACATAGCCTGTTTTGGTCACATTATTGAGTGCAGCTGACAGTTAGAAGGTTGTGAATTCTTCCCAGACAATAACACAATATGGAGATCAGGTGTGCCTGAATGGGCCATCTGCTGGTAGGATGGGTGTGTGGATCTGAATTATGACAATTGCAATAATGTGTAATGAGTGGTTATGACAACTGAACTATGGGCCATTATGGACACTGCAACCTGTGCATATTGGTGCAATATGAAAACAACTTTGCAGACAAAGTGAGACATTAATGAAACCATGGCATCTATGTTCCAAGAGGGACTTTAGTGAACGTGCAATATGTGCATATGGCGCCATTATGTAAATTGTGAAATCGGTAAATACAGAATCATTATGTAAAATGAAGGCAGTACATAACGTGGCAGTATACAATTAATGTCATGTCCTAACTGGAATATGTGCAATACACTTCACGTATGTTTTAACAGAAACATTATTGAAACTGCAATCTGTTTGTACTGATGAACTGCAGCGAGTGTAATTTCTACAACATGGAACACTACTGAGATCATTGTCTGTTTGCCAAATTGGGCATTATCGACTAGATACATGTTTTTTCTTCTGGTGCTTTATGGGAGCAGCAATCTTTGCATTATGGCGCCATATGGAAAATTTGCTCTGCGATAACTGTAACATATGGGGAACTGTGCTCTGTGCACTTACTAATTGATACGGTAAGGAAGCTACTATAGTTTAGTTCATTAGTTATAAATGCGCTCGGTCCCCCCAGGTGGCTTTGTTGCACTAAAAATAATGTCTGTAGGGACAATAATGGAAGGAATAAAAACTGATAGCAAGAAAAATGAGTTTGGGGAGTTTTAGGTGGTTAGCTTATTGCCAAGGTAAGGACGGAGCATTCCAAATTTTACAACCAAGGAGGTGACGCCTGTGGACCAATACTGGACAGTGTCCATCTGGAACCTGAAGAAGCAGTGTCAAGGAGAAACAGAGAGAATGAACAGGCTCATGTTTTGGAAACCTTTCCTTGAGGAAGGACTTGCAAAGATCACTGTAGGCTCGGTGCATAATACTGAGAGTTTTGAATTGTATCTTTGGGAGCCAGTGGGGATTCTTCCTGGCCTGGGACACAAGGTAAACTCTTGAGTCACATAGCGACCTTCTGAATCAGTTGAAGTATGGTTCAAGCAACACCCAAGAGCATTTTCTTAGCAAGTGGCCTGTAAGAAAAGATACAATAAGGATGACATTGGTTTCTTCATTAAGGGCGAGCTGTTCCTCAATCCAAAATATTAGGGATTTCACTGTGGGAGCTGAAGCAAGGGACGTGTCTAGAAAGGAGGAATGGGTGGGAGGGGGGATTGAGACAAGTAATTCTTGTCTATTCTTGCCTAGAAGGAAAAACTCAGGTCCTAATTTACTAATTTTTGGTGTACGGCAGCGCCACAAGCCTTCCTGCAGTGCTGCCCTATGTCAAAAGAAAAGGGCAGGAATGGACTGTATCTATGAAAACCGGCATCTTCCTGTACTCTTTTACTGCAAAACAGGCTCCAACCACCTTGAACCCAGCTCCCTGACTCAGTCTGCTATGAGTCTTGTGGCCCACGTTGTGCCACTCCAGTCCTGGACCCTTGGATGTGGACATGCCGGCCCAGATGTGGTCCTGTGGGCATAAATGACGCAACACAAAACATCTCTTTGCAACACAGCTTCAGAATTGCTCCTGCATAAAGCATTCCCAGCACAGGACTTTACATCACAGTTAGCAGTCTCCTCAGAACTGCCACTGTGCGAAGCATCCTCAACACAAGCATTTGCATCAAAAGTCCCTCATTTATGGCATCCTCGATAATGACGCAGGGCATCACAAGCCTCACAACTTCTTCAGACCTACCAAATGCACAAAGCATCTTTGATGCAGGACTTTATATTGCAAGCCGCTTGGTGATTGCACACACCTTGCATCACACCTGTGCAGCTCCTCTGAACCACTGCTGCGCCACGCATCCTCCACAAGCGTCCTCTCAATGCTCGCAACCAGAATTTAACACACTCAGAGGCCTAAATTAGTCCCGGTCCAGTGCGACCAGATATCCACAGTTGGCGCTTTGTACTTCTAGGCACTATTTTTACTCAACTCTTTAAAATTGCATATCTCAGGTTCTACTAATTGGATTTGTGTGGTTTTGGTCTCAAATAGTTTATTCAATCTTACTCTATTTTTCTAAATTGGTATGACATTTTTCTTGTGTTGTGTTATGTTCTCATTTTATTACTGTTTAAAGTGCTCCATAAATATTTCACACATTGCCATAAGTCTGATTGCTTTTGTGCCAAGCTACCAGAGAGCTGAGCAAAGGTTAATTTGGGTAACATTATGTTTACTTGTGTTTTACCCTGACAGAGATTGTGGTTGTTGTTTGAGTAGGGTTTCACCTTCCTCTACCAGTAACCCAATTTCCAACTGTGTTCATAAGATGCCAGGTGTGTAGACCAAAGAAGTGTCAGGAGTGAGCTTCTGCATGAAAAGAAAACGCACAGCAGTTTATTAATTATCAGTCCCTGTGATGCTGCCCGTGGAGCATCAAGTCAGTAAAATGTCAACAAAGTAGATGGAAAGTACTTTCATTGTTTTTTCACACAGGTGCTTCACGTCAAGGTTAACTATTTTTTGTTTTGGAATTAGTTGTGGACTAATTCTAGTATGGGTGGAATTCCAGCCAAATACATATCCTAGTGATGCATAATAGTGTTGTGAAATCATTTGCGGCATGTAAAAAAAACTTTAATTAGCAAGATTTCAGTTTATTGTGCACCTGTATAAAAGGCCTGAGGTACTGTACTGCAACCAGCACTAGTATCTGACTCAGTGGATTTCTAGTAACAGCTTCAAGTACTGCAGCCTCTCCTGGTGTCCGGCTCAAGGGACCTTTGAGCCTGCCCTGGTGTCTGCCTCAAAGGGCCTCCTGTAATAACTGAAGTCTGCATCGGGAAACGTGTTGAGTGCAGCTTTTCAAGGGCGTGTGAATGTGTTCTTTAAAATAGCAGGATCTACTGACTTTGCAAAGGCTTGCTTTGTTTGAATTCCTCTATGTGTCACGTTCAGCATGTGCTGTTTAACACATTGATTGGAAAAACAATGCATATTCATCATGGAGCTGTAACACCTATCAGGAACGTTAATGCCTATTAACAATCCATTTGCAAGCTTAGCAATGAAGTATACTCGCCGCACGGTTCATTTCATGAAAGCCTGTGATAAATGGTTGACTGCTGTACACCAGCCAATCAGTGCAGGAGAGTATGTGCATGAGCAGCAGATAAGATGATTAGAAGCTGTGGGCAGTGCTTTCTTTGTAAAATAATAGGTGCCAGTTCTCAAAGCGCTGCTCTGACATCCACAGCTGGCGCTATAAAATGTCAGAGTGCGAATAGCAAGGCTGCAACAGTCCCGAATCCAACTCAGGTCTCTTTAATTCACTGACAGTTAATCCATGCCACAACGCTTAAACGTGTCTGCTTTCTCCCTTGGTGATGGATTTTCTGTGTGTCTTTTCCTCCATCTTTTTGTTATGTTCGTTCTTCCCTCTGTTTGGCTCGTGGAATGTCTGATGTGTGATAAGGGCCATATTATCAAGGAACGGCGATAACATTATCGCCGCTTTAGCGGCAGGAAACTGCAGCTAAAGTGGCGATAATGGGCTTGATAATATGCCCTTGTGAATTCCCATAGAAACCCAGGTTCACACCAGAACCTGGGCTTCTATGAGAATTCACAGGGTCATATTATGAAGCCCATTATCGCCGCTGTAGCAGCAGTTTCCTGCCGCTAAAGCGGCGATAATGTTATCGCCGTTCCTTGATAATATGGCCCAATGTACCTGGTACCCCCCTCCCCCCAACACCGGTAACTAGCCGCCCAAATTAAGCACTGGCTGTAGGTCGTTTGCTTTCAGTGATGGCTAGAACCAGTAAAAGGTAACAAAGAGCAAAGGACTGTACTGAAAATGCCATTACTGACCCAATATCGGCAGTAACGTTCTAAGAGCCTGCGATAGGGGGATGGTGTTTCTCATAGGAAATGAAGAGGAGCAGAGCACAAGATCTGAGTCCAAATACTATTTTTCTTGACTTTTTATTTTATTTATTTTATCTAACATGTTTCTATAGTGTAACTGTACCAAGCTGCATTCAAACATTTCACAGTAAATAGAAGTTGCAGAGAAGTAGGAAATGGGTAGTCTTGGAGATCACAAATACAATTTCAGTCAGTGTGGAGGAAGGCAGGATGGGTTCTAGAAAGAGATCTTTTGGGGAAGACAAGTTCAGACTGAGGTGGAAAATAAGCATTTCCAGTTTTTTCTGAAGGTCAAAGGGTTTGCTAACTTCTAGATGCCATACTCAGGGAATTCCAAACATTGCTTTCTTCTTAGGGGAAGGGCTGGTTCAAGGTCAGTAATACTCCAGATGTCACGTTTATCTTTGATTCCTCATTGCAAACTCAGGAGTATTTGCAGTATGAATGTGTTCATCCTGCTCCTCAGTCCATGCGCCCGCTTGAGGATTACCATTGTATCATTTACACTGACGGTTCGACGCAACTGGCAAAGGAATCTAAGCATGTTTATTCAGCAGCCTGCGCAATAGTGGTAGGTACCATGGTGAATGGCGAATACAAGTCCAATGTCGTGCACACACAGACATTAGGGGACTGTACCGTCCAGTTGGCAGAGCTACGTGCTCTGGTGCTTGCACTAGTGTTTGCTGATCCTCGTGTGACTTCTCTTATTGGAAGTGACTCTTACTACTGTGTTCAGTCTTTCAACGACAATTTATTCTTTTGGACTCAGAACGAATATCGTGATTCCAAAGCTAGCACAATCAAACATAAACTGGTTTGGGTTCGAGTCGCAGAACTTAAAGAATGTCTGCCTCTCGTGAATGTAATTCATACTCTTGGTCACCAGCACATAGGAGTGCACGCTGTTGGTAACAGTTTAGCTGATGAAGCAGCGAAAACAGCAGTGGCAACATATTTAGTAGCAACAGTTACAAGTTCCAAAAGTAAGATTGATGATGACATCTTGGCAGCTATTGCTGCAACAGAGAAGGGAGATAGTTACCCTAGAGGTTTCCCTTCTAAAAACTCTCATCATTTAAATCCTGATAAAGTTCCATATGTGAGAATTAACAACGTTGGTGACAGATTGATTCCCAACGCAGACCGCAGGCTTTCCTTGATAACAGCCACTCACAAAGGTATGGCCTGTGCTCATGCAGGCGTTTCAGTGACTGTCACTATATTGCAGCAATGTTACTGGTGGCGCGGATTGTATAAGCAGACTCGTGATTATGTCCTTACTTGTAATATTTGCCAGCAGATTAAGGCTTCGACTGCTGTGCGTCCACCTCAAACACGGTTGTACATATCTAATAAACCACTTGGGTGTGCTATTTAAATCACTGCGGTCCTTTCTCCTCTGATACTGCGTATAAGTTCATCTTCGTTGCAGTGGATTCGTGCACACGCTTTCTATGGGTTTGGCCACAAAGAAGTGCTGATGCTCGAACTGTCATCAGGGATTTGTGAGAATTTTTGCATGTGGCACCCTCCATTCTGACCAGGGTCTGGTGTTCGCCTCTAAGGCGTACAAGGAAGCCATGAGGTCTTTGGGGGTGCAGGTCAAATTTTCATCTCCATACCGGCCTGAGGGCAATTCTGTTGTGGAGCGAATGAGCCGTGACAATCCTTGACAGCAGGGTTATAGGTACTGGCAGAAACTGGTTCGCCCATTTGTATAGCGTACAACGTCCACTTAATAATCTCCCTAGAAGGTCTCTGGGTGGGTGGACCCCATGCAAAATGCTCTTTGGCATAAAAATGTTTGTCCCGGACCTTGATGGTCTAGACATGGCGGCAGCCGCCGCACCCTTTAACGTAGATGATCATTCTGCTGTGTTACAGAACCTACAAGAGGCTCGAGACAATCTTGCAAAGAAACACTTGCCCTCCACAACTGATGCTGCACTTCAGATTCCGGTAGTTGGCTGGCTACCACGAGTCGGTGACCTGGTCCGCGAGAAGATGGAGAACAAGAAGGAGTTTGGCCCCTCTTATCGTGCGCCTGTTCCAGTGCTTGGCATGCAGGGTACAAGGACAGTCATTTTACCTCCACTTCCTAGTTGCAAGGATAACAGGTACATCTCCATTGACAATGTCAAACTAAAACGAGTGGCCGATTCTTCTTAGTATGACTCCAGCGGTCTTTTGTCCAGCAATGCTGAGAAATTCTGTTTTGGCCTCGGCAAGTATGAACAGACCTGACATTGCCATCGAGATGCATACAGTTACTAATCCATTGTTGAATCCACCGGCTGGTGATCACCATCATTATATTGAGAATACCTATCCCACAGATGTGTCGTTGCCTGGTGTGCAGACAAGTGCAGTTGACCAGTCACGTTTTTAATTTGACACTAACTCAATAATATCGAGAGCCCCATCGAAAATTTCTATTTTTGCTGTTTGGTTTAAGAGACATTTTTTAATTCCCCCTTGGACTTACATTTGGTTGGTGCTCATCTCTATTTTATTGTTCATGTCGATTGGATTTGTAGTTGTCTTTTTTCATCTAGTGAATGGACATTATCTTACCGAAAGATCTGCAATTAGATTAATTGATGGAACTTTGGCACCCCACTCCTCATCACACATCATGAAGTGGGACCAGACTTTTGTCAATATCACTGACTGGCCTGTGTTAGATGGGATTGTATGGGATGCTGTAAAATTTCTAATTCATGGCCAAACAGAGGTGATTAATGTCCCCAATGTACTTCGTGTTTCTTTCAGGGATGTTGTGAAACAAAACATACGCTCTGATGATTGGGATGTCCAAGCCGTTGAGGCTCTTTTTTCGGATTTGAAATATTATGCAGCGTTTGATGCTGAAGTTGTACTTGGACTCAGCAAATTATGCAGAGTTATTTTGTTATCAACACTATGGCAATCATTTCCTGCATAAAGCAAATATATTTAGAAATGTAGTTAATTATACGCAATGGGAACATTGCCCAGCTCCCATTGAAGGTAGTTCAAGAACTCTATTGAAAAAATTTACATATTTTACCGATTTTAGTCGATCCAATCCTGAAGCCTTTTCTTTCAAAATGACTGCTCAGTCCACTTCCAAAGTCAGACCAACACACACTCAATTACTGTATTCAATGTCTTTTATGGATCAATTAGCTATAGGGGGCTATGAGGTGTGGAAAGATACAATTGATCTTAAATCTGTTTAGGGTTCTAAATGCTGGCAGGTGCAAGGCACAAAGGCTTTACATCGTGCGTGCCTCATCCCGAACATGTTGTTTTTGAATTCTACTATTTTTCAAACCACTTGCTTTGGATTGGATACTTCTAAAAAATGAATGCCCCTCCCATTCCTGATCTGGGTGCTTCTTATCCTTCCTGGAACAATCACTCAGATATGTCCCTTGATGAATTGCAGTCCCTAATTACTAATACCTCCTTCAATATTTCCAGCTTGGATCCCCAGGATGGTTATTATGGCAAAAAAGTTTGGATTCATGCCAACATCGTTTTCTGGGTCTGACCCCAGGCTATACATAGGTTAGGGTGGACCCCCGTTTTGAAAGCTCCCATTCTGTTACTACCTATTCAGTAGGCAAATTATGTCAACACTGGCTTAAACATTCCACCTTAGCATCAGTTCAACTTCATTTGTCCCAATTGACTGATGATGTTGGTTTGAATGACTTTGTTAGAGGCCCTGTAGGAGGCAGGTCAAAAAGATGGGTATATGCTATTTACAACGAAGTTTTGAAATTATCTCAAATTGAAGCTGCTTCTAGATTGAGGGCTATTGATCAAGCTCATTTAGAAAAAGTGTTTGCTGTCATTCATAATAGCATTAATACTCTTTCTTCCAGAATTTACACATTAGATAATATTGTTTCATCTGTTGTGGATATTGTACAGGATGAAATGTCTGTTTTATTCCATGGTCAAAATCAATTACATTCCATAATGCAGTTTGCGTGGACTTTACAAACATTGAAATCTGGGAAAGTTCCTTGGGACTGCATCTCTGTTTTTACCGTTTAATCTGACTGAAAAACAACAGTAATTGTACATGAAGGATACGACATATTCACTTTTCCACATTGAAAAGTTGAACCTCTTGCCATTTTCTGTGGCCGAATCTAACTCGGCTGTATGGCTCATTCATGGGTTAATAACACTACCTTTTCCCTTGTTTAAGTTCAGTTCATGTATGAAACACTATGCCTTAGGCAGATATGAACCATTGGGTAGCTCTTTTCTCCATGAAGTTTGGTCGCTCCCATTCACATACAGGTGCCTGAGAGAGGGTAAATAAGTTTATATAAAAGGAGAGGAGTGCACTTCTACACCTGATCACTCACTAGTGTGCAAAAATATACAATTACACGGTGCGTGTAACACCCAAGCCCCGAATTTAGCTTGAATTTTAAAGGAAAATCCAGAGCCAGCTATGTTAGAACTTGGGGTCTCTAGTTGGCAGAGGTAGGTACCTTTAACCAAATAGGGACCCTTGCTTCTAAGTCAGGGAAAAGGGATTACACTACTGGATAACCCCTGCTCACCCCCTTGGTAGCTTGGCTTGAGCAGACAGGCTTATCTCAGAGGCAGTGTGTTAAGCATTTGTGAACACATACAGTAATACAGTGAAAACACTACAGATGAACACTACACAGGTTTTATAAAAATAAGTATTCTTTATATAGACTTAACACAAGACCACAAACGACAAAAATCCACAATAATGTACTCAAAATTGACTTAAAGATGGTAGAATTAATTTAGTTCAAGTTGATGGTAAATGCGACACAGTTCTCACAAAAGTACCTGGATGCGTAACGCAAAATAAACAAAAGGCTCGCAACGTTGGAGATGCGTTGGTTCCTTGCTTCGGGGGAGATGATGCGTCGCGCCTCAATGCTTGCCCAGAGCAGGGGATGCGACTTGATCTTTACCGGAGAGGAGGTGATGCGTAGATTCTCGTGCTGCAGCCCGGTTGCGGTGCGGCAAGATGGCGCCTTGATGTGATGCGACAATCCGGTGCGATGCGATAAGATGGCACCCTTGATGCGACGATGTGAAGATGATGCATGCACGCCCTGCCAGCCTTGCGGCGACTCTGTACTTTGGAGCCGCGCCAGACCCTGCGACACTCTTCTCCGGTGATGCGATGGCGACCCTCACGGTGGCGACACGCTTCTCCGGTGATACGATAGCAGACAGCTGAGATTAAGACACGCTTCTGGGAAGATGCAGCGGCGGCACGCTTCTCCGGCGATGCGACGACTACAGCTGCGGCGGCGACACACATCTTCTTGTTGCGTTGCGCTTCCAGCTCCCAGCGACACGCAGGCTTCTGCAGATAGAACTCCCAGCAAGGAAATTCAGAGGGGAGCTGGAGGTGAAGTCTTTTGTCCCTGAGACTTCAGCAGGAGGCAAGCACAAGTTCAAGCCCTTGGAGTAATACTCTGCAAGATGATGAAAGTCCTTTGAAAGTTCCTTCTCCTCTCCTTGGCACTGAAGACACCACTGTAGGCCAACCCAGCAACACAGCACACTGCCAGGGGGGCAGTACAACTCCAACAACTTCCTTTGGTTCTTCTCCTTGGCAGAGGTTGGTCTTCTTGTTCCAGAAGTTGTCTAAAGTCTTGGGTTCTGGGTCCCCATATTTATACTACTTTTCTCTTTGTTCTCTGAAGGCAGAGAGGCCTTTGCCTAGTCCAAACCAGTTCTGGTCAGTCCTGGAGCACTTTCTTGACAAGACTCCTTCTTTCCTTTCACAGAACAGGCCAGGGACATCAGACGCACCAAAGGAGGTGGAGCCAACATTGTGGAGGGGAGGCACAGCCCTATTCAGGTCCCAGGTGCAACTTCTCCCACCCATCTGCCTGCAGATCTCTCTATTCAGCCCTGTGCTGACTCACCCTATCTCCTTGAATCACCTAGCCCCTGTCACTCAAACTCCAGACACACAATACACAACCTAGCAGAGGCAGGCTTGGACGGTTAAGCAAGAAAATACCTACTTTCTAAAAGTGGTATTTTCAAACACAGAATATTAAAAACCACTTCACTAAAAGATGTATTTTATCATTCTGAGTTCAGGCATACTAAACTTGAATTTCTACCTAGTTTCCTGAGTCAGTTAGGATTATAAGATGTATTAATCAAACTGCCCATTCTGGCCTATGGGGAACAGGTAGCCTTGCAATAGTGAAAAACGAAAATGGCTGTAAATCACTATTAGGACATGCCACACCCACCAGGGCATGTCCTACCTTATGCTTGCAATGCACCCTGCCCTTGGGCTTACCATAGGGGCGTCTGATATGAAGAAAAGGGAAGGTTTATGGACTGGCAAGTGGGTGCACTTGGTCAGTCAACATGGCAGTCGGAGACTGCACACAGGCTGTGCAGTGGCAGGCCTGAGACACACTTTACAAGCTGCTTCTGTGGGTGGCACAACCAGTGCTGCAAGCCCACCAGCAGCATTTGACTTACAAGCCCTGGGCACACATGGTGCACTGTACTAGGGTCTGACAAGTAAATCAAATAACCCAATCATGGAGTCACTAATAAATACATCAATTTAACATAGGGAGCACTTGCACTGTGGCACTGAATAGCAGTGGCACAGTGTCCAAAGCATCTAAACCAGCAAAACATATAAAAAACAGAGGAGGCAATCCGAAAAAATGGAAGGGAGACTCACGCCAATGGTACCAGGTCTAACAAGCTATAACACCCATTACTTGCTAACGGTAGTTATTTGCTTTTAAATAATGAAACGTGCTGCGGGATGCTAGCAGGGATTCCGTACATTGTAACTGTCTCCCAACGTGTAGTTTGCTGTAAAAATGTGCTTTTCCCGCCCCAGCATGGGAGACTCGACATATCCACCTGACCTTCCATGCCAACCTTGAAAGCAGAGTTCAACAAGATGAGCAGAATAAGGGCTCTATTGTCCCAAAAGAAGTCGCCCTAACTTCTTCTCGTGAAACATTTGTCCTTCACGTAGCTAATACCCGCACCAAGGTGCATGCGCTTTTGAATACTGATCTCCCACTTCATTTTGGCGCTCTGATTTACACTATATTCAATGCCTCGTCAACAACTAGCTTGGAGCATTTTTTAAAAGTTGTGGGCTCCGGCCTTGTGACCTCGTTCCAAACAATATTTGGTGTGATACCGGCATTTTTTCATTCTATTTTTTCCAGCATCTTCGGTGGTTTACCATTAATTCTCGCCTTGGCTGCGGTTGTGCTGCTGTTGATTTGTTTGCTCCGAAATGGCTGCACAATCTGTGTCACATGACAGCCGGCCCGGCTGTTCCAGCTTCACAACCGGATGCTTGAATACTATGGAACGCTACCTCTAGCCACTTTGAGTGTAGCCTAGGGATTATCCTTCCAGTTCTCATACTTTACTTGCGCGCAACTTGTGTTTCATTGCCTGGATTGTTCATTTGAATGGGCTCTGAATTTGTGTCTCTCCAGTACGGCGTCTCCTGCCCCGGATTATGATTGACTGATGAGTCCCTTAGTGGCTCATGAGTTGGACTGTTCTGGTATCGGGATTATGGCCTGCGCGGCTGCGCATGGAGATCTAGGTAATTGGGATACAAGTGCAGCGGCACATGATTTCCTGGCTCGAAGTTACCTCGAAGAACACGCAAGTTGTCCTCAGATGGTGCTAGAGGCTCCGGCTATTGAAGAACATGTATGTTCGTTTGGTTTATTAAATTTGATGGCTGAATCCTTTACTGATGATAACAATGACTTCCTCTTAGAGGCTGTTTCAACATACTGTGCCTCTACGCTGATGGATTAAATCGGCACTTGTCCATCTTCAAAGCATACAGTTCTTAAATTTTTTTATTTTTTTTCCTCTCTCAATGATGGGCAGTGTACCGCCCCTTTGTGGTTTTTTTTACCTCACAACTTCGAACTTATCACTTCCAAAGTATCCGGTTTGACAAAATATGAACTTGGTTCTGTCTCACTCGAACTTGAACTCTGCGTTCCTAAATTGCTTACCTTTTGTTTGTTGTCCGATCAGGGGAGGGTGTAGTAAAGACAGGGTTCTGCTTGCACATTGCTGTGTTAGCATAAGCTTATTAGTACAAATATACTACTTAGTGGATATGCTATAGGGACCTGCACATCGTAAAGTACAAGCAGTAACAAAATTGGTTATTCAAAGCAATTGTATTGGGTGCTAACATATAGCCACATACTCATCCACTAAGAGTAATAATCATCTCTGAGAATACAAGATTCCAAAGATTTGAATCTGTTAAGAAGGCAATGCAGCACACCACAAAAGTATCATACAACCCTAAATCAATCGTTTCTCCGGGTATGGTCCATTAATTGTAGATTTCATGCAAAGAAAAAAATCAATATCCGTTCTTGATACGACTGTATAGGTTGTGTTTATTGATTGGTAATCATACAGATGTCCAATGTTCACAGCGCAGCCGACGCGCGTTTCGCCCAAAGGGCTTTCTCAAGGCTGCATATGTACAAGAAAAGAAAAAACATAATATCTAATTGTCTGTATGTACAAATATGTGACAAGTATTTAGATCTACAATGCGCAGAACATGTAGATACAAAACGAATCCATTATATTGAAAACCCTAGTAAGGTACAAAAGCTGAGAGCACGGCTCCAAGGGAAAGTGCCACCCAAAGTGGTCCCCTAGATCGCACACTTGAAAGAGAGGTAGATGCCAGAAAACTCCCCAAGTGAACAGAACGTGAGTAAAAGAAAGGGAAAAAGGTAACCTAGTCCTGTATTGTCAAAACTCCCCAAGTAAACCATCAACGTGAAATTGAAACAAAAGGTGAGTGTTAAAAAGAGTGACCATGTCAGGTACCAGATAAAGGAAAAGGGAAACCGATAGAGTACTCAGGTTAATACTGCACAAGGTGTTGAGGTCTCACCTTGAAAAGTTCAACGTATCGTTCGTTTTTAGTGTATATGGCTTAGTTTGAAAAGCCTGTAAAAAAGATATATATGTATGTGAATTCTAATTAGAATATTACCATGACATCTTCTACGTTATTTGTATCAGTACATGATTCAATTTAGTATCGTCTATTATGCATTTAATGTTGCTTACCTAATCTTACCAAGTTGGCCAAGTATGATTGTTCTGAAGCGCCACAAAATATACAATATTGGCGTTCCTGTGACCGTAGTGTTTGGTGCGATGAGTAGGACCAGAATCCGTCCCCTCTGAGAAAATATATCAAGAAAGACAAGTATTTACGAATTGTCCCGTGCGTGTCGTTTTCATTGAGGAAATATGTGACAAGGGTCTATCAATGATTAAGTATTTATTCTTAATCTAAGTAAGTACCAAAACGACAAACAGAAAATATAAAATGATTAAGTTTAAAGCGAGAGTTCAACAGTGGCCATTAAGAAAGCGCATGGTACCGTCTCGTCCGTACTCGAGATTGGTATTACCGCTAAGTTAAACGGCATGTATGATACTTTTGTGGTGTGCTGCATTGCCTTCTTAACATAAGCTTATTAGTAGTTAAACACCATTTTGCCACTTTGCCACTTTTTGCACACAACACTAAAGGTATCTGTTGTTGTAAGTTAAACTGCTTGCTTTTCTTCACATGAGAACTGTCTGCTTTTCACATCCCTAGACTTACACCGCGACCTCAGTCTGTACACCGTGTGCAGAAGTCTTCAAGGTCAAATAACAATGTATGCTGTTGATTCAGATTGATCGGCCCATGCTCTAGACACAACACGCACACAGCTGCAAATATCTGAAACTCGGGTGCCTTTAATATTGCATTGCATGCATGATTCTGGCACTCGGATAAAAACCGTTCCATCTACAGAGAGCGTTGCTGATCCTGTGATGTGATTCACCTCAACTGATCTTGGAGGTATGGGGTTCCCCGTTCAAACCTAGAGACCTTCTATTATTATAAAACCTAGCACCTAGCCAGGGGAGGGTGGTACACAAGGTGCTAAACAACCTGTTTCCACTATCATTGTAACATGATTTCTCCCTTTGTGTTTTATGGAATTGTAACAATGCTAATTGTTTTATCTCTAATCATTTGCCTGCTTATGTTAGCCAAAATACTGCATCTTAGAGCACGTAGTTAAAAATAAACATTTTAAACTTTTCCGTGTCTCTGATTACTCACGTTGTGGACTGGTATGAGAGTAAAAACGAAAGTGTTCTTGATTCCCACCATTCCTGAGAGTACACTTAGTCGCTTGTTCTTGGTTGTTTAATCATTGGTAGCTTTGCTGTATTACGGAGAACGAATGAGACACTGATGCTAGTTGGATAGGGGTTCTGGGTACTGAGGTGAGTTTTTTGGTGCACCACAATTCACTGAGGTCCTGGTTTCCTGTGCATAGTTCTGTGTATGAGCAGAATCCCCGCAACACCATAGGTGAGAATGGTCTTGCATTGCCTAAATTGCGATTACCTAATTGGTAATCCCAAATAAGGTAATGCAGAGGCAAGGGTGCCCAGGGGCGTAAGGCCCACCTAACAAAAAAAGTGCACATTTAAGGCACACGCAAGCCCTAGGGGTATGTGTACGCCACATGGCACTTTGAAAAATGCAGTTTGGTTAATTTTTCAAAGTATGCACATGGCTAACATCAGCTTCAAATTGCGATAACCTAAATTGTGAGTCCAAAAACCTTCATGCATAACAAAAGGCCGTTTTTGCGACTTGCACTGTTTGTGATCGCAAAATTGCTTGATGCATGTGCCCCTATGATTCCAAACTCATAAACATCAGTATTTGTTTTCCTAGTTTTAGTCACAATGCCTGTTCTCACACACACACACACGCATGTGCAGATACACGCATGCGAACACACATGCAAACACACACACACCCGGATGTAAAAGGCACAACCATTGGCTGTGACAATGCTTGTTTGCCTTGGCAAGCAGAAAATTTGAAATAAACCATCAAATCTAGAGCAGGGACCCGGGGTCAAAGGGAGCAGGATTGGAGCAGCACCCTCTGCCCACACTTTTTTGATTTATGAAAAAAAGTTCCCCTACTTTTTGTAAAAAGCCAGTCGTCCTGGAACAGTGTATTCCAATAGTTTGAACGCCCAGCTGAAGTGTCATTCAGGGAGTCTCCTGTGCTATGAAACTGAAGCCAGTCAGACAGCTAAACAAGCCTTCCTGCCAGGGTGCCTGCTTGCCTGAACAAAATGCAAATGTGTGGATCGAGTTAATTATGCAAATGTGAAGGGCAATCTGCAAATGTAAAGGATGCTTGGGAGCCAGGACTGGCTTTAATTGGTCAGTCACTCGAACCTTTGTGATGACAAAGATTTATTCTTTTTGAGTGGCCGTGCAAAGAGTTAACACTCAGCTGTGAAGTGCATGCTTTTAATTGTAGTTGTATTTATATAGGGATGTATGACGTTATAACGCATACATTTACATCGTGGTACATTACATCGCAGTTTTGACAACGCAAGTCGTTACAACGACTTGCGTTGGAGGGCGCTGGACTTAGGAGTAGTATAATTTACTATTCCAACTCCAGTCTACGTACAGTAGGGAAGGTGTTGGATAGTAAATTATACTATTCCTTGTCCTAGAGCACCATCTAGCGCAAGTCGTTGTAACGACTTGCGTTGTAAAAACCGCGATGTAATGGCATCGCGATGTAATCCCCGCGTTGTAAACGATGTTTCCCTTATATAGCACTTGCTGCCCCTGACATGTTGAAGGGAAAGATATGTAAAAAATATTTGAACTACATACAGTCTAGATATTACTAACAATCTATATTTTGAAAGCACCATTTAATCTTAAACCTTTTTGAGCATTTATCATATACTGTGTGCAATATAAGATTAAAATAAAGACTTGCATATTCACATTGCTTTCTGTCACGGGCTGTGATCTCGTAGCCCTAAAAATACACGAGTCACTATTCTCCACTGCGCAAAACAAGATTAGTTAACTAATAGATGGTTCATAATGTACTAAAGTGCATTTCCCACTGAGTACAGTACATCCTTTGTTATTTATTTTTCATTTACGTTGTGCACTATCCTATAGTAGCTATCTGACGGTGAAAGACCAAAAAAAAATATAGAATATTGTGTGATTTTGGCCACGCTCCCTGACCTGCCCCCATTGCATACAGCATCACAGTTCCCATACATTTTTTAATGCACTTTTCCCACTGGCAAAGACCCGATACAGGCAATACGGTCATTCAATCATGAGCAAAGTGCTGACCAAAAGCCCTCTCACAGTATATGTTATGAAGTGGAAACAATGGGTCTGAATGCAGACGCTAAGTCTGTCTGTAATTATAGGTGTGTGTAGCTGAAACTACTCATTAAAGCATTCTTAGTAAATGATAACAATGTAAAACAGCTATCTGTGCATTACGTAAGTGACTTGTCATAGCGCAGATCAATGGTAAACGTGAACATTGAAAACTCAATAGGTGCCAAGTGGTTAATGTACAGAAGGAACGCTTGTAATTCTGGCAATTACAACATGAGTAGAGATGTGCGAAATTTGTTTAATTACGCAAAAATACATTAAAAGTCAATCATCCTTTGATTAGTGCAAAATAAACACCACTCGTATCCGTTCACCCAATACACAAGTGTCAATAACGGTCACACTTGGTAGGATAAAACTATAGGCCCAAACAGTAGATTAAAGGTACGTAAGTAGTAGAAAATATACAGAGTTTATTGTATAAAATCGTTTTGTTTTTTTAAACAGAAAGGAAATTACTTCCTACTGGCATAAAACTGTTTAAAATGACAAAGATTTGCAAAACAAATATTTCGTATACATTATGATGACAACATCACATTATCATGATAACAAAAGCCACAGGTGTATTATAAATGTTAACACAAAACAAGAGAGAGAAGAAAAAGACAGTACACTTTGTCATTAAAAACACACATTTGTGTTGGTCAGTATATAGACAGTTCCGATACTTAGACACTCGTTTGGTATCTGCAGTTCCAGCCAACTACACGAATGGTGTGACAGAGGCGTGGACGCGTTTCGATGGTGTTGTCCAACTTTATACCATCTTTATCAAGACATTTATAAGACTCTCATGGTTAAACATTTAGTTGATCCTAATCATATTCCTGTATATTGAAATAAATATATATCAGTGCTAAATTCACGATATATTGTAAATCAAAAAACATTTTCAATACTACCACATTGAATAATATAATTAATCTTTTGAGAGGACAAAACAGATTAATACTACAGACATATATTGACATACTGGATGGGCATCGTACGAAAGAGACTAAACAACATACCCACTTATCCACACACGCCATACAACATTTTATTTAAAAAAACACATCCTTTCATAGTCACAAGTCAGACTCCTATATTAAAGAAAATATTTTTCTACTATTATTGAATCTTATCATAACATGGGAAAACACGCAAGGCAGGACAAACCTCAACTGTCCACTTTTTCTATTGGTTATCTTACTGGGAGGCAAATATGCTCCTGATCACAGAAACAGTTGTCTGGTTTCTTCTATCCAAATAGCACAGTTTATGAACTTATCTAAGGAGAAACAGAGGGATGATTATCCTCTATTATCAATTGTTGTCAACTAATCTGCATCTCAGCGCATTCATTATACCCCAGTCGGGGAAATCTCACCCCATGAGTAGTGGATCCAGAGCTTACAACACTGCATCTTCAAAAATGCCACGGTATCAGTTGGCAGTTAACAGAATTTTTTTTCTCTACGGTTCTGAAGGACTCTGCAGGGTATAATAATTAACAATCAGTTTCTACAGGTTGTCCAGTTCCTATCTCTTAAAGTTATTAAGCAATATTTTCCTACCTGCTTAATAATAAATATGGGTTGACGCTGGTTGCGTTTGTTCAAGAGTCCATAAATAGCGTATTGCCCCGTTGCCTGTGTGCCCTGCATCAATTGGGCCTATTCTGAAAGAATATCAGACACTGTGCCCGGCTGAAAATCTATTATGTCTCTCGCTTATGGGGCAAGACCCAGCCGGCAATGTACCGCTGCGAGTCTGAAAACGTTAATAAAATTCACACATCGACCAAATTGCATCAGATTGCATCAGTCGAGTGCAGGATAAATGAAAAATTGAAATTTTCTAACTTAATATTTGCAGTTAAAACGAGCAATACAAACATTAAAATTCTAGATCCGTTATTGTCTGATGGAAAAAATGTAACCATAAATTTACCCACAAAATTTGACAGAGAAGCCAATAGCTCGCTGAAGGAGGGGATGACGGTGATGGAATATTAATGTATAAAGAAAGCTTGTAGAGATATATATTTTATATAAGATTTCATTTGGTTGAGATGTAACAAATTGTCATCAATATAAACACAGCCGTACATATATGTAACTCTTTATCCTCGGGCGATACTGGGTTATATACAATAACAGTTTGGCTATTTCGTTTCCTGTCATTCGTACAGGGAATCTTTACCGTCATTCCAAACTCTTACCCCTCCCTGTACGTTGACCGCCCCTGTCCCGCTATACCTATCCATGCCTCTTGTACCCATCCTCATCTAAAAGCCCCCAATTATCTGCCAGATCTTCTCAAACTCTTTGGGGCATCCTTTCGTAGCTATAAATACACTTTTCCATCACCATGCATGTGCCCTTCCCATTTCCCAATTCGGTACTCTAGGCACTATGTCACTTCCCCATCTTTTGGCAATATCTCTTTTCGCTATAGCAAATCCTAGGTTTATCCCGGTTCTTTTATAATTTGTTTCATCTGAAGCCTTCCTTATCCCCAACAGTACCAGGGTTGCATCTGCCTCAAGACAAATGTCCATTGAGACCCCGAGCCCCTTCACAGCTACTCTCCAGTTTGGGACATTCCTGCAATATATGGATAAATGTTCACTCCTGGCCACATTTTCGCAGGCATTTATCATGCCATGTTTTGCCCATTTTATATAATAGCGTCATACTATAATCAATTCTATGCAATATTTTAAGCTGTATAATACGGATGTTTGCTTTTATTGCCACCTCATTTGGGAATCTAAGCGCGTTGTGCTAATCATGGTCGTCTAGTCTGCCAGTGTTCTCATAACCTCTGTAATTGAACCTGCATATTTTCCATGAATGTGCTATATGAGAGTGTAACAGCTTTTATTGCCATCCATTCAGCTCCTCTCTCATGGGGAGTCTTCTCTAGTCTCTTCCTCTCTAGAAATCTGCAATGCACGTTTCAGCTGTAAATATTTGAATATCTCATATTCTTTCTGTAGGTGTTTAAAGGGTACCATCCTATTCACATCCCATACATCTGCTAGTGTTGATAGGCCTATATCATCCCTTTTTAATGAACCCTGGTAGTGATACCACTGTGTTAAGCCTTGTTCCCATTCACAGGCATTTTCACTATCAGGACATCTAAAACTTAGAAGTAAATGTCCAACTTTTTAAATAAATAGCTGGGCTGTCCAGTGCCTACCCTAGGGGGTCAATCAATCAGGGGTTATTAAGCATGCTACTCACCCGTGAGGGTCTCAAGGCGCTGGGGGGGCGGGCGTTCGCAGATCCGTCAGCTGAAGAGCCATGTCTTGAGGGCCTACCCGAAGGTGTTCAGGTAGGGTGAGAGTCGGAAGTCTACCGGGAGCTTATTCCAGGTTTTGGCTGCAGGGTGAGAGAAGGATCTTCCTTCTGCTCTGGCTCTGTGAATGCGTGGGGTTTTGGCCAGTGCGAGGTTGGAAGATCGGAGGTTTCTTTTGGGTACGTGGAAGTTGATTCTGTCATTGAGGTATTTGGGTCTGGTGTTGTGTAGGCATTTGTAGGCGTGGGTGAGGATTTTGAAGGTGACCATTTTCTCCATGGGGAGCCAGTGGAGTCTTCGTGGGTGTTGGCTGATGTGTTCGTGCGGTGGGATGCCGAGGACGACTCTGACGGCGGTGTTCTGTATCGTCTGGAGTTTTCGAAGTAGGGACTTGTTTCTGCTGACGTAGAGAGCGTTTCCACAGTCCAGTCTTCTGGTGGTGACTGTCTTCCTTGACTCTGGGAGGATCCATTCAAAGGTCTTGTGGAGGATACGGAGGGTGTTGAAGCACTTGGAGGTGAAGGCGTTGATCTGTCGGTTCATGGTGAGGGATGAGTCAAGTACGATGCCAAGGTTTTTGGAGTGGTCCGAAGCGGTCGGTGGGCTTCTGAGGGCGGTTGGCCACCAGGTGTTGTCCCATGCTGAAGGGGTGGTTCCGAGGACGAGGACTTCTGTCTTCTAGGCATTGAGCTTAAGGCAGCTGTTGGTCCTCCAGACTGTGACCTCCTGCATTCCTTTCTAGAAGTTGAGTTTGGCAGTGGTGGGGTCTTTGGTGAGGGAGAGGATGAGCTGGGTGTCGTCGGCATAGGAGACGATGTTGAGACCGTGTTGTCGGATGATGGTGGCGAAGGGGGAAATGTAGATGTTGAAGAGCGTCGGGCTCAGTGATGATCCCTGTGGGACTGCGCAGGTGATTTCAGTGGGATCAGTCTGATTCTTTGGCTTCTTCCGGTGAAGAATGATTGGATCCAGTCTAGGGCTGTTCCTTGCATGCCGGCGTGGTGTAGTCTGGCGATTAGTGTGGTGTGGGAGACGAAGTCGAAGGCTGCTGATAGGTCGAGTAGGATGAGGGCTATGGAGTGGCCTTGGTCCAGGAGGGTGCGAATGTCATATGTGGCGGCGAATAGGGCAGTCTCTGTGCTGTGGTTGCTTTGGAATCCGGATTGGGATGGGTCGAGAATGGCAATGTTTTCGATGAATCGTGTAAGTTCCCTGTTGATTGTTTGCTCTGCAACTTTGGCCGCGAAGGAGAGGACTGAGATGGGCTGGTAGTCTTTGAGTTTGGTGGGGTCGGCTGTCGGCTTCTTGAGCGGAGGCCTGACTTCTGCACATTTCCTGTAGTCTGGGAAGGTGCCTGTTTTGAGGGTGGTGTTGATGGTGCGTTGTAGTTCGGGTGCAATGGCGGTGGTGGCACTGTGGTATAGGTTCGGGGGGGCAGGGGTCGGTGGGGGCCCCTAAGTGGATGCCTTTCATGGTTTGAGGTGATGTCTTCAGCTGTGATCGGCGTCCAGGTGGAGATGGTGGGCTGGCTGGTGCGTCTGGGGACGGGCCGGCTGTGGTGTCAGGTGGGAGGTGGACAGTGTTGTCGTAGAGGTTTTTGATCATGAGGTGGAAGTAGGTTCCAAGCTTGTCACAGAGGTCTTCGGACAGATTGATATCTGTGGCTTCACTGCGTGGGTTGGTGAATTGCTGGATGACAGTGAAGAGTTCCTTGGAGATGGTGGAGTTGGCGAGGATTTTCGTGTAGATGAAAGTCCTCTTGGTGGTTCTGATTAGGTTGTGGTAGTCTGTCATGCATCCTTGTAGGTGGTGTGGTTTTCGGGTGTCTTGGTATTTCTCCCGTTCTTTTCCAGGTGTCTGCAGGTGCGTCTGGCTTCTTGGAGGTCGGTGGTGAACCAGGCGGCTTTCCTGGGGCTCTGTTTGTCGGGGTTGCGTAGCGAAGTGAGCTCGTCTGTGCATTTGGAGATCCAGGTGTGGAGTTCTCTGGCTGCGATGTTCGGATGCCGAAGTGTGGTTGTTTTGGGTGAGGGCAGAGTTGAGTAAGTCGTCGGGGACCTTGCTCCAGTTCCTTCATGGCGGGCGCGGGACTGGTTTGGGTGCCCTGGGTTTGTCGATGGTGAAATGTAGACGGTAGTGGTCGGTCTATGGGGGTTGCATTGTGTGGCTGAAGTGAACGCTGTTTCCTGCTGCAAAGATGGGGTTGAGGGTGTGTCCTGCCCTGTGTGTTGGTGTGGAGACGAGTTGTTTGAGTCCGATGTTGGCGAGGTTGTCGCGAACGGTGGTGGAATTGGGGTTGCTGGCATTGTCGAGGTGAAAGTTCAGTTCTCCGATGAGTATGTAGTTCATTGTGGCGATGGCGTGGGGTGCGATGAGGTCAGTGATGGCAGAGTCGAAGGGAGCCCGGGGGCTGTGGGGGCTGTAGACAAGGATTCCCCGGAGCGTGGAGGTGGGGCTAGTCTGGATCTGGAAGTGCAGGTGTTTGGCAGAGGGATCGTTTCACTGGAGGTGATGCGCCGGAGGGTGTTCTTGTGAGCGATGCGGGTTGAGGCAGTCCTTCCTATGGATCTTGTATATGTCTGGGATGGCGGTGTTGATGTGGGGCATGGATGAGGCATTAGTCCAGGTCTCCGTGAAGAAGGTGATGTCGGGCAAGAGAGAGTCAAGCAGGTTCCAGATCTCCATGGCGTGTCTGAGCGCACGTTGAGGAGGATGCATCTTAGGGTGTTGCCGGTGTGGCTTCTGCTGTGTTGGAGGTCGGGGTGGTGGTGAAGGTCTGGGGGCAGTGAATGTAGAAGAACTGTCTGTGGGTCGTGTTTGGCGTGGCCTGTTGGCAGCCTCTGAGTCTTCCGGGGTTGAGAGCGTGGAGGGCGGCTGTGCTGTAGCGGTGAATCGTGGGTGATCCAAGGTCCCTGGTGCTGGTCGCGGTCGGGTCGCGGACGGGCGCAGATGGGCGCGCATCCGCTGCACAACCACGCAGCAGCTGCCATTAAGTAGGGGAGGGGGCGGTGTGAGAGGCTGGGCAGCGGGAGTGGTGGATGTGCAGGGAGAGGGTCACCAGGGGCAGCAGCGACTGGAAAAAGCAGCGGGGATAAGATAATTCAAAATAACAATAAGAATAAGGGTCTCCTGTGGGAGGGAGGAATAGGCAGAGACCCCAAAGATTAGAGGCACCAGGCAGGCACAGATAGGCGCGGCTCTGGTGCAGGCAGGCATCGGACTGCAGAGGCAGAGTACAGTTACAGACAACATCAGACACAGTGACCGCACTCTCCTGCTGGGTACCCTTTGTGTGAAGATCAACAATTATTCCGATTGGGTGTGCATTAGTCACTCCAGCACCTGCCGTTGTTTGGTGCTAACTGCAACTCAGAGAAATGCTGAACCCAAGATATGGAGTGGTGCACCACCTGATGTGTAGACAAAGTTGTTTTTCAATAAGTCTTATAGTCTTTCCTAGGTTTTCATAAACAGTCTTTTATTGCAAAAAAGTTCAATTTCAGGAAATTGTCAGCCAATGCGTTTCATTCATAACAATGAACTTCTTCAGCGCATTGGATTATGTCACCGGACGGAGTAGAAGGCTGCAGATATTGTGTCCTACAGATTGCGAGCCCTTATCAAGGAGTCCCACGCAGCCCACTGTACACGCTTATATTTCATACGAGATGCCACATAATCCTATGCCCTGAAGAAGTTCATTCTTATGAACGAAACGCATTGGAAACCTAGGAAAGACTATAAGACTTATTGAAAAACAACTTTGTCTACACATCAGGTGGTGCACCACTCCATTTCTTGGGTTAGACATCGGACTGCAGCCTTGAACCCTGACCAGGAGGAGTGCTCAGCAGTGCGGCGAGGCGTCAGTGTCGCAGAGCTCCCAGGGAGAGAATGGACCCAGGCCAGAGGTGTGACATAGATGTATTAAAAAGGAAGGTTTTGGCCTGGCAAAAGGTTTATTTTGCCATGTTGAAATGGCAGTTCAAAACTGCACACACAGGCTCTATAATGGCAAACCTGAGAGATGTTTAAAGGGCTACTTAAGTGGGTAGCACAATCAGTGCTGCAGGCCCACTAGTAGCATTTAATTTACAGGCCCTGGCTACATGTGCTACCACTTTCCTAGGGTCTTCAAAGTAAATTAAATATGCCAAAAGGGAATAAGGCAATCTATCATGTTTTGGAGAGAGTGCAAAAGCGTTTTAGTGCTGGTCTGCAGTGGTAAACTGCAGAGTCTTATAGTCAGCAAAAACAAATTCAGAAAAAAGTGGAGGGAAATTGCAAACGTTTGAGGGTGATCCCACAGATCAAAAAATCGTTTTTAACAAAGAATGTTTTCAGTATGCTATTTGGGATGTTTTTGATATATATGTAAATCTGGGCAATGCAATTATCTTAAATATTGCAGCTCTTCCTAAAATAGAGATTGGCAGTGTAGTCCAATGTATTATATCTATCTCTAGTTTACTCATCAATAGAACAAATTGTCATTGTAGTGTGTCTTTTCATTTCTAGCGACCTATAAGCCCAAGTATTTTAAATGTTGGGATTCGGTTCTTAGTGGCAGTTCTTTCTCTGTCATCCATTCCTGCATCAGTTATATCAGTGACTTGCACTAATTAATTTGGAATTCCGAATATCTCACATAAATGCTGAAGATCTCTCTCATCCCAGTTAGTGAGGTCTCAAGATCAGTCAAATATAGCAAAATATCATCAGCATATAGGGGTATTCTTTCCTACCAGCCATCTTCCCATTTCCATTCTCATTCCTGTGCATCTATATGAATCCATTCTGCTAGGGCCTCTATCATTAAGGCAAATTGGTGACAGGGGGGCACCCCTGTCTCGTACACATCCTGATTAGCATGTACAGTTTAATGTACACAGAGTCACTAAAAAATAAATATGAGTCCTCCATCACATGCATGGATTATCACAAGAGTCTGACAGGGAAAGCACAAGTTACTCACTGTGGAGACTCTTATGCTGAGAATACTTAAGGGCTAATTTATCGATTGGTGGATTTGAGACATCCACCAACAATTGCTGGATGTTCAGTCCACGAAATTTGTTGTTCCAGTGCTCTACTTAGAGTCACAGTGACAGAAACTTTTGACTCCTTGGGGCTGTCAATTAAAGTTTGTATCATCATCCCATCCATCTAGAGTGGACATTCAGACATACATTTGTTTTTTGGTCAGGACTGCAAAGGAAAGTCTGGTGGCAGTAAATAGGGGTGCAGGAAATGTGCCTAATTTGCTTTCACATAATTACACAACAATTCAGCAAAATTCCACAAAATTATGTGTAACTATGTGAAATGCAAATCTCTAATTTTGGTAAGAAATGCATCCTCGCATACTCTTTTGACACAAGGATGCATTATTGTACTAGAAATAGTGAAAAAAACAAAGGGGTCGATTAGGATGTAGAGTGGATCGCCACCGCCCGCATGGCGGTGGTGATCCGTCCTAAAACATACCCCACCCCCACCCATTTCCCCCCCATATTAGTATGGTGTGGGGACCCCGGCGGATGGAAAGGCCATCCGCCGGTTTTCCACCTGTCACACAGGTGACCGGGCGGAAATGGGCCTGATATGGTGGCGGTGTCTGCTGGACGCCGCCATCCATATTAGGAAGGCAGCGGGAAGCAGCCTTTCAGTGGCGGCAATGAAGGCATGCGGATTGTGCTTTCGGGGGCCTGTTGCGGGCCCCCAGGGTATTGGGGATTGGGGGTGCACATCGGGGTACCTATGGTACCCCCCTACATTGTCATGGACAAGGTGGCAGCCACCGCGCGGTGCCTATCACCTTATGCATGACAATGCACACAGTGCATTCGCAGCATTGTGGCAGGCTGTGCTGTGAGCACCGCCTGCCACAATGCTGGGAATGGAGATGCCACCGCCACGGTGGCATCCTAATTGCAGGTGCAGGACCGCCGCACCACTGGCGGCCGGTCCCAGCACCGCTAGGGTGTCCGCCCACCATTCTAATAGGCCCCATAGACACCACAAACAATAGCCACTCATATTCCTTTGTTCATATTTATTACAAATTCTTACTGCAAGTGATGCATTTCGTGTAATTTTTTCTGGGAATGGTGCATAATTGCATAAAATGGCTTAATGGTTTAATTTGGGAAATGTCTCTACCTGCTTTAGATGCACTTCAACTCCCACATATCAGTAGTTTAAAAAGACGGTCAGGATCTTCTGGAAAAAGACTGACTAAGGACTAGCAGGAACTTGCAATAGCTTTCTTCATTGAAAGGCAAAATTACTGTAAGGACAAAGGAAAGTTGTTAAATGCACCTCAACCAAAGATTTGAGGAACAACATGTTCCAATTGAACATCAGTTGAGGAACTAAAATCAATGGTGTTTTGTCCACTGAGCACATGAGGATTAGACCACATTGAAGAAGACATGCAAAAGGGCACAGTTTTGAAAGGTGACAGATTCTACCTTGAGGAAACTATTTGCTTATGAATGGAAGTTCATTAATTAATTATAAAGATAGGAGAGCATTAACAAGAGGCAAAACAACCAAATCACTGTGCTACACTGATGCACGACTTTGATTTACGTGATAATGAAAATATGTTCCCAGGGCTTTGGTGCAGATCCTCTTTTAATAGCTGTAAACGATTTTAAATCATATAAATGAATTTAGGAACATTCCAATATAATGTTTAATTCTACACACCTCATTAAGATCTTTGTTCTACTACTCCCTATTACGCTAAATCAATACGAGAACTGTTTAGCATTCATATCCAGTCACTAGCATTAAGACTTTATGTGTATGTTATAATCAATAAGCAACATTTTTGAACTATCTAAAATCTGAAGAGTAAGTGGGATGAGATGCAGGAAATCATTCTATCAGGGGATCAACAAAAGTTCTGGGTAAAAGTTAATGAGTCCAGTGCCCAAAATAGGGGGACTCTTGTATGAATGATTCCTAAAGATATATAGCCAGCCTATCTGGCAGATCTATATGATAGACTTTCTGTTTCAGCTGGGCCCCGGGGAACTGTCGGTAAGAAGCTCCCTCTCACTTGGTTTTCAATAAAAGAGGTAAGAACAGTAATTGATAAAATAAAGCTTTCAAGGGTCACCGGCCCTGATAACAATGCGATGGTAATAGTTAAATCAAATAGTAATTGGTGGGCAACGCTGTACTCCCTCTTGTTTTGTTGGAATGCCTCAACAGGCCTCCATACCCCATAATAGAAAGGATCAATAGTAAAACCCATCTTAAAAAAATAATAATGTCTCAGAATCTTCACACTATAGGCTGATTAGCCTTTTGGACATCTCGGTTAAGGTATCTAAATTGGAAGACTGGGCCTTCGATGCTAAGATAATCCCAATTGAGCAAGGGGGCTTTCAGGAGGGCCATTCAGGCCCTGAAAGTGAATCAATGGCTGTGTTGTTGTTTTGTCGACTTCAGGACAGCTTTTGATTCGGTGGACAGGGAATCCCAAGGAGAAAACTTGGCGCTTGGGAGCTCCAAAAAAAGTTTTAAAAAATATCTGGCATTTATACAACCGGGAGGTGGAGTGAGATGATTCCAATAAATATTTAGGTTTGACTTTTAGGAGGAGCTTAAAATGGGACACATTTTGGGATTATATTAAGTAGAAGTAGTTGCTGCAGGCCAGCTGTTTGTCCAGATTGAATTCGAAATATGGAGGGTTGTGTCATATTCCTCTATTGAGGGCCTACAAAGGTAATATAGTATTTGTGGAACAAAAAATAACAAAGGAAAAGTTGCAAGCATAGAGACTGCAAAAAAGTCAATGTGTCCATGCCCTCACAAGGCACATCACATACACAGCCCTAGTAGTGTTGAAAACAGAGAAAACTATATCCCATGGTCAAGTATGCTGAGCCCAGGGAGACTTAGGGTACCACATTTTAAAACATTTCAGAAGGGTTTTCTGGTGGCCTCCGGTGCTCCTAGCAGCCCCCAGAATTATGTATTCACTTTGTGGTCCTCTTTGTCCCTTAGAGAGTATCAACAAACAGTTAAGCAAAATTGTCCCTTAAAACAAGGCCCAAAGGGACAATCCTCTGATCCCACTATGAAGCAGTCACAAGGTGAGGAAATATTTCATTTTCTCTCATTTGATGTGCCTGCCCTGGCTGCAGTGTTATGGTGCCCCTCCCAACCCAGCATTCTTATCAAAGTGTCAGCTGGGAAGTTGTCTTTCTCTATTTATTCCACCTTTCTCTGACTTTGGGCACTGCTGGATCCTAAGTATGGAAGCATGGTGGGATATGGTGTGAGCATGCACTTGCTGCCTGGGGTAGCTCCTCTCTACAGGGTCCACTGTGATCAGAACTAGGGGCTAGACTGCCAGAACCAATCCACAAATGTAAGTCTAAAGGGATCCATTCCATAAGTCTCCTGAACAAATCGACCCTTGACTGGACCCACGAAGGAAGTGGGGACTTAATGACACTAGATCAGGAGACAGATTAAAACCAAAATTCAAAACATGCAATCAAGCATATTTCTCCACAGGTGGAGAGAGTCCCTTCTCAATCCAGAAATGCCACAGCTCCCCTGCAACCTTCATTGGCACAACCTAGGAGTAGCCCACACGCTCCCCACCACTCCTGCACAGCACACTGGGAAGATTCAAGATGGCAGATTAAAGAAGATAGGAAACTATCTGTACTCTGAACTAGACTTGCAGGAAGAATGGAAATGACCAATCTTCTGAGCCCGAGTCCTCCTAGGTGGACCTTCCCTCCCAGACTTCAAAGAAATCTCCCAGTGGTGACTGGTGCTAGAGGTCTGCCTACTCTTTCTTTGTCCTCTTTGCAAGAATTATGCCATTGCTTGTCAGAGGGCTAAAGCTAATAAACTTAAGAAGATTTCTCCTGCCCCCTCCTCTCCCAAGTGAATGCTAACCCCTCCAGATGGCTATATTAAGGGGAAGCTTTGAACTGCCAGCTGGCTAATGGAGTAATTAACTCATCGTAGCTGGCTACCACTATTTGCATTAAGTCTGCCTCTGAGATTTAAGTGAAGACTTAAAGTACAGAATTGAGCACATATGGAGCAAACTTAACTCTGGATATCTGCCCTGGCTCTACATTTGTGGTAGGGAAAGACACAGCAATTTTCTTTCTACCTCATGCCAGAATGCACTTCCTCACAGCATCTCCATCATTTTCAATAGCACTATTCATAAAGGGTAACACAAGCAGTTAGTATTAACATTACAAAGGGTGCACATCAGTTACCTGGGTCTTCAGATGAGGAATAAGGGGCTATGTATCTAATGAATGAATAACTCGCATAATAGCTCGAAGGTTGAGAGTTCACCAGAAGTTGCATTGGAGATAGTGATGCAAGGGAGAATGAAGATAGCAGCACTAATGGGCAGAAAAGGCCAGGGAGGCATACAACTACCACTTCTTGGTCAATCCAGACTTTTCCCTGTCTTACCAGTACCCTTCAAGCATTTGCAGCATGTAGTGATTTTGAGCAGATAGATAGCCCCAAGTCCCTTAAGCCCCAGCTGGCTCCCATGCCAGCACCATACTGGATGCTGGTGTGTTCCCGAAACATCCATTTGCTCACGCTCAGTCAGGAGCAGTTTTTTTGACTACTCCTGCCCGGGTGGGAGCAATGTTGTGTTACCTGCCCGAGAGAGTGTGCACTAGGAATAGATTTCTGATCCCTGCCCACACTCTCTGGGCAGGGAACAAAAGTGTTCCAGGTGATCGGGTCCCTGAGACACTGAAATTGAGTTCAGGGAATGGGTTCCCTGGAGCCAATTATGGTAGGAGAAGGGCCCCACATGCACACGCCCCTCCACACAAAAAAAGTTAACTGGGCCTGGGGGATGAGGTATCTGTGCCTCACGCAGACTCAGGGAGGGGAGTTGTTAGTCTCCTCCCCTTATCAAATACATATGGCTCTGGGGATGGGGGTCTCTGGGGCCTCATCGAGGCCTGGGGACAGGTGCCATGCACACCTAGCCTCAAAAAATGTGTTTGCAATGCACCCCCAGGGCCTGGCCCACCACAAGGGGTTATATTTTAAACAGTGGAAGATTACATTATTTTTATTGGGTCCACAGCGCCGATAAAAGCATGGCAGTTTTTGCTTCGGGGGGGGATTTTTTCTGATTTTTCACTTTTTTAAATATTGTTTATTTATTTTTATGATTGTTTTTAGCTTTTAATATTTCAATTTTTGTTTTAACTGTTTGAGTGTGAACAGTAATTTTTGTCTCTCACTATCCAACACTTTCCCTAATGTTGCAGTCACTGGAGTGGGAATAGTCATTATTAACCCTTCCGCTATCCAACACTTATCTTACTGTTGCACTCACTTGCAGTGGGTATAGTCATTTTTACCCCTCCGCTATCCAACACTTTCCCTACTGCTGCACTCACTGGAGTTGGAATAGTAAATGTAATTCCTCCGCTATCCAACACTTACCCTACTTTTGCACTCAGTGGAGTGGGAATAGTTATTTTTACCCCTTTGCTATCCAACACTTTCCCTACTGTTGCACTGATCGTATTGTGAAATTTAACTTTTAATATTTTTTAATAGTTTAATGTTTAAATTTATTATAGATTTTAGATTTTTATATATTTTAAATCATTAATATATATTGCTATGTTGCATATTATTTTAAACTTTTAACATGTTTATTAATTGTTTTAAAGTAAATATATATGTATACATTATTGTTTGTGTGTTTATTTTTTTCTTAAGTTCAATTGTTATATTTTATTAAAATGTATATTGCATTTTTATTTTGTTAAAGTATATTTAATATATATGATTTTATTTTATATTTATATGAAAGTCGATATTATATACATCTATATTTTTTACAGCGATATTTTTTAGTTTATATTTTTGTACTTACCTGTTTAAGTATAGGAGTTGATATTTTTGTTGTCGAAATTTTTTACTCAATATTTTTTACATTGATATTTTGTACATCGATATTGTGTCAGTGAACCCATTTTGGCTGTAGCCGTGTCTAATTTCAGTAGGGAAAACGTGTTTTGCGACACCCCCCCTATTTTCTCATCCCAGCTTGATGGGTCACCACAAATCTTTCAAAGAAAGCGCAGAGGTGGAAGAACATTTCTGTTGGAAGGTTTTGTTAAGATTTGTCAAACTGAACCACAGATATAAGCAAACCAAAAATGATTTTCATTTGTAAACGTGATCATAACTATAACCACCCAGTGGGAATCATCACTGGGTAATATCCTAGAAATGTGTAACCTGAAAAATCATGGAAGTCAATGCTGGTTCAAGGGAATTTAAATGCTAAAGTTTGTTAATTCCCACCATAAACACCAGCCAAAAGGTTATGTCAGTAAGGGAAGCCATGGAAGCATTTGAGTTCAAAACCATGTCATGCCTTTCTCTGCTCTGTTCTCATCATGGTCCATGTCTGAGACAACAAAATGGGAGGCGGAGAAGCCGTGGGCTATCAGGGAGAAATGTGTGAAATTGCATCTGGGTGCCAGTGCAGAAGGCAAAAGCAGGTAGGGGATTGGAATTAGTGGCACTGTAAGGACTGCAAGGAAGAGCACAGGAGAAACCAGGAGCATGTGTTTGGGGAGAGTATCAAAGTGGTCCCTTCTAGGCTCTGAAACAATAAACTTATATATTTGCCATCTCTATCTGTTGACCACAACTAGGGAGGCCAGAGACAGAAGTGAACGCCACACACTAAGGGGCTCATTATGATGGCGGAAGGACCACCAACCATGCGGTGGCGATCCGTCCGCCATCCATCGTGTATTGACCACCCGCCAGATTAGGATGGCGGGCGGATCCACACTGTGACCGTTGCAGATGCAAAGACCGTCGCGGACAGTCCAGATAGGGTAAAATGGTGGCTGTGCATAGCAGGCAACGTCCACCACATTACGATACGGGCGTCAGCCAGCCTTTCCATGGAGGTGGAACCGCCATGAAAAGGCTGGCAGGGTTTGGGGGCCTGTTGCGGGCCCCTCTTGTGTTGGGGGGAGTTGTTGTACTGGGGTGGTAGCCACGCAGTGCAGGGAAATAGAAAACATGCATTTTTACTATTTTAGCGGGTGCTGCAGCCAGCAGCACCCACGGCAATGGTAAACATGCATGATGCGACCGTCACAGTGGCGGTCGCATCATTATTGCACGTGCGAGACCGCCGCCACACAGGCGGACGGTCCCACTACTGCAACAATGGTGGTTCCGACCGCCATCGGAATCGCCCCTAAGAATTGGAATTAGAGATAAAGCTGGTAGAGAATTGTGGATTTGGTTAAGAAAGTGGAGGGTGAGTGGACATTGTGGGAAACAAGAAACGGGTAGTCTTGTATACAAGGAGATAAACATTGGAAGAGAGGGAGAGAAAAGATACAGTGGTAAGAATGGGGAAGAAATAAAAAAGGGGGAATGGATAAAAGGCCAAGAAACAGGGTGTCCCTCAAAGGCAATGAGCATGCTAGAGTAAGACTGTAAACGTAGATGCTAGCGATTGGAGTACGTTTATAATGCAACCGTGAGCATGACCACATTGGACTTTGAATTAAAAAAAAGAATATCTAAAGCACCGACGTTATTGAATATGTGAAAAATAAGCTAGAGATACGAGTAACATATAAATACAACGGCAAATCACTGCAACTCAATTAAAATGCAAGCAAAATGAATCAACAGCGACTCATGGAACCGAATAAATTAAGAAAAATAATGAATACTGGGCCCCATGGACAAATACTTACATATCCCTGAAATACAGTTACCTCTCTCAGCCTCCAATGCAGAAAGTCCGTGCCAGCAGCTTGTTTAGGGTAAGTGATATAAATAATGTATATTTGTGGACAGTAATTATTTAATTGCAGGACTCTAGAAAGAAAGGGGAGAAAGAGTTGATGAGCTCGAATGAGAAGGCGGTGAGAACCGCAAGACACCCTGCTCTTGCCGCGATGAAGCCAGCCTTCAAAGGTGAGGGGTGTCAGAATCCGCAGCGCTCCTGACCCACCGATCAATTAATCATCTGAGGCGCTATGAATTCTTAGCTGGCCCCGTGTCATTTTCCTTTAAGCAGAGAATTTCCAAAGCACCGTAATACGATAATTTATTTAACAGGATCACATTAATCCATCCGCAGAGGCTTTGGAAGTGATACACTGCATCCCGAAAGGACACGGCATCCATCGCGGATCAATGATTTATTCCTCTGACTTTTGGAGCCGCCATCAGCATTAATATTTGTTCAACTCCCGCGCTGTCCAAGCAAACTCGATAGAAACACACGCTGGGATTGTGAAATGGAGCTCATGTTAAAATGCCTTTATGTAATCCAGACATAAACGGTTGTATTTCTTCTAGAAATAATCATCATATTGTACACTCATACCCACAAGTCTAAGTAAATGTTAGAACAGATGCCCCTGTTCACTTGCAATTAACATTTGCCATCACATCACTCCAGACGGGCGAGTGCCCAATGTTTCGGATTTAATTGGAAAAGTATAAACTTCGGCAAGTGAAAAGCTGAGACAGATCAGGAGTGGACAGAGTGGCAGGACTAAGGGGCAGATTTCCGAACTTTTCGCACAGCGGAGCGTGAAGAAGAGGGCAGAATAACATCTTGGCCCAGATGTACTAATGATTTGCACCAGTTTTGCGTTACTTGTAACATAAACCTGACACAAAGTGGTATGCTTTGATTCACTACTATGGATAGTGTGGCAAAGTAATATAAAGTTGCGCTTTGCACTACTTTGCGCCAAGGAGGCATTCCGTGGGTGGTACTACAGCCTGTGCTCGAGTGAATATGAGATGATGAGAGGCCTTGTTGAAAGTCACCTGACTATGGCTTCTGCTGGAGTTTTGAAAGTTTCCGTGATGACAGCGACTCCAGGCAAACATCCAAATAACCTTGGAGGGAAAGAGAGCCACAATGAACTTTGTGATTACAGCGGAGGTTTCGCTATGGTTCCGAGGAAGAGCATTTTTAAAAGTAACATTTGCAAACTCGAGTTTCCTTCTTCCGTCTTTTTATTTTTGTGATTTTTCTGAGCGGAGATTTTCCAAATGTAGCGATGCTACATCCTTTCCTGCTCGCTCTGCTCAGCGGCTCAACGGAAATTTAGAACTTATTTGTTGCTATCATTTTGTAAGTTTTGTTATAAATATACTAGACTAGAGAGGGTCCGTGTCTTTGCATTCGGGATTTTTGAGGCCACTTCTTCCCAAACCTGCGTTGGTGAGGATCGATGCTGTGAGGACGGCGACTCGGGAGATTTCTACTGAGAGACCTGTCCTGACCCATTTATGACATTTAGCTAGAATAGGTAATTATGAAAATAATGATTTTGCTTTGATTGACTTTCTTTGAACTAATTTTAGATAAAGAATCATTTATGAATTATAGTGTTGGTGGTTATTTCTTGTCATTTATTGAATACTCTGATGTAATTATTGTTGTTTATATCATGACTCAGGACAAAATCAATTTGGTCGCATTGACCTTACTGCAGATGCAGGGTGTTTAGTAGGTTTCTCTCTCCATGGTTAGCACTGATAGAGTAATCCGAGTGTATGTTAGTGAAATGGGCCCAAGCGTATGAGGAGTGCATGTGCGTGTATCTGTGAATTTACTCTATCCGTGGAAGTAGGGAGAATTTGTATGCCCTGATCTGGATCAATTTCCTGTCTTGATCTGATTAAATTGCTTGTACATTGGCTTTTTGATTTATTGATTATTGATTGATGTTGGTATATGTACTAATACTATATGTTGGAATCGTCGTGTTGAGTTTTATGTAGTGCTTCTGGAACTTGGGAGCTGGTAGCAGTTCCGTAGTAGGGCAGAGGGAAGTATATACTGCTCTCGGGAAAGATGGGATTGTTGGTCCTGTACGTATGCAGGAAAATCGTGTGACAATTGAAGTTGCGCGTCACATTGTCTGGGTTCGGAATCAGTGACATCGTCGTGTGTTACTATTAGGGATATATTTCCAGTATAAAAGGAGTGTGAATGGTAGCGAAGGTTATCTGTGAAACTCTGGTCTTAAGTCCCAGGGATCCGTAAGGTTTGCCGTTAAAGCTTATCGCTGGAGAAGTAATAGGTATTCTCTGAGCTTGTTTGAAGGACTGGGCAGAGATAAGTGCTGCTTGGTTAACGTGTGTTATAATTCTGTAGTGGGACAGACTGTTCGCTGTTGATTGTAAGACTCTTTGGAGCAGTCCTAGAGGAAACAGTTAATAAATGCATGTTAGAAGGGCAGAGTAGAGGGATGTGCTACTGTGTCAACGAGAGTATTAATTCCGTAGTGAAGCAGAAGTGAGTGCTGTTTCAGGGAAAAGACGGGATTCTTGTGAAATAGATTTCCTTTACTATTCTATGGTTAGCGAAGCAGACAATGGAGATGTTTATATGTTGTAACTAATAGATTTTGTAGAATTTGACACGAAGTCTACTGAGAAGATTTTGTAAAGGAGGGGTAGACGAGTGACAGGAGACAGGAGCAGGAGCAACTGCGGCGACTGCTGACGTCATAGAGACCGCGCTCTGATTGGGTAGTGGATCAGAACAGTGCTCGCGCTGGGATTGGTGCGTTGGTGTGAGCCGCGCAAGGATTGGAAGGGATACAAGGTGACGTAGATGCTCCAGGATTGGTGCGTTGGTGTGAGTCGCGCTGTTATTGGACGAAAATTCGTACTGTACAGTTGTATTACGGAAGGGATTAGAAAGTTTTGGTAAACGCAGAAATGTATTACCAAGAAGAGAAAAAGAAGAAATCCTTGTTCGGAAAAATAAAAAGATGGTTTGACAAGGATAAAGATGTTAAAACAAGAGAAGGTGAATTGTTACCTCCAACGAAAACGCCTGCATCCTTCATGGCTGCGAAGTATGGGTATCATACCTGTATATGGTTAGACAATTGGGTTAGGTACACTAGAGAGGATGGTGTTTTGGCTTTCCCGGAACATGGTTCATTTAATATGGCTGTGTTGAGAAATTTATGGGAGAAGATGTTGTGTCTCGACCCAAGACCAAGGCCGACACAGTTTGAGGCTCTGGTAGAATGGGAAGATGAAGTACATGAGCGAGAAAAACAGAGGTCTGGAGGCAACTATAGGTACATGTTCGGGAGGAAATATGATCGTGAAACTCATCATGATCGAATGAGGAGATGGCGAGATGCTAGTATTTCAGAAGGATTATATCCTATGAGAACAGTTGACGAGAAGGAAGAAAGGAAAGGTACGGAAAGGGTTTCTGAGGCAGAAGTGAAAAGATATGGAGTTAATGATTATGAGGATGAGGTCTTGGATGACATGATTTACAAGAGACCACCTCCATATAGACCAGAACCAGAAGAGAGCACACCAGTTGCTTCTCCGATAAGAGATACATTGCGTAT